>NC_133973.1:35170263-35491626 GCF_047716275.1 Strix uralensis
ATATTTTGCAGCACACCAGAGTATTCTTATACAAGAGTTTTACATGAGATCATTTTTACATAAGAAACTGTTTACACTACTTCAGGCCGCCATATCTACTTGTTTATGTTAAATTACATTCACGTGCATTTGCCACAAGTCTTTAAAAGACTAACAGTAACTGGCTTTTTTTCTGATGTCAGCCGTGTGATTCAAAATGAAAGCAGGAATCAACATTCTTAGAAGAATCGGAAATTTGTACCACCAATAATTAAAACATTACCCCTGAACTCTGCTGGCCTTAAATTATTGTCTTCAAATCCTCTGTCTTTCAGCCACTTCTTAAGTTTAATGTATTCCAGCTTGTGACTGCAGTTTACTAAAAATAAAAAATAGGGGATTAATGCTATAAAATAACACTCTGTTGGAAAAGAAAGGAAATTGAAAAATTTTACTGTATAGTCAGAAAAAACTGTATTTTGGACATTTTAGTATAGCATAATAGAATAGCAAGAAAGGCTCCCCTTGAACTAGCTCACTAAATTCTGGGCCTCTGGGCACCAGGAGCTCTCAGAATTGCAGAAGTTATTCAGCATATTCACGGGTCAAGGAATTTAAGAATAACATAGTGATTCCCATTAGCCAGAAAAGAGAGTTTACAATAGTTCACCATGCTCTGCTTGGGACTGTAAAGTAAAGCTAGAATATTTGCATAGAAAAAGCTAACATTTATGAATGCTATTTTCAAAGCACAAAGGTGTTTGACAAATATACACAATAAAATGACATCTTGACAAACAATATTATCGAGCAATACTTCCAGGGATAGTACCTCCATCCATAAAACTCTGGAAATGTTTTCTTCTTCTCTTTCGACCTGTCCGACCTCTGCTTTTCTTCATATTAAGTAAAAGATTTTGCCTTATTTAGACAACCTGAATTTAAAAAAGAAAAAAAGTTACTTAAAAATATTTAAAGTCACTTTCAAATACTGCATGTTTATTTTATCTCAGCAAGAGAAATCAGAGCCTGTTTAACAAGCTGCCTCTTTAAAGTTTAGAAAATGTAGTACAAGCAAACCCCTAAACGAGGGTGGATGATAGGGATGAGGGAAGACAGGAAGCTTTGATCTGCAAATATCATCTTGGCCAAGGTATAGCCATAATCCTCTAAAGAAAATGAGACACTGGTGTTTACATGCACAGAACTAGAAGTTTTCAAACGGCAAATGTATAACAATTACAGAAAATTAACTGGCATGAACAGCCTCTGCAGTTTATTTCTTCCAATAACAAGAGCAGAATGGAGCTCTCTGATCACATATACCAGCAGAAAACAACCTTACCCCACACCAACACCACCAAAAACCCCATACCACACCGTGACGCTACACCTCAGCTCAACCCCCCACCGTGCATGAGAGAGAAACTGCATCAACCTTATTAGTCCTTCTACTTCAATCTGTCGTTGAAACGTGTATCTCACTTCCCCTCGCCCATACCGCCTTCAACTGAACCTCAGAAGCGCGGGCTTTGCCCGAAATGGGGGCGCGCCAAGGAAGCCCGGCACACCGGCACCTCCAGCCGAGGAACGCCCCGCCCTCAGCTGCCTGAGGGTGCTAGCCAGGAGGCTCACAAGCTCCCTGCCCCCACGGGCCGGGGAGGCTGTTTTCACATCACCTCCCTCTCCAGCTCGACATAAACTAGGCCGCTCCCCGCTTCCGGCCTGACAAACAAAACCCCGGCTCGCCCGAGCGAAGCGAACACGGCTTCGGACCGCCTGGGCCCCCTCGCATCTTCAGGCGGTCAAGACCAACCCCATCTCCCCCTGGGCAGCGGCTCCGGCTCCCGAGTCCCTCCCGGGCTGAAATCGCGGGAGAGGGCAAAGGCGGACACGGCCGCACAACCCGCCGCCAGCTCACCTGCCGGAGGGGCGGGAAGGGACGCAGGGACCGCCGCAGGGACCGCCACACCGCCGGCCCGCACCGCCCCTGCGCGCCGCGGGAGGCGGGGCTCCCCCGCCGCCATTTTAGGAGCGTTTGCGTCTCCCGCCCCTCTACTGTGCGTGATCGCCTGCGGCCGGCGGCGGCTCGTCCTCTCATCGCCGCGCCGCGCAGCGCTGGGGAGCGAGCGGGAAAGGTTCGTCGTGCTGGAGGTGGGTGGGTGAGGGGGAGCGGGGTGTCCCCTGAGGCGTCGGGCTTCGTCGTTTGCTTCACGTCCCCGTTAAAGAGAAGAACCGGCTCTGGGGAGGTCGTAGTAACGTGTGCCGGGTTGCAGCGGGGTGGCGCCTCGGCTCCTGGCCCTGGTGAAGTCGGTCAGTAGCTGGGCAGGCCTTTAGGAGCTCGGTAGGATTTCATCCTCGCTAGATGCCTGCTCGTGGTTACAAGCTAATTTGGAAGGGTAGTGGCAGTTAAATTTGCTTTTATGGGGGAAGTACACCTTTAAATATGCTATGTTTGCGGAAAAAAAACAGCAAGCAGGTTTTTTGTCTAGAGCTGACTGGTGTGTTAAACAGAAGAAGCATTGTGGTCAATCTATGGTCTGCTGTTTCCCTCTAAAAACGCTAGAATTGGTTCTCCTGCCTGACACTTGACGATCAAGCTGCTCCTTCCCCTTTTTTGAGCCTGAGTTTTTCCAACTTTGACTGCATCAGTGCTTGAACTGAACCAGTTGAATATCCTCAGAAGAAGAAAGTGGTATTCCTGTAAAGTGTTTGTGCAGAAGAGCTTAATCCCATCAAAAGTTAATTTAGTACTAAAGAGATTAGTCATTGACTAGCTTTCTTTTGGTTTTGTGGTTTTTTTACCCCAATCGCTGTTTGGACTTTCTTCAAAACATTAACACCAAACATGTATTTCTCTGCAAATACTTAATGCTACTTTATTAAGTTACAGTTAGTGTGCACTTTCATGTAGTTTACATAATTCAGAGTAAATTCTAAATAGGATTTTAAAGAAAAAACACTTTAATTCATTTTCAGATAGCTGTCTTTGTCCATCTGAGTGTGAAATTCTCTCATTTGGTGTTTGCAGTTACTGTCACTTTAGCATACATTCAGAGAGGACAATGTCCAACGTGCAGGTGGCTGTGGTGACCGGGTCCAACAAAGGGATTGGTTTTGCAATTGTGCGGGCTCTGTGCAAGCAGTTCCCAGGGGACGTGTACCTGACAGCCCGAGACCCCAGCCGTGGCCGGGAAGCAGTGGCAAAGCTCCAGGAGGAAGGGCTGCATGTACTCTTCCATCAGTTGGATATCGATGATCTGCAGAGCATCAGAGCTCTCCGTGACTTCCTAAAGGAGAAATATGGAGGGCTGAACGTGCTGGTTAACAACGCAGGGATTGCTTTCAAAGGTAGGAAGCAGACTGTCTGGCATAGTCCTATGTGCTACAAAGCTGTGTGGAGGAGGATAAAATCAGGGATTTTAGAGCTTCTTGTAGGGGACTTATGTGCCAATGACATGCTGCTTCTTTGGCTGGGCAAGCTGTCTACCTTCTTAAACATGACAAGAGGGCAATGTGAAATGGCATCTGTTGAGCTAACTGTGCATGTAAAGATGCTTCCCTGGAGTATTTTATTTGTATCACATACAGAGCATGAAAATATTCTAGGCACACAGTGCACGTGGGCAGAGTTGGGTTTACTGCCTCAGTGCCCCTGAGTTTCACCAGGGCCATGGGAGATCATCATCTGTGTGAAGATCAGCCATGTTCCTTGGGGATTTGTTTTCTCTTTTCTGCAAGCCTCATACATTGTTCTATGCATTACCTGCTCAAGGATTTCAGTTGATGAAAAAGAACCTTTGGCCCTGGGTGATTTTGTCATCTTTACTTACCTTTAAACCCTCTCAGGCCCTTCAGTTACCTATAGAACAGTTAACCTAAATCCTGCTCTGCTGAGCAAGAATTTAACCCTTTCATCTTCAAGTGGGAAGGAAGGTGGGGAAGAGAGGAAGACACAGCAGTTGTAAGGTAGAAAGTGCATTTTCATTGTAGTGTTTATAAAAACAAGTTGAGAATCATGTTAGCTCTAGATAGAGCAAATCGCAAGCATGACTACTAGTTCATTTCCCTGCCATACAAACTTGTTCTTCTCATATTTTCTGGGTTGTTGGTTTTGTGGAGTTTTCTTTTAATCTCTGTGCCTGATCTCCAGTTAGGATATGTAGCTGTTCAAGCACAGTGTTGTGCTGACTCCTCTGTTCACAGCATGAGTTAAGGAGGCCTGTCAGGTAGTATGAATCAAACTTCACCTGCTGCTGAAGATGAAGCTTCTCGTGAAGTGGTAGTGCAGCAACAGTGTTCTGAAATCCAATCACTGTATCTTTTGCATGGTACTTTGCAGGAAAATTGCTTGTGTTCAAGAACAGCTTAATAGGAGGCAACTCTTAATATAATTGTCTGAGCTT
Organism: Strix uralensis; assembly: GCF_047716275.1. NCBI lineage: Eukaryota > Metazoa > Chordata > Aves > Strigiformes > Strigidae > Strix > Strix uralensis. The sequence continues at coordinate 35,174,649 of NC_133973.1, forward strand.
CAGGATGTGCTCAAGATAGGTGTTAAAACCTTGCAGTGACAGTTAAAAGGTTGTATCTCTGTCCACACTTATAAATTATAAAGCCTGCAGGTGCTCAGACCAGTATTGCTTCAATTCATAATCAGGGCCTTAGCTCAACCTACTAGTGACAGTGAGTTTGAGCAAGACTGGGCTGCAACTACAGCAGCTGAAGTGCAGTGTGTGTTTCCTGTGGCTGACTGTGCAGCAGCTGTAGCCTCCCTCAAGGTGGGTACCTGAGCAGGTGAAATAAAAACTCCTCAAATTGCAGCAAGATTTGCTAGAGGTCATCTGTGAGAGATCTTGGATTTATTATGGTGAAACCACTGAACAAATAAACAGCTGAAGTAGCATGAGCAGTGGAGTTTGTTACTTCCTTTACTACATCATAGATTTTTCTATTCAGAAGTTGCTTCCAGATGTTTAGCTTAGATTTTTTTCAAGCGGACAACTTATAGTCAGCAATAGGTAACACAATTAAGAAATGTGGTAAAGAAGCCAGCTGTAACTGTTGTACAAGTATCTAATGCAGAGGCTAGAGGGTTTAACACCTGTGTAAGAACTTGCTATGATGTTTATCTCATATTTTGGATTTTAATTCTTGCTTCTGAGATTGGCATTTCCACCCAACCTTGCTTCTTGCCTCGCCAGGTTTCTGCTACCCTCCTAGAATTTATGCTTTCCTTTCTTTATTGTAGTATTATGTGTTATGGCTCTCTGTCAAAGATTAGATTTGCCGTTAAATTTATTGTTCTGGTTTTGTGCTGCACTACAGAGAGTCCAGCAAAGTCCTTAGTCCACCAAAAACTGTTCATGTTTGAAATTATTATGTACCTGTGGGTTGCCTTCTAGATGAGCTTCTGTGAAAACATTTCTTCTAGTAATGCTTGTTAAATCAAGGGAACATGTATATATCAGATGTTACAAGTAATAGATCTTGTTAGACAAATGAACGGGCTTTGGGGTGTAGGGAAGCTTCTCTCTTGCAAGGTGTGTGTGGGAGCGGGAGTTTGGAGTTGTGTAGGTTTTCAGTTTCTTCTCTCACTGTCGTAACTCTTGCAATAGGTCATGATCTGGCTTGATGTCTCAGATTTAAATGCAAGTGATTTGCAAAACTTGATGTCATCGGTGCCCATTGCTTGAGAGTATAAATGAGTGAGTCACTAAAGCTGTGTTTTTCAATAAAAACACAACTACATTAAATACTAAATGACCTGTTATTGCTTCTCTTTTGAGCTGACATAGTTCTGGGCTATGGAAACAAGTGAAGACTTGCCTAACCTGTGTAGGTGGCCTTCATCACTGCAGAGGGAGAGCCTGTAGCAGAAGAGGAAGAATGCTGTTACTTAAACTCTTACTTCCCCCTCAAAGTGGAGGATGCATAACATATGGCTTATTGCTGAGCCAAATTGTCAGCTGATGGCACATCCTACCCCACTTTTGGTGGTGGCAAGCTGTCAATTCTGTCTAAAGAAATCATACCTTTACAGTGCAGTTCCATGGTCTGCTTATGCTTACCTACATCAGCTCCCTTTCCTAGCTGCTAATTCCCCCTCTTTTCCTTGTGTTAGCACAGATCTGTCAGTTCAGGGGGTGATTTATGACACAAGTATCTATCAGTTTTGGGGTCAATTGGGGTTTTTTGTTTTGCTTTTTTTCAGACTGCACCAAATCTTATCCCTGCATTCTTTATAGAAACTTTTACAGTGTTTGTTGCAGTTCAGCACTGCTCTGATTTCAAGCCCTAGCTAAGAACCCAAGACAGGACAACATAAGAGTCAGGATGTAGAAGCAGAAAACATAAACATATAGAAAACATAATTAGTGCATTATTAATGTAATATTGTAGAGATAAGTCTTTTCATTAATAAGAATGTGAGTCTTAATGATGTTGGGTTTTTTTCTTATATATTTTGATTGATCATATGCCTGTTTGCTAGTTATAAAAGGAAAAAATAAGTAAGATAAACTTCTGGGTTTTGGTAGTTTGGTAACTTCCTTTAAAACAGTAGTACTATTCTGATATTTTTTTATTTATTTTTCCCTCCCTCACTACCATCTCTTATGAAAAGTTCATGACACAACTCCATTTGCAGTCCAAGCAGAGGTTACACTGAAGACAAACTTTTTTGGAACAAGGAATGTTTGCACAGAATTGTTGCCTCTTGTGAAGCCTTATGGTGAGTGTGACACAACAAGTAGAGAAATACTTTCATATGAATTTTGATCCTCATTAAATGGGAAAATCCTGTCCAGCCTCAGATGTCCCATAGCAAGAGGTGTGTACCTTGCTGTACTGTAGGTAAGAGAACCCATGGCCTCTCTTGACCCTCAAAATGTCTCTGCTGTGTATATTTAAATCTACTTTCAAGCTGGTCACATTCTTCTATTACGGATTAAAGTGGTATTCTCATGGTGCCCTCAAGAAGACTTAGAAAATTTACCCACATTCTGTCCATGGTATCTGCCTACATAAATTGTTCTTGCTTCAGAAAGGATGTTTTGATGATACAACTAGGATAAGGAAGTACCTAAAAACAGTGTTTCAGTGGAGTTTGATGTGACATACCTGTTCTTGTTACTGCTGAAGAAACCTCAATAGGCTGTTCGTCTGTCTCTAGATGGATCACAGCCTTTGGTGTATTTGCAAGTGTCTAGTGATAATAGTTAAAAATAGCACTTGAAGATGTACATTAAGTTACTGTGATTTGGTGATGTTAGGAGGAGCTGGAAGAAAACACTTTACCAGAAAAGGGTAAATAGAATGGACAAGGGTCAAAGAAAATAGATACATTGATAATAAAGAGGTGTTAGCAACATGCAAATAATCTGTATGCCTTGGATGACTGTCCTGTGCAGAATGTGCCTGTTCTCAAAACCTGAAGCACTGAAAGTGCCCTGGAATGCTACTGACATATCATGGATGATTTGAAAGGAGGGTATTTGGATTTAATACCCACACCAAATCTAAGGGGTTTTTTAAATACAATTCTTTTCAAGACTTGTGATCACTAGAAGTTTTCATGGATATTTGAATGAAGCTTGCTGCTATAAATGAAATGTAGTCTATACTAACATTTAAATACATCCAGGGTTTTAAGAGAAAAGAAGTCAAGTAGATGAGAGAGAAGTTGGGAACTGTTAGTCCCTAGGGAGGAAGAAAAGGACAGAGTAAATGAATTTTGGGGGCAAATAAGGGAGAGAGTAAACAGTGCCAAAATTGGAATCTAGTCCTCTTGTACTGAGGGTGAAGGACAAGTGTGTTTTATTAAAGTCATTAACAGATCAATTTTTGTGGCTTTTAAGATCTAAAGTCTTATGTTGATTCCCTAGTTCAGGGGTTCTCAACCTTTCCTTCACCACGGATCCCCTTTAAATAACTTTTGTGGCTGTGGACCACCAAGACTTAATTCAAGATTTAAAGCACTAGACTGCATCAGATATTTATTTCAATTTTCTCATAAAGGGTCTTCAAATTTAGAGAGAAGGGGAAATAAATTAATCTGTAAATGCACACATTTATGGATTATAATATCTTTATTGCAATGATTCCATATAAATTTGAAATAATAGCATCAACACTCTTCCACTCCTGCTTTAAGTCTTCGCGGACCCCCTGTGATGACATCGCAGCCCACCCCAGGGGTCTGTGGACCACAGGTTGAGAACCACTGCTCTAGTTCATTGCCTGAATGGTTGTGAACTAGCAAGAAAGAGGGAAACAGTATAACATTATTTTGGAGAAAATGAGTGAATTAGTTATTCAGCTGACTTGTTCCTTGGTACTGAAGTGGTGGGAGATAAATTGTTTACTGCAGTTTTGTATGCTGGGATTTGTAAGTCTTCAGGTATTCTGTAAACAAGCTGATGGTATCAGTGCGTTGAGAACTAGATGGCTTTTGTTGAATTCTGTATTATTCTGGCTTTTAAGGTACATTCTCACGGTGCTTTAGCTGTTGCAGAAGTGAGAATGTTTTCCACCAGAACTTTGAGAGTAGAGTCTGGCTGCCATTACTGAGAAAACTACTTACTACTATGAATATGCCTACAGATTGTAACAGGCTATTTCCTGGAAGCATACCTGAAGTTTGATAGAGAGCTTTTGCAGGTTCACACCTTAAATTACCCTCTGTAATAGAATTCACTGGAAACACTTGACATTAAGTTAACTGTGATCTTCCAGAAACTCTGCAAAATAGCCTACACAAAATATTTTACAGGCATTCATCTAAGTAGTGGATAACTGTAGAGCAAGCCCACTTTGGTGTCTGGGCTTGTTTAAGTTGTGTAAAAGTAATCAGTCTTTATTTTCCTTCACCAGGTAGAGTGGTGAATGTCTCTAGTATGGTAAGTAGCTCAGCACTGGGAGGCTGCAGCCGAGAACTACAGGAAAAGTTTCGCAGTGACACTATCACCGAGGATGAGTTAGTGGAACTCATGACTAAATTTGTGGAAGATACCAAGAAAAGTGTGCATGAGAAAGAAGGCTGGCCAAATACTGCCTATGGGGTATCCAAAATTGGTGTCACGGTCTTGTCCAGGATTCAAGCCCGGATGTTAAATGAGAAAAGAAAAGGTGACCACATCCTCCTCAATGCCTGCTGTCCCGGATGGGTAAGAACAGACATGGCAGGTCCTAAAGCCACTAAATCACCAGATGAAGGGGCTGAGACCCCAGTTTATTTGGCCCTTTTGCCTTCTGATGCTGATGGTCCTCATGGCCAGTTTCTTAGTAACAAAACTGTTCGAACCTGGTGAGCTTATGTATGTGGAACCGTGCAAGCGGTAATCTGACTGTGGATTAGCCTGTGCCCTGGTAGGGCGTTTAGCCAGAGCAGTCTCATCCTGTCCACAGCAGCAGCAGGGTCCTTTGTCATTACAATAAGGGTTACAGTTATGGTACTACTCTAGGATTAAGTCTACACTAGAGTACACTTCTTAACAGTCTCCACTAGCCTGCTCACAGCATTGACTGTGTAGCCCAGAATCTGATTTGTGGGTGTTCTAACCCAGATGACACAGGCTAATTTGGTGGTGCCCTAATGTATAGGTGCCTGACCTTGTTTACCTGAATTTACTCTTAATTAAATCATTGCCAGCCCTTCTCCCACTCCCCTGAGACAGATCTCTGACATGGAGTTGGGATAAGGAAGCAGATGCCTTATGCTTTCTCAGCACAATAGATCTTTCTAGGGATCATAATTGCATCCTGAGGTTGTGCACCATTTCTTAAAGGGGAAGGGGGTTGTTCTGAGTTTCACAGTCTGACCAGTTTGGGGGGGAGGCTAGTAAGACCAGAACCAAATCACTGCTGCATAGAGATTCCTTATTATCAGTACAAAATGGAGTTAGGTGAAAATAAAATTAGCAGTGACATACCATCAATAGAACTTAATCAGTTGGCTTATATTCACATGTATGTCAATAATCATTACTGATTTGTATTCATCCAATGGGTTTATTCTGATACGAAAAAATTATAATTTTTAAAAATACACTTTCATTTTCTGCATCTAAGTTTGTAACTGGATTGTTTGAAGTTTGGACTATATAAAGAGAAAATAAACTACAAAACTGATACAGCAAACTATTCCTCAGGACTTCCAGTTCATTTATTGCACAGACAGAAGTTTCCCTATTAAAAACCTGGATTAAGTGCTCTCCATGTCATATAGAAAATGAACTGTAAGTGTTACGTACTATTACAGGATAGAACTGAAATACATAATTATCATGGTATCCAAAACAGGTCATCTGAGCAAAAAGAGGAAGCAGTGACATGGAGAACACCAAATTTGTTTACACATTTTAAATGTTTATTGCATTTCGAATGTCTGATCTTAAACGGTTGCCAGGGCGTTTCAAGCTGTAGAGGTGGAGCTGGGTGGCAGCAGAGGCAGCCCCAGGCTCTGGGGCAGCTGGCTGCAGGGGGCTGGAGTGCCGGGGTGGGGTTTGGTCACCCCCAGGCTCTAACCCTGCAGCTCTTCACCACCAGCAGGTCGTGCCAGCCAGCACAGAAGCAGTGGTGGGGGCTCAGGGGCCCTGCTCAGTCTTCTGTGGAGGGCAGGGTGTGCTCTGCAGGGGGAGGCTGCGGCCCTCTTCATAGTGCTGGGAGAAGCTGAAGGAGCTGGAAACAATTGACTATAATCAGGAGTCAGCAAGACAGTGCCAAAGGGGCTTAGGTGACTGGATTTGACATTGGCTCCCCTGGTACGGTTTGTGTTCAGGAAAGCCTTGGATCAAAAGACATTGGACACAAATAATACATGTGATTTTGGTAATCACTTATCAGCACAGAGCAAAGCTGTGATTATTTGTTGGTCTTTTAAGGATACAGTAGCTATTGTTTTTAGAAGATGCAAGTATTGCCAAATGAGTCATGCCCCAGAGCTCACTGAAGAGCAGGATGAGTGCTGGCCCAAAAGTTCTCATGTTAATCTATTCTCAGTGAAGAAAAAGATCTGAGGCCTTTAGTTTAAGGGCAACAGATCAGTTACAAAATACTTGTATAAAGTTTTTAATGCATTTTGTGTACTACTGACAGACTGCCTATGGTATGATAGCTCTAAAAGCCATCCAGTTAATACAGTAACTTGACTATTGTTCTGATGTGCAACAAAGAACCATGGTTTGTGTATGCTCTTCTAGTTGTGCTAATGGTATCTCAGCAAAATAAAACATGGCCATTCCAATTTAGTAATAATTTGCGTACAACTTTAAGGCATGTAATCCAACAGTGGAGAATTGTACCTAGTTCTTCATATGCAAAATGCTGCTTGAGTCATTAAGTTTCAAAAGTTGCGTGCCCTTCCAGTTGGCACGCACAAACTTTCCAAACAAACCTTGACCCAGGTTTCCTATGGTTTGTGCAAAGTCCTAGCTCTCTTTACTGTAGCTGGATAGTATCCATTGTTAAATACAGATTAGTTTCTAAGTATCCCCTTTGCTCCATAAAGCTCATTCTTAAATATCTAACTGAGGATCTGGGGGTTTTTTTACATTCAAGCCAAACAAATTATAAGTTTGAAAGTTTTGTAAAAGATGTATTTCAAAGTCTTGTATCAAGCTTTGTTAAACCTGCTTACCACATTGCAGGGTAAGGAAGCAAAGTGGAAGATGATGGCTAAGTAGTCATCATCAGAAATGTCATTTCTCGTGGTGAAATTGATTATAATACAGACAGTTTCTTCTTTCTGTTCATACCAGAAGAACAGAGGACAGATCTTTTCACAGGCTTTGCAGCTGTGGTGTGGTACTTGAGGAAGAAGAATCAGCTGCGTGGATGGATACAACCTCAGCTGTAGGAGGTGGAAACAGGAGGCAGAAAGCACTGGCTGTTCACAGGACCAGTCAGGGCCGGGAAGCTTGTGCAGGAGAAGCACATGCCCCAGTGACACTGGTGGGAGGACTGTGTCCCAGGAAGAGAGCTGGGACTGCCTGGGGCAGACTGCTAGGGCAGGGCTGCTCGCTGAGAGCAGAATCAGAGGACAGGCTGTACAGTGTGTGCGGCAGGCTGGATCTTTGAACAGGGCTTGCATTGTTCAAACAAATTTCCTTTTTATGTTTTTTTTTTTAAAGTTACCTCCCTGCTTATCTCCCATGTCCGCTGTATGTGAAGTATTTTGTTGCTTTCAGCTTCTGGCATGCTTGCTGAGTGGTTATTGTGTAAAGTTTAAGGGTTAGGAAAGGGATGAAATAATAATGATCTGTTCTACTGTATAAAACTTTCACGTGTGATTTACAGTTTTTCTTTTTACAGTGTGTCACTACCACTTTTACTTTGGAATTTATTAGGCAAAAAAAAATACCTGCCAATGCAGTAGCTCTGGTGACATGGGACAATAAAGAAATTGGATTCACAATTGTGAGAGCTCAGTGGAGGCAGGTTCTTGGGGATGCTGTAGCTTATGCAGGACACAGTCAGGCAGCAGTGGCAAAACTCTGGGAGTAGGAGCTGTACCTGCTGCTGCATCAGCTGGGTATAAACAATGTGCAGGGCCTCTGGGACTTTCTGAAGGAGAAGCTACAGACATCCCAGTGTGCTGGTTAACAATCACTTTCAAAGGCTGTAGCAGGCCAGCTGTTAGGCAGAGCTTTGCTTTGGAAATCCAGTGATCTGAAGGTATGGGTAAGGAGACTGGTCTGCTCTAAACCTTTTTGAAGGCGATTACAACCAGGTCATTTCTATCTGGATCCCCTGCAACGCTGATAACTATAGTGTGGGCCAGACTGTTGTATCCATGATGGTTCCAGTGCTGTGTAGTGCAGTGCATTTGGTTTTCAAAACTGCACCACAGGCATGCCTAGAGAGTTTGAGGTCAGTTTACCTAAAAAGATGAAGAGAATAGACATAACTTAACATGTTGTTTCCTTATATTTTCCATTTAAGTGTTTTCCTATATAAATAATGAAGATGACAAGAACTCTTGAGAATTCATTTATGTCCATAGATAATTTTAACTGAACCCATCTCTTACAGCAGTATAACCCAACATGTAGGCAATGTCCTGACTTTGAATGCTGGGGTGTTCCTCTCAGCCTAAAGATGTGTCAAGAAAATTTAGGTTATATATGCCACTCAGTATTACTTAAAACACTTAAATGCAGAATATAATTCAAACTCCTGTCTCATGTTAGTATAGGAATGTTTTTAGCTTTTTAATCTCAAATAATGAAAAAAGAGAAGGAAGAGCAATGATATTTTACAATGGAAATTCTTCAGCATTCATTTTTGTTCTGCAAAGACTTCATTTCGGAGCTGACAGTGAAGGAAACTGTCATCTGGACAAAGTTCTGGTCTTGGAGGCCAGTTTTCATCGTCTGTAGATCTCTTCACAAGGTTAGCTGTTCATAGCACTTGTATCTGAATGGACAATACCCAGCTTCACATGTCCCGGTTTGGATTGTTGTCTTGTCTTTGGACCCTGCTCACTGATACAGCGTTGTGGTTACTCAGCACTCTTAAAATCCTACATTCTCTTCAGGTATGTACCCACATACTCGGGCACCCTGATCTGTTGGGCATTGTCTGTTTTGTTTGATTGAAGTTACACAGTATTTAGAGGACATATGGCAGTAGTGGCTCTGGTGATGTTTTATTTGTGAATGTATTGTTTTAGACTCTACTAGGGAGATAAATTCTGAAAGCAAGCAACTTGTTAAACTTCCCTCAGTAAATTAGAAATGCTATATAGTTTCATGGTAGAAATTTTGTATTTTAAATTACAAGGGATATTTCTAAAAAATAATTTAAAAAAATAAAATCTGACAAGTGATATATGATTGGAGTAGACTCTTCCAGTACAAACCAAACAGATTTATGTCAACATCATGTGGAAGCTAATGTGAACATTCATTAGATTGAAGTGCAGCTTGGCTGCCTCCAGAAGTGATTACTTCAGTAAATCTATTACTTGATCCCATCCCGAGGGCCAGGATTTAGCATGGGCAGTGCTGCCATGGTGCACATAACAAACTGATTTATGGCCTTTCCTGAAAAGAATCCTGAATAGTTAGTATGATAGGCATGCTTTGAATTAGCATAACCTCTGATAGAAAAAACAGCCTTCAGAGTTCCTTTTTAAATGATAACCAGCAGATTTGTAAGCACCAGAGCAGAGGAAAGGGATTGGTCTGGAGGTTGGTTGGGTTTGGAGCATGTTCTGATCAAAGCTTCTTCGCAGACTGAGCACTTCCGTGGCCTCTCCATCGGGAGATGCTCTGGTGCCTGCCAGCACCTGACCTGGCACGGCGGGAGCCCAGGAGCATCTCTCTCCTCCACCTGACTGCCTGGTTCTTTGAAACGCTGGAGGAGCTCTGTCTAGTGGTAGAAATGGCAAGTGGGTTCAAAAGTTAGGTGGAAATTGGAATGAAACGACTATAGTTGGGCACCCACATGAAACTGGTGCAGTCAAGGAACACAAATTTGCAAGAAAAAGAACTTCTACAAAGACAGCAAACCCTCAGAAACTAATTTAAATATATCTTAAGTAACGTGCTATATTTTAGGACATAAATGTCTTGTGTTAAAGACATCATCAAAGATACGAGTTCTTTGCTCTGTCGGGCATGTATTCAGAAGAACTGACCTTCATTTCCAATAACTAAGCTACGCTACATTTGAAAGTTACAAAACTGTAAAATTTAGAAATTGAAACTTAAATTGATGGCATTCCAGTTTAGAAAGATAAGCTATGCTGATACCCGTGGTACTGAATATATACCTACAGCCATGTATACCTAAGGAAAAAATGTTATTTCAAATGATTAAATCTGTATTTACTGTATTAGGGAACAGCCCCATCTAAATTTAGAACCTGATTCACTGTGTGCTCTAATACCACCCCATTTCTGAAGATTTGACTTTCAAAATTATGACAGATCTGTAATAACGCTGTAAATCACTGCAAAATGTTTTAATATTTTGTCATACTAATTTCCCACATCTGTTACACATTTTTCTGAGGTTACCCAGCCTTTCAGGCATTCACGCTGACCTCAGCACTGCGGGCAGATGCTGACTTTCCCAAATGGATGGAATGTGCAAGAGCCACGTGGGCTGTATGAAAGCTTGTGAACAACTGCTCAGATTTTATAGTGAGGTAACACATGCTGCAGTTGGCCAGCAGTGCTTTTTTGGTACCTGGTCCAGATTTTGGAGATGTGTACAACTGGGGAGAGAAAGCATGTGTGGAAGCCTTCCTGCCTTCCGTCCTTCCAGCACGTGCTTCCATAAAGCAGTCTCATTAGCTGCCAGTAACCATAGCTTTTATTTGCTAGAAGAACAACATACCAAATTATACTGCTAAAGTCTAGCAAGGAAGGGGAAGGGCAGGTGGTCTCAAGAAAATGAAAGATTATATTAACATAAAACTTGCTGCAGATCATTGCTGAAACAGTATCCATCAAAATCTTTAACAGTTTTGATGCTCTCATCTTGAATAACTGAACAGGTGGATTTTCCTAGATTTTTTTCAGCTAATTTGAACTATTAGGATTATGTTCTGCCTGCATGTTAAAAAAAAAAATAAAAAGATGAGGTTAAATAATATGTCTTCACAGTGTATAAACCCTTGTCTGGCATGATCATGCATTTTACTTTCCTTGGGTATTTTGCTAGTTCCTTTTTTTTGTTTGGTTTTTTCTGTTAAGAGTACTAAAAATCTAGCACATTAACTTTCTTTCAAGCCTTTTGTAAAGAGCAGAGGGCTTCTTATATTGAACTTGAGCCTACTATAAACGCGACAACTGAACCCCCCGCGAAAGCTGTGTCTACAAAATTCGTCAAAAGCGCTTCGTGTCTAAAACCAGCTGGAACAGAAGCAAAACTGTTAAACGTGCCTTTACTGGCCTTGGCGAAGGGAGGCGTTGGAACTTGCTCTGCCTGCAGGAGCAGGTAACAGCCCTCACTGCCCAGCTCCGCGCAGGGACGCGCCCACCCGCGGCCGGCGGGGTAACGCCCCAGCGTTTGGAGAGGGGAGACGGGGACGGGACACACGCGGGGTTGCGGCTCCGCGCAGCCGCCGCCTTGTTTCCAGACCAGCCGAAGCTGCGGCACCAAGCGAAGGGAGCGGCCCGGGCGCGACCCGCCGGCCGGGCGCCGCCTCCCCGCCGGGCTGCCGGGCGGGGAACGGCTGCGGGGCTACGGAGCGCGGCGGGGGGAGCGCGGAGCCGCCCGACCCGCGCCGCCAGGGGGCGCTCGGCGCCCGGGCCCGGCCGCCGGGGTGTACCATGTCCCCGCGGAGGGGGGGGGGGGGCGCAGCGGTGACCCTCCCCGGGCCGTCGCGCTCACCGGCGCCGGCAGCCTCCTGCCGCGGCTCGGCAGCGGGTAAAGAGGAGAGCGGCCGCCGCTGGACGGGGACACCCGGAGCCCTCCTGCACCGGTCTGCGGGCATCCGCCCCCCCCGCGCTGTATTCAGTGGTATCGCCCCAGCTGCCGACTGCGGTGCGGCCGTCGCGGAGCGGGAGGGTTGTGGTTTTTTATTTTAATTTTTTTTTTCCCTCTCCCTCCGGTTGCCATAGAGACTGCGGGGTGCCGCCCCCCCTCCCGTTCCGTCCCGCGCCGGGCTGGGACACGTCGCCGCCGCCGGCCCAGGAGGTCTGCGGGGCCCTTCCCAGGTACGGGGGTGGCGGGGAGGAGAGTGCCGCCGCGGCCGGGGGGTGCGTGGGGTGGGGGGAGACGCGCGGGCATGGAGGGGTGACCCGCCGGGGGCCGTTTCGCGGCGGGGGCCGTTGGCGGCCCGGCCGGTGGGGAGCCCGCCCCGTCACCGCCGCTGCCGCAGCCGGCGCGGCCGCTGCCCGGCAGGTGAGGCTGGGGGGCAGCCGCGGCGGAGCCTCGCCGCGGAGGGGGGTGTCCGGGGGCGCCCGTCCCCGCAGGGCGGGCCCTGAGCGGGGCCCCGGTCCCGCCGCCGCCGGGCCTGGCGCGGGGCTGCGACCCCCCCCGCCGGCCTGCGGAGCCGCAGCCGGGCTCTGGAGCGGCCAGCAGCCGGCGGCGGGGCGCGGGCTGCCCGCGGAGGCCCCGCATCTCGGGGAGGCAGCGCCTCGTCCCCTGGGGTCGGCGGCGCAGCGCCCGCCTCGTTGCCCTGTCTTAAGGCGATGCTGAAGGTGGACGAGTAACCGTGAACGTCTCCACTGACTAAGGAAGTTCGTGAGCCGGCATTTGGAAGATGTGCCTGAAGGTCACCGGCAAGTGGCTTCTGATTTGACTTTTTTAATCTTCCTGCATTTTGTATAAGCACAAACATGCTCTATTGGCCATATTTAGATTATTGGGTTTTTTTCAAACCTTGCTGACCTCTAACAGCGTAGGTACGTGAACATCAATGCAAACTAAATCATGAAGTCCATCGCTGCTTTTCGGGGGGGGAATACACTATTCACCTGTCTTTTCACTGCAAAGTCCAAAGAAAGTGTCTTAAGAACTGAATAAGACGATTTTTCCCCCAGCTGAAGTTTTATTAGGTTGTTTTTTTCCTTGAGTAGTATGTTCTGTTTTACTTTTGGAAGCTAATCAGATTTTACTTAAATAGACCAGGTTTTAATGCTATGAGAATACTTTAAGACATGATTTTCATAGAATATTTAGAACATCTCTAAGTGCTGTTGGTAATTTGATTGATTCCTCTTCTCTAAGTGGATTCATGCGGGTATATTGCATTTGCAAATGAAGAAATTTGATGTGTTCTGTCAGCAAAACTGCTGCCCTGTTCTAAATGATCCAGACAAATCTCTTATTTATGGAAGCGGCAGCACTCTTGGCTTGGCAGAGAGCTGCTAGGATACTTCCTAGCTTGTGCTTTGTTCTAGGGAGTATGAATACAGTCCAGTAGTCCAGTGATTAAGGTACTTAAGTGAGATGAGGGAAAATTTCTTGCTCTGCTTGTTTTGAAGCAGTGTTTGTATCAGATTACTTGTAATTTTTGCTGACAGTACACTGCAAGTTTGCCACTTTGATAGGTTTTGTGGGAGTGTTGACGTTTTTTATTTTAAAAAATCTTTGTTGGAGCAAGGGTGGTTGTGTCTCCGATGAATGTTATGCCCGGCAAGGCGGTGGGGATTTTTTTACTCTGTCTGCTGTGAGAAGCACTACATACATTCTGGTGGCAACAGAAAATCAAACATTTACTGTAGCAAAACAAACAAACGAACCAACCATGGACCTGATGACACTGTGTGAGAATACTTTTTTTTTTTTTCTCCATAGAGGTGGATCTAGGTTGGATGGAGTGGTTGTATCTGCAATGGCTGAATCCTACTATCAGGGAGTGCCAAAGTGGCTTAAACCTGCCTTTAAAATCCTTTATCTTTTGTGGGTGCCTCCAGCATTTTTCTGTTTCTGAGAGTTTGCTACCAAAATCTTGATGTAGTTATTGTTGCTTATTAAAGTTAATGGACAATACACAGTTGCCCAGCTGGTTATTTTTTTCAAAGTGCTGTGAGAGATGAGCTGCTTTAAAAGAATATAGAATACCACTTAGAATTATTTTTGTGTCCTAACAGTAGGAAAATGAAAGCAGATGTCTTTTAGAAACATTTTATAATGTTTTGTTACAGGACTATGCTTTCTTTTCTGTATCAGTGATATAGTATGGATTAACCTAAACCTGGTATTCCTAAATCTAAGCATCTCTCTAGAATAATACTTATATATTAGCTAACAGGAGAACTAGTGTCATAGCCAGCATAGGAGTGAAGGTATGATTTTTCAGTACATAAAATCCAGCCATGCCTGTTTCCTGTTTTTCTAGAACAGGTGTGTTTTGCTTTTTTAATCTAAATGTGTTACAGAATATGAGAAAATCAGGTCTGAATAGCTTATTTTTCCTCGGTAAAAATAGATGGATACTTTTTGGTGAAATAAAGGAATATCTGAATGTGTGCCTTGAGGCTTTGGCACAGCAGCTTAGTCTTGTACTTCCACATCTGCTGCTGACAAGTTGAGATGCAGAGTTCTGAGGGCTCCTTCTGGCGTGGTCTGAGAGGCCCTTTAATGGGATTCCTCTGGAAAGCTGAATTTTGATATGAAATGTTTCACATTCCATGGCTACAGGTAACCTTTTGAAACACTGCACAGGTGATAAGTTATGAAAACTATTTACTTCTTCCTAACTCCTTGTCAGCACTTCAACTGTTTATGAGACTTTATATTCCTTTCCTTTCTTATTGTGGAAGGAAAAAACATCTTTCATAAACAGGAAAATGTGATTGCAAAACTTCTAAAATAGGCAGTGGGGAGTTGGAGTCATGCCTGTTAAATTATTTTTAACTTTGTGTTGAAACTTGATCAGATAACCTGTTTATTGTGATCTGTCAGTGCTTCTACATATTTATTGTTGTTTTACAGTACTTTAGGTTTGCCAGAATTTAAATGCAGGTTATCTTTTGTAACTGTGTGCATGTTTTAGTTTACCAGGAAATTTCACCTTGCTATGAGAACCAAAGATGGATCCAGAAGAGCAGGAGTTACTTGGCGATTACAGATACAGAAATTATTCTTCAGCAATTGAGAAAGCTTTGAGAAACTTCGAGTCGTCAAGTGAATGGGCAGATCTTATATCTTCCCTTGGCAAACTCAATAAGGTACAGTGTCACAGGAATATTTTTTTCATTTGTTTATTATCTTTGTATTATTAACTTTTCTGTAAGTTACAGTATTTAACAACATTGAAAATTCACTCAAAAATACTAGTTTCTAAAGGAGTGTTAATGGAAGCAACTAAGTCAGTATCTTTTATATAAATATGAGAAATTTTGGTAAAACCAACAGAGGTTACCTTCAAATGGTATTTGTTTATGCAGCTGAGTCAATTTTGGTTTTGCATCAAAGAAACACTCAGGATGCTGGTTACTCACTCTAGAGCAGATAAAAAAGTTTGTATAGAACAAGACGTCACAAGTTTTAGTGTATATTCTGAGTTTATATTTAAAGATCACATTTACTTGACCATGCCCTTCCCTTGTATTTGGGGAAATAATTGATTTGCTGCTGGTGGTGTCATTTGTATGACAATGGAAAATATGGCTGCATATAGGAAGAAAGAAGAAAACTTTTACAGGAAAACACCTAGGAAGTGTGTCCTCTCCTCCTGCACAAGAAACAAGGTGTACATTGTTTGTGTCCCACTTGGTCTCTTTTAACATAAAGCTCTTTGCGAGTGTGCGTGGGTCAAGAGTAGTTACAGTCATTAAGGAAATAGGGGTGGGAGGAGGCAACTCCTGCAGAATTCATAAGGAAACATCTGTTGTTACCCGATAGATACCTCACATGCCTTTGTTGTTGTTGCTAAGCCTCAATTCTATGAAGTTGTCAAAGGGAAAGAGAATCTATAGAATCACAGAGTATCTCAAGTTGGAAGGGACCTATAAGGGTCATCAAGTCCAACTCCCTGCTCCTTGCAGGACTACCTAAACTAAACCGTATGACTAAGAGCATCATCCAGACACTCCTTGAACTCTGACAGGCTTGATGCTGTGACCACTTCCCTGGGGAGCATTGCAGTGACCAACCACCCTGTCAGAAAAGAACCTTTTCCTAATGTCCTTGATGCAACTTCATTTCATTTCCTCCTGTTCTATTACTGGTCACCAGAGAGAAGAGATCAGCACCTCCTTCTCCGCTGCCCCCCTTGAGGAAGTTGTAGACTGCAGTGAGGTACCCCCTCAGCCTTCTCTTCTCCAAGCTGAACAAACCAAGTGACCTCAGCTGCTCCTTGGAAGTCTTGCCCTCGAGGCCTTTCATCACCTTGGTCACTCTCCTCTGGACACACTCTTGATGTCCTTCTTGCATTGAGGTGCCCAAAACTGCACACAGTGCTCGAGGTGGGGCTGCACCAGTGTGGTGTAGAGTGGGACAATCGCCTCCCTTGACCTGCTGGCTATGCTCTGCTTGGTGCACCCCAGGACACAGTTGACGCTTTTGGCTGCCAGGGCACACTGTTGACTCATACTCAACTTGCCATTAACCCAATACCCCAGATCTCTTTCTGTGGGGCTGCCCTTCAGCCTCTCATCCCCTAGTTTGTATGTGTAACCAGGATTACCCCGTCCCAGGTGGAGAATCTGGTACTTGCTCTTGTTAAATTTCATATGGTTGGCAGCTGCTCAGCTCTCTAGTCTATCCGGATCTCTCTGTAACTTCTCTCTACCCTTGAGGGAGTCCACAGCTTCTCCTAGTTTGGTATCATTGGCAAACTTACTTAATGTACTTTTGATTCCTGCATCCAGATCATTTATAAAAGCATTAAAGAGCGCTGGCCCTAAAATTGAGCAGTGAGGAACCCCACTGGTGACTGGCCACCAGCCTCATGTAACTCCATTTGCTATAACCCTTTGAGCCCAACCTGTTAGCCAGTTGCTCACCCAGCGTATTATGGATTTGTCTAGCTGTGTGCTGGACAGTTTATCCAGAAGGATGCTGTGAGAGACAATATCAAAAGCTTTGCTAAAGTCAAAAAACCCCACATCTACTGGTTTCCTTTGGTCAACGAGATAGGTGACCTTGTCATAAAAGGAAATTAAGTTGGTTATGCAGGACTTTCCCCTTGTGAACCTGTGCTGGCTATGACCAATGACTGCATTCTCTCAAGTGTTTTTCAGTAACTTCCAGAATAACTTCATCCATAATTTTACCAGACACTGAGGTGAGACTGACAGGCCTGTAATTACCAGGGTCTTCCTTCTTACCCTTCTTGAAAATTGGGATGTTTGCCAAATTGAGGGTTTTTTTAAGGGCAGCCATGTTCTTTCCTATTCAGAGGAGAAAAGATGGATATTGCTCTGGCGATAGGAGTTACACATTTCTGCCTTCACTGTTTATCCTGATTCCTGTTGAGTCAATAAGGAGAGCTAGAGGCCTTCAGAATCCTTCTCTCAAAAGGGAAAGTAAGAAATAATTAGTGAGAGATTTCCTACCTGTGACAAGAGGTAGGCTTTGATCTTTTGTCTTGACCTAGATTAACACATTAAACTGATTAACACCTATCTGAAACCCTTATTCAGGTACAGAATTGCCAGAATGTGTGGCAGCATAGTAGAAACCAAACAAAGAAGCTTTTAGCTGTTGCATCAGTTCATCTGCTGTGGTAGTTTATGGACTTACTCGTTTTAGGAGCTTAAGAATGGGTAGAGCAAATTATCCCCAGTGCTCATCTGCTTCTATCTGTTACATGAAAATAAGGATGATATGTCAGGGGAATGTGCCGCCAAAATGAAGATTGTGAAATAACATGTCAATAGCTATTCTCTTAACTCCTATGATTACTTGGTCTCTGACCTCCTAAAACATAAATATTGTTGTTGAGTTCTGTTAGTGTTGGAGGGAGGTGTTTCTAACATAAGAGCGTAATTTCTTCTCCAGTCAGTTCTGAGAGTGAATGAATGACCAGGAAGAGAATGGGTAGGAGGGAGGAGATCAACAGTATCTCAATGATAATAATGTTTTTAAACACTGCACATGGTTTTATTCAGTAATTCAGAGTGTCAGTAGTCATTGTGCGGTGATGTCTAGTAAGCAAACATGAAAATGCTGAGAAGGGGAGAGACAGAAGAGGATGAGTAAGTCAAGGAGTTTTGGAAGTACTTCTCATGCTTCTGGAGTAGCATGGAAGATCTCTCTTAAACATATGTTTCTTAAGGATCTTTGTATTGTTGACTTTAATTGTGGGTGTTCTTGCTTATATAGGTGTAATATTTTCTGGGGCTTTTTCTCCTGTAGGCAGTCTTCAGCAGTACTTTGCACTATTAAGTCCCCCAAGTTAACGCACACACATGCACTTCTTACAGAAGCTCGGTGGCATTTACCCTTTCAATACAAGGTCTGGGGGAAGGAAGCAGCACAGGCTCTTCCTGCTTAAAGACAGGGGAAAAGAATGGACAGAGCTGATCCAGATCCCTTTGACCTTCGCTGAAACAAGTGATCTTGGAACTCTTACTGCTGTTACTCCTTGTGAAAAGACAGCTCTGCTACTTCTTTCCATTACTTCTTAGCTACCAAGGTTAAACTGAAGGTTGTTTTTAACAGTTTCTCTGTTGCTTCCCTGGTTCTGATGTTTCACAGTGACTTGTAGAACCAGGGAAGCAACAGAGAAACCAGTTGACTAATCTGAATGGTCAGCCGAACGGGTCAGTTTGTAGATCCAGAAAGATTATTTTTTGGTGCTTAAGGGAGATGCGCCTCATCTAACTTCAGATGACTTTGGTGTGGACAGCTTCACCTCGACTCACTTTTAGGCAGGGAGTGCAATAAGGGGGTTTATTTTTTGTTGTTATTGTGACTCATCTCATGCTATTTAAAGTAGGTCAGATGAATGCTGTCCTAAAATTGCCTGTGTTCCTGACTGGTTTTGTAGGGAGCCTGAGGCGAGTTACTACAGTTTTGCCCATGGTTTTTAGCTGACCTAGGCTTCTAAGGTTAGGCAAGGTGAATCTCCCATGCAGTGAACAGAACTGCAGGTACCAGGTGTGAGCATGGGGAGAAACTACATTTTCTAACAAAAGCTAGAGTTGGCAGAATTTGCTAACTTATGATGTACACTGAGTTTGTAAGGGAAAGATTTTTGGGTTTTAATTTGTATAGTGTGGGTGTTATGCATCATCACGGTGAAAGAAAAACAGTGGAAAGTAATGTTTATAAATACTTATAGAAGAATATAAATGGACAGATGCAAACAGGTGAATTAAACAGGCAGTAAATACAGACATTTTAAAGAGGGGCTTCAGATTTGCCCTGAAACTTTCTCATATTCCACTTCTAAATCTCTCTCTCTCTCTTTCTCTCTCTGTGCTTTGCTTCTGTTCAAGCGCTAGTTACTATAACCAGTCGTTTAGTAGTTGCAGCATAGGCTGCTCCATGCTTCAAGAAACAGGATTGTTCTCTCCTCAGTACTGTTCATAGATACAGCTTTGAACCATGCTTTTATTGTTTTGCAAATCTGCATATATTCACTGTTTGGAAAGCACTGTTTTGTGATTAAGGTTTTCAGATGTTCGGTACAGATTGCTGCATCCAGAATACAGTAATCCTTTTCAATTGTCTTGGTGCTAAAATGTGCTTGTGCTATTGCAGATTTTTCCAGCTTGTTCCAGTGTTTTAAAAGAATACAACTCTGCGAAATCATTTCAATACTTTGACAGAAAAAAATGCTGGATGGGAGGAGTGTTGTCTTTTTAAACCTAGAAATAGGTGATGGTTCAGCATATGCGGGTTTGTCAGTGAAACAGGTGCTTTTAACATCATTTTCATATCCAAAATGCTTGTCAGTGTCTATTCAGAGTATAAACAGATATGTATATTATATAAAATATATATGAAAGTATTCATGTAGGGGGAACTTCAAGCAGGCTAAAAATATTATGAAATTAGGAAAATCCAAGTGCATAGTTTGCATTAGCATTTTTAATCCAGATTATAGGCATATATTTTCTAGAAATTTTAACTCTGGGTGCAGGCAAACATCAGATGAGTGACACAGTTTGCAAAATGAAGAACTGAGCAGTAGTAAATGCTAGATTCCACAGCCTGCTTTTGTAAGGAAACTATGAAAGGACGTTTTCAAAAAAGTCTCTGAAACCTACTGACTCACAGAAGAACACAAAATCTGACTGGGTTTTTGGCAAGTGAATATTTAAACTCCCCTGTTTGTTCATTTAATTCAGATATATTAACTAACAACAACAACAACAAACCCAAACAAAAAAACCCAGCCAACCTACCAAAAAAAACCCAACCTGCATCTGTTTGACAAGAATGATGGTCGGGATTTTGCCATGCATATTGGCAGAAATACCTCCATCAACAATTTTTCAACGTTATTTGGATATCAGTGGTATGGAACTTGCACAGAAGCTTTATCAGTGACTGTTGTCACTGAGCCTGGCTGGCAGGCAGTGTCCCTTTTCAGAGCAAGATGTTAATTTATAGTTATTGTTCAACATGAAAACAAAATATAACTATTGTGGTTTAACCCTAACCAGCAACCAAGCACCACACAGCTGCTCTCCCACTCCCCCTCCCTGTGGGATACAGGAGAAAATCGGAAGGGTAAAAGTGAGAGAACTTGTGGGTTGAGATAGACAGTAAAGCAAAAGCTGCACACACAGGCAAAGCAAAACAAGGAACTAATTCACCACTTCCCATTGGCAGGCAGGTGCTCAGCCATCTCCAGGAAAGCAGGGCTCTGTCATGTGTAACAGTGACTCGAGAAGACAAATGCCATCACTCCAATCATCCCCCCCTTCCTCCTTCTTCCCCCAGCTTTATATGCTGAGCATGACACCATATGATATGGGATATCCCTTTGGTCAGTTGGGGTCAGCTGTCCCGGCTGTGCCCCCTCACAGTTTCTTGTGCACCTCCAGCCTCCTCGCTGGTGGGGTGGGGTGAGGTGCAGAAAAGGCCTTGACTCTGTGTAAGTACTGTAGTAGCTAAAATGCCCCTGTATTATCAAGTATTTTCAGCACAAATCCAAAACATAGCCTCATACTGGCTACTACGAAGAAAATTAACTATCTCAGCCAAAACCAGCACATAACCTTTGGAAAACCAGTTGTTCTAGAGGGATTTATTTTATGCTTACAACATGGTTGAACTGCTCAGTAATTATAGCAATGTTTGCTCTAAAAGAGCACTTTCAAACTGCTTTTTATCCTTGGACATAACACAAGTGTGTAAATGCACAGATTATAAATTCTTACAATACTAGTTTTTAGTCTTTAGTCTGCAATTTCAAAGTATTTCTTTTAATTTGACTTTCAGTAGAAAATAAGTATGTTACTTTTTGTTTCTGTGGGCTTTTCCTGCTTCAAAAACTTGAAGGTGAATAAGATCTCAGCCAAACACTTGATCTGTTTAGAGGGGAAGGAGAAAGAGCACAAAAATCATTGCAGCTGCACAACTATTGTTTGCTTCAGTAGTAACACTTAATGTTACAATATGTCTGTTCTTGAGGGGAGAGAAGAGAAGGATTCTTCTGACATGATTTAATGAGCCATAGCCATTTACACCAGTTGCTTCGTAGCAGAACTCTGACTGCCACAGCTTTATAACTGTTGGCTGAATTACAAACACAAGCACCACTTGCCTTCTGTTGAAGGCAAGCCTTGTGTCTTTGCTTCCTAATTGCTTCGTGGAACTTCACCACACCCAATGCACAAATACAATGTGCAGGACTAGGGATATTTTATACATCTTCCCCCCCCCCCCCCCCTTTTTTTAATATAACTCCAGCTCCTAGTTTACAGTTTCCTCACAACTATCTTTGAACTTCATGATGCTATTTTTATGGAAGCTGGAGCTCTCTTTAGAATTTTTTTTACTTACTTGGAAAATGAATCAGTGGAAAATGGAATCACAGGCTCTCCTTCCTCTCTCCTCCCAACCACTGTGGTCTAAAACAAGAGTTATAGTATTTCCTAGTTGAAGATAATCTTACAAATTGATGTACACTCTGCATTTTTCTGAAATTCTAGTTGTGTAAATAAAAATATTTACTTGATTTGCTTGGGGTTTTTTATGTCTAAGCAAACTCTAGTGGTGCTATAAAGCAGTGCAGAATGACTTAAACCTGTAGCTGTGGAAATGCGAATATTCCTCTGTGTGTGTGTCTGTGTTTTGTTTTAAGGCACATGTACACACTGCTGCAAAGAATAGATAGTCTTCCCTTTCTACCCTTTGTAGTCCACATTCAAAGAAACTCTGAGCATGCTTATGCATTATAAAATGTTAAGTGTGTATAATGTGTTCTTTAGTCAGCCATAAAGAAGAATAACCTGTAAAAAGCTGAAAACTGGATGTGCACGTGGACACAAGTCATTAGCTTGCATGTCTCATTTCTTCCTGACTTACTGATTAAAGTCTCTATTTTAAAAGCCAGTGTTAGGTCAAATACTTTGTGGTTTTCTGGGATTGTTGATTTCTCACTGATCTGTGAAAACCAAACCCTGGGATGACGTATTAAGCGTGGAGTGCTTGCTGGCAGTTCAGGCTTCTCAAGCCAACCCCTTGCTAGGAGTTCCAGTGATATTTAACACTTCTGCCACCATAACTGCTCATGTGGAGAGCAGTTGGAGACAAAGGGGAAGAGTAGATCATGGGTGGACTTCAGCCCATATGTAACTGAAGGCAGTCAAATTAAGCTCACAAAAATCAAAAGAATGAGTAATTAATAGATGTCAAAACCTGTGAGTGGAGTTGTCCACTTGCAGTCATTAGTGTTGGATTCTGAATGTGGAAGCAATGGTTTGGGATGGGATCTTCATCTGCATACAGTGCCAGTGATACCATGCTTACTACCACAACATTTAACTACCTGTAACAGCTGACATTATAATGGCTTTTGAGCAGTCCAAGATCTCACAGACAACTGATTTTTTTTTTCAGTTGTGGGAGCTCAGGGTATTTAAAAATCAAGCTTCTAAGCTTTGCCTGTTGGCTCACAGAAACTAATTAGCATTTGGAAATATGTATATTATCATGTCACTTATTTCAGTGAACAGTTTTAGATCCATCAGTAATGAAAGTCTTTCAACTCTTTTAGAATTCTTTGAACCCTGCAATTCTGGGGAAGCTATTAAGAATCTGAAGGTTTCTGAAGTAGCAGCCAGCCCACCTCTGCTGGATTGGCTCTTGATGCAACCACAGTCTTCTAATATATTGCAGTGTGATTTAAAATCTCTTTCATTTTTTGGAAGATCAGAGACAACTGTTAACCAGGAACACCCACTCTTGAGACAAATTGTGTCCAACTGTGTATTTCTTCAACCCAAGTCAGAAAAATAGACTACATGCTTTTGAGAAGGGAGTTTCGTCTCCAAATTGTTCTGATGTGATGGGCAGAAAGTCTTCTCAGCTTGTGTATGAGGACCATAATAAATGTCTTCAAATCTTGCTTCCTGCACAGAGATGTCTTCAGATTCTTTAGGTGAAGCAGTATAGTTGGCACATGTATATGAATGTAGTCTTGTTTCAAGTTAGTCTCACCTGCTGGAATTTGGACATACGAAGATTTCAGAGTTACCCAGAAGAGATACTTAACAATGAGTTATCCCTGAATATCCACTAGTCAACTCCTAAGATGACTGGAGTGTTTTTTCCTCTCCTGACTAAATGTTTTGCTTAGCTATCTCTGATGTTTGGGGAAGGGGAGTTCTTATTTGCTGGTGGAGATTACTTTACATCCTTAGGAAATTAAATAAGCCAAACAAGACTTTTTTTATGAGATGGCATTATTTCTGTAATGGATCAGATTCTCTGTGTAATAAACAGTGAATGTTTTCATTTTCTACCTAGTTGATACCTAGATTTTAACTGATAGAATATTAAGATGGTATTTTTTCAATCTTAAAACTGAGGGGAAAAATATTTATCACTGACTTATTTTTTTATAATTGCCTTCTGTCATATAGAGAGAGGGTGTGGGCAAATAGATATCAACCAATATAAACAGTGTTTCAAAGTCCAGCTTTCAAGCAGTCTTCAAAGTTATGATGTGTATTAAAGATTTCAATTGTTAATATTAAAATGATACTACTCATGTAATATATGACTAGATGTCTCAAATATAAAAGATAACTCCACAAATATAACCTGATTTAGTTTCATGTGTGAAATATTGCTGTGTTCTTGGATTCTGTTTTTAGTAGCTATCAAAATGCAGATCTCATGCTCATAGTGGGGGAGGGAAGGAAGGAAATGAATTGTCTCTAAGTGGCATCTGTACTGTGTGTATTTAAGAATGGTGTGACCTTTCTATTTACTGTTGTTACAAACTCTCAGCCTTTTTCTTCTTGAGTAAATTTTATTTACTAGAAGCTCTTTACTAACAGCTGGTCTCTCAGTTTAGGCAGGGTAGCAAATGGGAGAAATAATGCAATAGTAGTCTGACAGATTCTAGCTTCTCATGCCCACCAACTGCATTCTTAAACGGTAAGATGTACATTCCTTTTGAAGATGATGGGTTTTGTCTCTTCCTTTTACTGCTGACAAGAGTATTCAGCATTGAAGTGAATGCCGTGATCATTGTGGAACTGTTTTGGGTTTTTTTCTTGAAAATGAGCAAGGAAAGGTTAGTTCATTTGTCTGCTGCTTTTTCAAAACCTTTTTTCAGGCAGGACAGAAGAACCTCAAATTTAAAACAATTATGTAGGATAAGACCATGACATAATCTTTGGGAGAGTCAAGAATTTGCCTAATCCTGAAAACATCCCAAATGTCAATCTGCAGTGAAAACATCTGTTTGCCTTACCAGAGAGTGATTAAAGGCTAAAGTGCCATTTACTTGCAACTGCTTTTTTTAATTGTCTCTGAATTGGAGAGACATACTTAATTACCCTGATGAAATGCATGCATGGTTCAAGGACAAGAGTAATCTTTCTAAAGAAATGTGCTACAGTTTGTTTTTTCCAGAGGCCTGGCCTGTCTGCAATACTTGGTTAACTGTTTTCTGTCCTGAAGATCTTTTACTTATGCATCAATACAGTGCGTATAGTTAATAAAGCTTACTGAATGTAGCCACACAGAATTACAAGTAACTTCTAAGATGTTATTGTCCCATTTAATCATGCCTGCTTTGGTTGAAAGGGGTTTTGTTTATATTTCAGCTATAGGTGAAATGAAAATTTTTGAAGAAAGATAGTTATTTAATTCTTACTTTATTCACTATCCTTAAAAGCTGAGACACTGCTCTTGTCACTTCCCTACTTCCACTGGAGATAGGGTAAGGGTACCCTGTCCCTGTCCTGTCCTTTTGAGTTCTATTTCCAGCCTCTAAGCAAAGTAGGACCACACTTTTCTAGATTGTTCATGGCTGATTCCATATGAAAATTCAGTTGCAGAATTCTGCTGTTTCAGTGTCACAAAATGCATTTATGAGAGAAAACTCCATGCAGTTAGTTCTTCTCAGTGTGCTAGTAGGAAACCTTTGACATGCTGTCATCATATACATCATCTTTTACATTACAGCTATTTATTCTCATCTCCTTTCTCCCACAGGCTCTTCAGAGTAACCTGAAGTATTCTCTATTGCCAAGACGGCTGATCATCAGTAAAAGATTATCTCAGTGTTTGCATCCAGCACTACCTAGTGGAGTGCATTTAAAGGCACTAGAAACCTATGAAATAATCTTTAAAATTATTGGGACAAAATGGCTTGCCAAGGATTTATTCTTATACAGGTAAACTTTTCTTTAAAGGTGCATGCATTTCACAGTCTATTGTAATTAACTAATTTTTTTTTCTTATCTTTTTTTTTCCTTCTTTTTTTAAAAAAAGCTCTGGTTTGTTTCCTCTTCTGGCAAATGCTGCAATGTCAGTGAGGCCTGTTCTCCTTGGTTTGTATGAGAAATACTTTCTTCCTCTCCAAAAGTCCCTCCTGCCTGGACTTCAAGCCTTCGTAATTGGACTGCTGCCTGGATTGGAAGAAGGATCAGAAATTTATGACAGGTGAGAACTAATATTAATTTAAAAGCAATATACAGTATTTTGCTTTCCTAGGGAGTTCTCAAGAAATTTCTGTCAGGTCTCTATATAGAAGGCTTGATAAAAGAACTGCTGAGGGTGGAAGAATGGTAAGTCCCTGAAAGATGCAACAAATAGTGCTAAAGTAGAAAAATCCTTTCCCCTTCTATTTTCATCTCAGGAGGAGAAGAGGAGAGAAGAGGAAAAGGAGGGTTAAAAATAGATGTACTGAGAGAAAGGAATAAAAACTCTTTCTTAAAGTTCCTCTGAATTCCTAAATCATTAACCTGACTCCCCAAACCACTGCTTTGTCAATAAATTCTCTTTAAATATTGTAACAAGAGAGAGCAGCTGAATTCTGTCCAGTCTTTCTATACAAGATATTTACCCTCAGGTTTTGAAAACATGAGCAAGAGCCAACTCATATAAAATCTATTGTGGAAAAAGGTATCTCTCACTCTTGGGTGCCCCTGGCAGTAATGGCAATGACATTCAGTATGATAAAGTCAGAATCAGGAAGTGTGCTGAGAAGAGCAGCTCAGCATCCATTTGTGTAGTGTTTTTACTTCAGTTACCAGAACTGTTTTGTAAGATCTTATAAGAACTCAACCACTGTAGGTTTCATCCAAATGTAGGTTTCTTTGCTTAAAGAGTCACTAAACATTGCATTGGTAATGTACTTCCTTCTGTGTTACCAGTCTGGATGAGTTAGCTGTTCTCTCTGCCCTTTTTAACTCTTAGATAGCTGCGTGTACACTTGGAGAAAAAGAAAAAAAAAAAAAAAAGTGAGTGAGATATGCTAGGCTGCATAGATTGCAGTTGATTAGCAAAATACTTCTACGTCTAATGCCTCTTTTAAAAAACAAGTATTAAATTGAAGGCTCATATCAATTGCTGGAGCAGCTAAGAGTAGATTGCCTGCATTCCCAACTTGGTGAGTAGCATTCAGTTGCCAATTCCAGAACATCAGGTCTGTGGACAAGTATTAACCTCTTATACATCTGCTGTAGAAACATGAATTTTAGTGTGTACTTTTTGTCAGGCAGGCTTAGAAGTGATGGTGTTTAGTTTTCTTTTTCCTATAGTACTACGTGCTGGGGACTTGGGGGAGAAAGGAGATCCCTTGGAACTAAATCTCATGTCTATCTGAAGACTTTTTAGGGAGACTGAACTTATTTTGAAACTGACTAAATTTGAAGTAGTGAGTTAATGGAAACAGCAGAATAACTTCCAAGATTTGGCTTCTGGTTTTACACCTTTTTTCCCTGTTCTTGATGACATTGTTTTCCTCTTTGCCTTGAACAAACAGGATCACAGACAGGAACTGACCATATATTTCACTGTGAAAGACTTATGCTAAAATTAATTGAATGCTATTTCATGAAATTAAAAAATTACATGAGAAAGACTCTCTTTAGTTTACTCATCGTAATGATTCTGGTGCAAGAAATACAGACCAAGATATCTTGTTGGAAGATGTGTTAGATCAGATTAATTTTAAATTCAGCTTCATGAGACACTGTCCACTGAATGTTTTCAGAATTTCAATATTGAGGACTAACACTAATACATCCCCTGCTGTTCCTGAAAGTGGCAGAAGTACTAGATCAGATTGTGCTTCACCCTAGAAACTATTTCCTTCTTAAACACACACGTATGCATGAGTTTTCACACACACACACGCAAAATGGAAAAGAAAAATGGTTTGAGGGCTACTTTACAAAGAAATGGAAAAGAACAGCAGACTGGGGGAGGGGAGGTGTCCCTCTTCTATGCTGGACGACTTCTTTTCTCACTTTTACATTCCTCATGTAAACTCTTAATTCCTACATTATAGTAAAATACCGGTGTACTGACAGAATTGCCAAAGCAGAGAACGTGCCTTCAGTCATAGTACCTCCAGTGTAATTGCTTTTAAACTAATTTCAGGGTACCAGTCCTGTGTGCAATAACTGACAGTGTGCCATTTTATTTTATGGGCTTTTTCATTGAATGACTTACAAATTGAGCCCATTGATTTGTAAGTACAAATATGTAGGATATCTTCCAGCTTCCAGACTGATAACATTGACTTTCAGAGTCTAGCATCAACTTAAATTATTTCCAATTATATATCCATATCTTCACTGGAGAAGTTTCCAAAGTATGCACAGACACTTTGTTTCAGTGAATGTGCACAATGACAAAGGATTGAATGTTGTTTGATTGTTTTCATACAATCAGATGCTAGCCATCTTCACATGAAAAGGACAATACTGATAATACAAAGATGAGGAAATTATATAAATAATGTCAACTACAATACTAATTCTATGTATAATTGCCTTTTTATGGTATAACTGAACTAGCAAAAAATCTATTTTCTCATACCAAATATATCTCTGTACAGAACAGATGCTCTGCTTGTGAAGCTCTCCTTATTGATGGGCCAAGAAATGTTCTATGGAGCACTCTGGGGCAGCGTCCTGGTCAGCCCATCCATCAGGCTGCCTGCTTCTCTTTTTGTTGTCAGCCATATCAACAGAGAGCTGTCTGGAAAACAGCAGAAGTACATGCTTGGCATTGATTATAAGCTCACAGTAAGTTCATCACACTCCTCGTAGAGCAGTCTTATCTACCATGATTCCTGCATACTAGCAGATTGTGCCTTCTCTGTATTTAGTTAGAATGACACACTCTTAAAAATATTTTGGAGAGAGAGAAAGAGAGTCTGATGGAATCGCTTAATACAGTTGCTTCATGGGAGCATCTTACCTGAAATATAGAAGAGAATCTCCCATACTGATTTTGGTTAGCCTGCAGAATGCATCTTCTGAAGCTTCTGCAGTTTTTGGTAATTGGTACTGCATGCAGTCTTAAAAGACTGACTCTGTTTCAAATCAGAAGATAAACCTGACGTCTTTTTTCTACTTGTTCTGAATTTGCATTTAAAGTTAAAGACCAGCTTTTCTATAGTACAGTATATACAAATGTTTAATGTGGATCTCTCAAAGTGCTTGCAGTCCTGGAAGACAATTCTGAAATTTAGTATCTTTCAGTAAAATGAAAATCTTCAGTAGGTAGTAATTTATGTTACACTTGAGTGATGGAATAACTATAATGCTAGTTAGAGTACTTTAGTATCTGCATTTTGTGAGCCTTCACATTCTGTCTGGTGATGTCACGCTGTGACATTCTGTATTGTTACAAAACCAAGTATTTTGTAAGTATTAACGATTCTTTTAACAGTATTCCACAAAAGTTTTTTAAGTCATTTTGGGGGCAGGAGTTAAATGGCTGAATAATTATCCTCTTATTTAAAAAGATATTGTTCACATGTAACCAAGTTTGCTTTCTTTCATTCTTGTGATTATTAACAGTGATTGTAGTTTAAATGTTATCATGAAGTAAAACACCATTGTGCTTTCTTTTCCTTTTACAGGTAAAGTCTTTGTGTGTATCAGTATTGGATTCAAATGTCCTTGTGCAAAGAAACACTCTAGAAGTGATTCTCTTCTTTTTCCCATTTTATACAGCTTTGGTAAGAGGACTATTTTGGTATTGTCACATGCACACTTTGTGCAGGACAGTGTCTTCTGTGAAATCCAGCTGCTACCTCTGTTATTGCCAAATGTCTGAATTTTGTACCTTCAAAATCAATGACCAGATTTTGCAGTTTCTTGTCCCCCCATCAATTTTAATAGTAGAGGAGACTCTGCTGCTTCTCAGACTACTTACAGCTTCAAATGAAGATGTGCTTTCACAGTGAATATTGCGTGAATTTTGAAATGTGTTTGGAAGTATTCAGGCCTGAGAAACTGCATATGGAAAAAATATCAAGCTCCTTTTTCAAATGGGATTTCAGCATTTCGAATTGTCTGCGCTAAATGAAGATGCTTCTATTAAAGACTAGGAAAGAAAATACTACTTGAAACAAGAGCTGTTCCCCATCATTTCCTAATTTACCCAGTAGTATAGTCAGTATTTTGAAAGTAGCAAGTAATTTTAAGTCTTAAGGTATAACATAATGTCATCTTTAGTATTTTTAGCTTAAATGTAGCTCTGTACCTTAAATATGAAAATGATCACAATTGTGCCAGATTCTCTTTCTTGAGATTTTCCGTATACAAAATATTTTGTTGTTGATGATTTGTTGCCTTTTTTTTTCAAAACATTAATATTACCAGTTAAAAAAACCCCTCATTACTAATTTGACTTGTTTCAGTGTTCATAAACAGCTAAAGTATCTTTGGTTTTCATCCTAGGACTGCAAGGAAAGCACTATTCTATTGCGCAGGACTGATTTAGTCTATATTCTGTCAGCAGCTACACAGACATTGTTGAGGAGAGACATGTCACTCAATAGAAGATTATACGCATGGTTGCTAGGTAATGTAAAACATACAGTGATACTGAATATTATGAATACCCAAGAGAAAAAAAAAAAAATCAGTGCTTGAAAATGTAATATGCTCTTTCAGCAGTTAATGAATGATGATAAAGTGTTGTTTAGTTGCCATTTATTAAGTACCTGTTTAATAAAATTAAGCATTCATTTGGTAAACAGTTCTTCTCTTCAGAGGTGAATTCATTGCACTGTCCATTGCACAGGGTATCTGATGAGTTATTTCTGGTCCCATCCACAGTTCATTCTGAAGTGGTTCAGTGGACCGAAAGGAGTGGAGTGCTATTTTAACCTTGTTCTTCTGGAAGTAATAGTGGGCTTAATTGTCAAGGAGGGGCTATAAGAGAGCTATAATTTCTCCCCATCTGCCTCGTTTTAACAGCATAAGAGGAGGCTAAAACTGACAGGGCAAGAGCTGCAGCTATGTAGTTTCATGAAGGCTGCTCTTCCTGACTCCATGTCTGGATCTGGCCTTGGTTTTGGTTTATGTTCAGTATAGCACATATGGGTGCCTCAAACTGTGATATGTGGGCTGTCCTTGGGCAGTACGTGAGCTAAGTTCAAGCAAAGTGTTGAAATGACAAAGGTTAAAAATGCAGCGTAATTTCAATATTTGTATAAATGACATGTGTGTAGTGCTCTGTACTGTAGTG
The DNA here is from genome assembly GCF_047716275.1 of Strix uralensis. Lineage (NCBI taxonomy): Eukaryota > Metazoa > Chordata > Aves > Strigiformes > Strigidae > Strix > Strix uralensis. The sequence continues at coordinate 35,205,652 of NC_133973.1, forward strand.
TTTGTACTTCTGATGTCTCTGTTTATCTTGTAGGCTCTGATATTAAAGGTGGTACTTTTGCTCCAGACTCAACAACTTCTGAAGACCATGCTATTTATTTCTTTGCAAAATATTCTAAAGATCTTTTGGTTGAGGTTGGTGTTCATTGTATACAGATGTATTTATGATCCTTTTCAATGTTAGTGCAAACTGCATCTAGAATTGTTCACTGTGCCACTTGGTTTGTCCTTTGCTTTTTTTCCCTAAAAATAACATCCTTTTGGTGCTTATATTTTCACCTATCTGAATGCCTGCTGTGCTGTATTTATCCCAATATTGTATGTGCTTACAATACAAATGTAATCTAATGAAACCAAAGGGTAGTGTCTTTGATGAACTAGCTGAATTATTTAGAAATGCTTCCCTGAATAAGATCAGCTTTTCAGTACAGATGATGATAAGATGTCATTGCTTTGTCTACTCTGTATGGAAAATTAAAGTTCAGTTGTAGTCAGTACTAAACAAAATCAAATTTAGAAACACTTCAGGTCTTAATAAAATGGCAATCTCTCTTTTATGTATAACATTTTGATGTTTTCTTTTTACTAGAGTTTGACTGAAATTTTACATCAGAAATTCCCAGAGTCTGATACAGAGGAACAGCATCAAGCTTATTTGAAACCCTTCAGGATCCTAATCAGTCTCCTTGACAAACCTGAAATAGGTAATGTTGCTTGTCACTTCTATTACGAGTGCTAACAACTGTCACAACTTGGTGTTCATCGCCTTTGACAGTAGGACTCAAGACAACACCCTATACAGTTCTTCCTAATTCTGAATGTGTGTGTGTTGTGTATTAGTGTGCAGGGGGCTGTGTTCCTTGCCCTGGACATGGTTCAGAACAGTGCTCTGGAGCAAGCGCTCTCTCCAGGTTATCTCTGGCTCTTCTGCAGAGCACTCCACTGTGTAGCATGGACATATCCCAGTGAGGTTAACTCTCTTCCGTGCCCAGAACTGCAATCTGAGGGGTCAGTTAAAAAGAACCACTTCTGCCCTAGTCTCAGTATTCTGCTCAATTCATTCCTTGGAGTTCATTCTCTAAAATACTGTCAGCTCTCTTTTTGTTGTGTCTTAGAAAGCAGTTTCTATCTGGAAAACCACCGGTACTACTCTTGCCTGGGTTTGTTTCCAGTGCTTGGCTGTGCTTGCAGGCCTTCCTATATACTTGAATCGGATTCTCATGACCATGCTGCTTTTCCAGACACTGTAGTCCTACAGGCAGCCAGCCTGTGGTAGTACTGCTGCCAGAGTGGGCAGTACCCCTTACCTGCAGGTGCTCCAGCTGGAAATAACCTGTTACGGGTGTGGGGAGGTAGGGGTGCCTCTGTCAGAGGCACTTCCAGCCTGTGCTGGCCTGACACTGCTGTGGGAGCTATAGTTTGAGACTTTGTGACTGAGCCGTGAATAATTTCCTCCTCTTCCCTGACTGTCATATGTTTATTCTGTTGTATACATGAAGTTGCCAGCACCAGAAGGGTGAGGCCCTGCCAGCCCTTATTTTAAAGAGCAAGTTCTCCTTTCTGCATCAAAAAATAAGCCAAAGTAACTTGACAGATTTTTAGGATTTAATAGTATTCTGTAAGAACCATGTACAGATAAATCTTTGAAATTATGTTCTGTTAATCTGACAGGTATGAGAAGCCTATGGACTGGTTAACTGGTATTTGTTAGCAGCTATTAGAGTCTTAATGGCTGACTCTCCCAAAGTGTTGTTCTAGGTACTATCCTGGGTAGGAGAGTGATGTTACCATTGAGCAAGCCTGCAGACTTAGAATAAAACTCATGTACTAAGACTAAACACTTGGGTGACAGTTGGTTTTGCAGGCTCCTGTATTCTGGTAAGCTTATCCTCTTTCATGGGTCAGGAGTCCTTTTAAGCACATTTCCTGTGAAAGAATTATCGAAGCACTGCCAGGAAAACTGAGGATTCTATATTGCTTGTCTAACAAATAAATGCTACCTTAGTAGAAGCAGTTGTTAGTCTGTTTATAGAACAGTGGTGCTAATGTTTCCTTCTACTGGTTTTAGCTGGTTTTTAGCTGGTTTTAAAAAAACTGTCATGATTAAAGCCTCTTATATAAAGCATTTTTATTTCCTGACAGAAAGGCTGAAGAAGGGACAGTTGACTAAGGTGGTTACATTATAAATTTCTTCATTAAATCTAATTTAGAAAGTAGATGACAGGTACTACCCTATTGTATGTTTTATTTGGCTGACAATCAGTCTTAATCTGGACTACAATAAGTTATTTAGCTGAACTGCATTATTCAGATTAATCTTTCTGTTCCAGTCAGCACCCAAATATAACTTCTTGAGCCTTAAGCCAATATGATTTTCATTTCCTTTTGAAATAAATTCAGCAATGCAACTTTTTTTTTAAAGTTAGCAATCTAAAATGTAACAAGAATCTTTGACCTTCTTTGCTACTTTTAGTGGCTTTAACTTTTTTTTTCCTACTTTTTAGAAGCATTCATTGAAATGCTTTATACACTACTTTTTTAAAAACAGTTCCATGTTTAGGGTGTTGTACTTATTATTTGTTTGCCTCCTCTATAGACAATTTTAGCTAAAACAAAAAAGTGCTATTGTGCAGTTGTCAGCACACATCTAATTTACATTTACTTCTTAAAACTGTTTATAAATTATGCATTTTTAAAATATATTTAGGCAGTTGAACTTTTCAATTTGAAGATTTTTCCAGTTTCTGTCCCTCAAAATTTAATCAAGGCTACTATGTTAAATGTGTATTGGGAAACGGCTTGTTTTCCTTATGGATCCAGACATGGTGATTATTTCTGGCATGTGAACTGCAGGTCCATGGTTATGATTATGCCCATATATAAATTATTGCGGTGTAGGTGCCTTATGGGAGTGACTTAAGTAAATGTAGAGCCAGTGCTATGGCTTTCCAAGTACTACGTAAAATGAACAACAGGTGGTATTTAACTTGATTTTTAAAAAAACAAGCAAAAAAAAAACCCAAACAAATATTTAACTACATATTTAATCTTATTTTAACTGGAAAATCTGACATTTTAAAAAGCCACATAAGCATTTTCTTCCTACTTGGATGATTGTGGTTTTTTTAGTCTAGCTACCCCTAACTTAAGTCTATACAAGTCTGTAACTGAGCTGCCTTTGGTGCAACTACTGGAGTCTTTTTTTCCTTCAAATTGCAGGTCCACAGGTTGTTGGGGATCTATTCCTTGAAGTTATTAGAGCCTTTTATTCCCACTGCAAAGATGCACTTGGTTCTGATCTCAAACTTAGCTATAATCAAAGTGGCAACACTCTTGCAAGGTATAACTACAAGTTTTCAACTATGAACTGAAACTGTATCTTTTATATTGAGATAATTTATTAAAATCTAACCAATTTAAGGAAGGTTAGGTTTTTAATAAAGTGACCTTCTGTATAGAAGACACGATTTTCCCTTTTCTCCACACATGCTTGATTTCTCTTTGATTGGCAGAGAAGAAAATGAAGTACACTGGATATGATTGGTGTTGATTAAATTCAGTTATATTGGCCAAGAATCAGTCTGGTCGGAGAACTCTTAGCCTTTTTTGATTTTCAAATTTGAAGGCTCAGTTTCTTTAATCTGGGAGAAAGATGCTCAAACTCTAGCTATTCCAGAATGACTTAATGCTTGACTCAAAACAATCAATGTCTTTTAGCTTGTAGAGAAAAGGAGAAAAGGATTTTAGAACTCATCAGTTAACACTGTGATGTGCATGCTTTCAGAATCTTCACTGATATCTGTTTCTTTTTTTTTTTCCTTTTTTTCCCCTTTCACGCAGTGCAATCAAAGAGAACAAAAATGCTTCGGAAATTGTCAAAACAGTCAATTTGTTGATCACATCCTTAAGCACGGATTTTCTTTGGGATTACATGACCAAATGTTTTGAAGATTGTTTCAGGTGTTTATGTTGTTAAACAATAGTGCTCCTCTTAAAAATACCGCTTAAGAGCTATCTGTGTAAGATAATAAAGTTTACTGAAGCATTTAAATTCTAGAAGGGACATAATATATGTTAGAATCAGACAGATATGTAAGTTGCATCATAAAATAATTCAAGAACGCAAACAGATAAACAATTAGATGGAAACTAGCAACATGAGAACGAAAGAAATTACTTTCAAAATGACAGCTGAAGGAGGAAGGGGCTTGGGAGGGGAGGTGAAGAAGTCTTCCTTGGAAGAACAAATGTTTGTTGAAGAAGAATAAAGAACTCTATCATTTTATCTCTTTCTAAATGTAAGAGAGAAGATTATACTTTAAGTAGTAAGATCATGTACAGAGATTCAATCTGAAATTTAGAAGCACTTTAGCATCCTACATGCTACAGTTTAGGTGGTTTTGACAGAATGTTTTATCCTGCTGTATTAGAAGTCCCATTTTACTTGGCTTCAGAAAGCCTAACTGTTCAGTATTTTGTGCTGGTTTTCATGAAGCTTTTTTATTGTAACAAGAATTTTGACAGGAAAAAAGCTTACAAAATAATGTTTCTCTCAATCCAGAAACAAATCCACACAGATGAGATATCCTCTTGAAAATATTAGCACTCCTCCTACAATTTCAGAGCTCTGCACACTATTGGTGTTTCTTCTTGATGTGATTCCTTTGGTAAGGCAAGCTGAAGTTAACTGTTTCAAAGTCTTAAGAAACTTAAAGTCAAATAATACATATTGTGATTACCTAAAAAGAAAACAGACAAATTGACATACATGTGCATATGCACGATATGTCCTGCAAAGTATAGTTTTATGTGCTGACTCATATATGGATGGCTACCCCTGCTATTGCCTAGCAAAATAAAAATTGTTTGCCTTTTGAAATATGGTGATTCTATCAAAGGAATGAAAAAGTGTACCTTTTTCTCCTTGGGTAAATAATTTCCTAGAAATTTTTGGTCTCTTAGTAGCTGGCTGACTATCATAAGATTTTTAGGGTATGACTCAGTGTTCATCATGTAGAATGAAGAAAGAAGGAATAGCACTGAAGGAAGTTTGTACAGCTTAAACATTTGTGAATTGACTTTATCAGTCATTGAGCAGTGTTGCTAGACAGCTGAATAATAATATAACTATTTTAAAAAATTCTTATTTATTTTAGGAACTCTACTCTGAAGTGCAGACTCAGTATCTTCCACAGATGCTCAGTTATATGGTGCAGTCTCTCCTGGAAAATATGGAAGTATTAGGTTTACCAGAACTCACTCATGCCTTAAAGACCTGTTTTAAGGTGCTTAGCAAAGTGCAAATGCCCCCTTCCTATTTGGACATTGAGACAGGAAGTGGAAATGGGGTAGGTGTTTTTCAACTCCTCATAGATGTTTAAAGTTGTTAGTGACATAAGTTATTTTAAAATGCTAATTCTCCTACCTTAAACCTAGATGATAACTAGCAATAAAGATATTGGAAACTTATCTTCTTTGGCCCATTCCAGAGCTGCCTGATGCCTTGTTATTCTCACTGAGTATTCAGTTCTGACTTGTTTGAATTATTTGTGACAGTGAAAGAGTATAGTCTTGTTTGAATCTGGGGAATTCTACCTCTGGGGAAGAATGGGATCTTAATGGTTTTGAAAAGGCACTCAGGATCATGCAGTTGCTAAAGATTTGAGGTGCCAAATCAAGCCTCACTTTACAGCTGGTTAGGTCTGCAAGGATTTCAATTAATATTTTAGTTTAATACAATGTGGTATTATTTGTGTGCAAGAGACCATGACAGGGAATGAGGAATCGATGGCATAAAGCAATCACACAAGCACAGCCTGCCAGAGTTTTGCAGTAGAACAAATGCATGCATTTGACTAGAAATAATCCAGCATAAGTAATACTGTTCTAGTGGTGAACTGATTTTAAGGAAACATTTCCATTTGCTAAGTACCTGTAGCTATGGACCTGTTGGTATTTGATGAGTCAAGGTGTGAGGATTATACAAATGTGTTGGGTTTTAAATGCAATTGAATTGGTCTGCTTAGAAATAACTATGTCTCATGATTTTGTAAAAGTAATCTCTATCTGAAAATGGCAAATACTAGGGGGTTTTTCTGTCATTGCTGTTCCCCAGTGCCTGCCACAGTTCTACATAGTTTAAAATTATCTACACAATGTCACATTAACCACATTAACATTTCTGTTTTAGAGCCCAGTGAAAAAGGAAAATGTGGACATAACCTTGGAGACTAAGTCTGTGCTGCAGGAGGAGGATGAGACTCCCTTCCCTCCCCTGAAGTCAGAAGACAGTGGCATTGGTCTAAGTGCTTCCTCCCCAGAACTCTCTCAGCACTTGGGGGTGCCAACTGTGACCCTTGAGAGAGATGATGTCTGGAAGAAAGGGGGGAGCATTCAGAAGACTTTGTATTGCATCCAAGAGCTGGTTGCCAAGTTTTCCAGTAAATACATTTTTGGGGTGCAATTTCAAGAAACAAGTAACGAAAGCATCTCAGCAATGAATATGAGCGGAAAAGAGAAAAAAGAGAATGGCTACAGGTTACCTGAAAGTGCTAGCAAGAAAAAGAGCCCATGGGATGCAAAGCAAATCACTGTACCTCAGTTTAAACAAATGCTTTCAGACTTGTTCTCAGTTCGAGGGTCACCATTCAAGAACAAGAGCTCTAATCCTCTTCCTTCTGACCACAACTCTGGTAATAAAAAGGAAAAGGAGGAAGAAGAGTGGGACTTAGAACAAGTGATGCTTGTCTTGGGACCCCTTAGAGGTGACTGCAAGGAAGCGTTTGCTGCAGCTTGTCACCTTTTGTTGGATTGTACCACATTCCCAGTCTATCTTTCAGAGGAAGAAATGGAACAGTTGTATCTCTCTCTGTTTCAAGTCCCTGGTAAGAAAAGATTCCTTTACTGGGCAACTTGAGCATTTGAGAATGCAAATAGCCGTGTGATCTTGGCTATTTGCAAGACCTGTGACCAGGGCTGGTAGCAATGCCTTTTGACAGGGCTGAAGGCAAGTTCCATGTGAGTTAAAGACTTTACCCACATCAGCATGTGTTTTGTGTCTTGTAGCTGAGGGACAATTTTTACCACACTTTTCAAATTCACATTCTTTTGAAAGCTTTCACTACAAAACTTGTAGTTGAAGGGATGAAAAGACCTTCTGGCCTGTAGAGCCTTGTGGAATGGTTCAGGATTTTCAGGAAATCTGTCCCCCTGACATCCATGTGTACATCCCCCCCCATCCTCCCCACCCCCCCCCCCCCCCCCCCAAAAAAAAAAAAGGATGTGTTAGAGGAAGGTGGGTGTAGATGGAAAACTGGAGCTCTAAACCGTAACAGAAGCAAAACCAGCTCTTTTCATAACCCTCAGAATTCAAAGGAGTTCAATATAAGCTAACATACAATAATAATCTTGTATAATTAGAGGGCCTGTTTGTTCTGGGAATTCAAGTTCATTAGCTTTAGCAGGAGCAGTTATTGGCCTGAAGGCTAATTGACAAGATAGGTTTGTGAATGGAGAGGTGAGAAACTGGAAAATTGGGTTCTTTTCCTCACTTCAGTACCAATTTCTGCTATCTTCCTTAGCAAAGTGATGATATGCCCATCATCTACATGGGTGAGCTGTCTGCTTGACATGGACGCTTCCACATATTCTGTGTGGTCAGCAATGTAGCTGAACTTAGAAGGGTTGTGTTTATAATTGTGTTTCTTTGGAATATCAGTCTAGGATTATAGAAGTTTATTTTCAAATTCTTTTAAACTGCACACCCTGGAGAATACAGGCAGGTTTAAAGCCGAAAGGAGAACCTCTGTTAATGAAGGTCTAGGTTGCCTGTGATGCAGAAGTTATCTGATGCGGAGAAGTAAAAGTCATTTTGTTGGGGTAGTAAAGCAGTTAAAACATTTGGTTTTGAAGCCAGAGATGTGAACTCAAACTTCAGACTGAATTCCAGTCAAGCCTTAATAAAAGTTTATCTGATTATTCAGTCAAGAGAGGCAAAGATGGCTTGACTTGATGTTAGTCATATCAGTTCCTTGTGTGCTTCATGGTTTCTGAAATTATATGCCTCAGTGCTACCCAAAAGAGCATCCTTGGATCAGCAGACCTCTGTTGTTGTTTTTGATAACGACAGCTGGAAAACAGCAGCTTTGAAAACTAGTTATGAATAAACATAAACTGGAAAGCAGGAATCCACTAGTTACTGGGTTACTGAGGTCCTGCAAGAGCTTTCTGCTGGGAGAAACAGGGAAGAGAATGTAACTTGCTTTGAAGCAAGTTCTTTCTGAAGTAAGGGACTTGATGATAGCATGACAGTTGGATTTGGGCAGTCATTTTTGTCTCTTTGTCCTGTGAGCTTGATTGAAGAATTCTTGAAAATATGGCTATAACCTTGGGATTATTCCAAAACTTTTTTTCTCATTTATCTTCTGAGGAGGTTGTGATGCCACCTTCCCTCTGTGGCTGAAGTCCTTAATGACAATATGCTGTTGTGTGAATGACTGCTATGTTCAGAACGTCTCCATCTTCACGCTGCTGGAGGTGATCAACCATTCCCAGTCACTGGCACTTGTGATAGAAGACAGAATGAAGCGGTACAAAGTATCTGGCCACAACCCCTTCTTTGGAAAGCTACAGATGGTCACCCTGCCTCCCATTGCTCCTGGAGTTCTAAAGATCATCTCAGAGAAAACAGATTTCTACCAGGTGTCAATTTCCTTTTTCTTTTTACTGCCTAACCTACACTGAACCTCTAAGGATGGGGAAATGCTACTTGAAGGGATGTTTGGGGGCAGCATGTTTGTGTTACAATGACACACTGCTGTTTCTTGCTTCCACAAGCATTTGAAAGCAATCACATTCTTCTTTGTGTGCTTCCCAACAGGATGTTCAAAAGTGGCAGATTATTTTCAAATTGCTAGTTGGTTTTGTGCCCAAATTCTTGGGTAGGTATAGTTGATTTCTGACATGAAGGGTTTGGTATCATTAGTTTGAAAGCTACACTTATAGAGAACTTTGATACCACTTTAAGTTTTCAGATAAGAGAAAATGTTAGTGGGTGAATAATAATGAAAACATTTCATCCCCTTTGTTTTGAGTATATTTCAAAGATGCTTTCCTTTTCCTGACCATTTATTGATATTAGTGTTGGTATGAGGGTTGGTTACAAGATCTTCTTCTTAATTACTGTGTTTCCAATTGCTGTGCCTGACACATGTAAAATCTGTTGAGTTCTGACCCAGAAAATAAAAGCAGAAATGCTTTTCTTAACTTCTGGTGCACGTATATTTCAATTACATGTCCTACTAGGGTAGGAAAGTTGCATTCCTTTAGGTCTGAGGTATGACCTGAATTCTTGCTCTTTGCTAAACTAAGACAATTTGGAAATCCATTTTGGTAATATTGCATTTATGCAATATGCAATATGCAATGGAAAGCTTTTAAGTCAGGGAAGAAATGGCACTACATCATTATTATTATTGTTGTTGTTGTTATTATTGTTATTATTTGCTATTTTTCCCTAGAGAGTAGCCTGTGTTCTCTGGAATCAGCTGAACAAAGAGACACGGGAGCATCATATTGCCTGTGTGGAACTGTTCTACAGGCTGCACTGCTTAGCACCATCAGCAAATATCTGTGAAGACATTATCTGCCACGCACTTTTGGATCGTGATAAAGTAAGTCCTGTATTCACTGAAGTCCCTTCATCACTGTAGAGTTGTTCCAGTGCTTCCCAGAGTGCCTTCAGTTCCCTTCCACCCCACATCTTCACTCCCATGGTCCCTCTGGCTTCCAAGAGTCTGACAGACTCTGTCTGTGCCTTTACAATAACCTGGGATTTATTCATCATGGGACTACTGCTAAACTTAGTCCCTGGATACAAGGTCTATCAGTCAATGCTGGAGCTTTTCTAGTTTTAGCCCAAATCATGTAGTATCTAAAAACTTGTTGTCAGTATTTCCAAACTGACCCAGCTCCACCAATAACTCTAAAATCATTTTACTTTGTGTTGATTTTGTAAACTTCATATTCCAACAAAAGACTTTATTACTTTGTAAGTAAGTGTATGTCAACATAATGTTGACCCTGTGTTCACCTTACTATTTAGATCTCATAATAAGTAAGCTGTATTATAAGTGAGCCACTTCTAGTTTAATGACAGAACAGTTCTTTAATAACTTGCAGTATATTTGTGAGAAGTGCCTTGCACAATAAAACTTAAAACAGCCACCTTCAGTCTTTGGTACTGTTTTCATATCTTTGCTCTTGCAATTTTGAAACTTAGAAGTTTGGAAATCTTTTAAAAGCTTTCAAACAAAATTACCCAATAATAAACACTACCTAACATACCAATGTCTTCCTGTTCATCTTCAACTTGTAAACCTCCATAATACCAAACCAAGACTAAAATATTTATACACAAGAGCCCTGCAATACATTTTTGGTGTATTGGCACATCTTATCTTGCTCCTACAAACACTGTGGCTGTTAAGTTTTGGTTGTGCATGCATGGATACATGGCATTTTGGTTTAGTCTATTGCAAAATAGAAAAATGCTCTCAAACTATCTGAGAAGGATTAGCAGTCATTTACACAATAACTGTTGTTCTGCTAGAGATTTAAAAATCACTAAAAGTTAACTTGGAGACAAATGCTGCAAAAAATATGTATCTGTCTTGTTTCCTTGCAAAGGGGACAAGGCTGGAAGCACTGTTCAGATTCTCTGTCATGTGGCATCTGACCAGAGAGATCCAAGGCAGCAGAGTGACTTCTCACAATCGGTCCTTTGATAGGTATTTTCCATTTCCACTGGCTTAGACTTACATTTATATATTTAACTATACCATGCTTTGTTCTGTTCTTTTTTCTTGAAGTGGGAAAAAGTTCTCTGTAGAGAGAACAAAAAAATGAGCAAGAGGAAGATCTTCAACTTTCTCGCACTATTACCTTTGCAAAGCACTCAGTGTGCATGGTGCATTTCCTTTGTGAAGGAAGTTTCTGTAAAAATAGAAAGAGCTTCATATATGAAGAATAGCTTGAAGACAAATTTCTGCATGTCAGACATTTTTTTATCTTGGAGCTGGTTAGATATTTTTCCAAAGAAAATAGAACCAGCTACTTGTGCAAAAAAACCAATTACCTTATTCTAGTTTTACTTCCTATTAAGAGATCATAACCTTTGTATAAAATGAGACAAAAGCATTAAGAGTCTTTCTAAATAAATATGTGAAAGAACTTTAAAGTATGCTGCTCTTCTAGAGTGTGAGTATACATATGGCCTTGCTTCTACAAACGCATGTGTACTTGACCTCAACTTGGGAAAATGTGCATGATCAAGATATTGTTAGCAGACGTGAGCTATTGGCTGGTGCTTACTTAAACATGCACTGTGTCTGGTGCCACCCTGCCGCTATTTTGTTGTTTGCATTAACTTTTTTAGGGATTTCAATTGTACTTCTTCATTCTGATTTCTCCACTCAGGTCTCTGTTTGTGGTACTGGACAGTCTCAATTGTTCAGATGGTGCAATTGGTGCTGCAGCACAGGGCTGGCTGATCCGTGCTCTTTCACTTAATGATGTTGCAAGGATTCTTGAACCAGTCCTGCTGCTGTTGCTTCATCCAAAGACACAACGCACGTCCATCCACTACATCAAACAGAAAAATTCAGCAGGTAAAACTGTTCTTGGACTGAAACTGTAAGTGCTAACAGCATTGCATACCCCTGAACACCTACTGAAGTTAGTCTCTGAAGTGCAATGGTATCCTATTACCCTAAGTTGTATCAGTTCCATAGATTCCTCCTCATCCAGGTACCTCTAGTGATGCCTAAAACAGAGTCATGCTAGTTGAAGGCTTAGTGATAATTTCTATTACAGTGACTGCACCTACATTGTTGGTTTGGATTGCTCCCTGCTTTGCTCTGGGATCTTGTCCCACGCTTCTCATTGCCATTCCTGGATGATCCACACCGCATGTGTGTTCACTGTTCACAGGATCCCTACTTGAGCAAAACTAGGTCTGCAACCAAATGAAATCAGGAGCAGTTTGGTGATGATGTCAGTCCAGGAACTGTTCAAGTAGGCAGGATGGACGGGCAAATCTCACGCTCTCCACCCAGTCTTGCCCCAGCACACCATGCACCCTCATATTAGGCTTCTTTATTCAGAATATTTTTTGTTAATGATTCCTTCAGCGTCATCTTAAAATAATCGGACGGGTTGTGAGGAACATCTTACTGTTTAGGGCACACCACACTAAAAAATTCCTAATTCTGCTAAATTCTAAAAACTAAAATGTGTTTTTCAAAAAAAGATCTGTCTTGATTCAAGAGGAGAGCTGAGCCCTTGTAGCACACAACTTGAGGTATCCCAGAGCTAGGATGTAGAAGCAAAGAGAGCTGTTTGGAATTGAAGATGACCTCCAGCCACCCAAATTTAGGAATGTGGTGGAGCGTCTTTACCTTGACAGGCTAAATTTGACAGCTGCAAGATGTCCATTTTAAGACCTGTAATGAGAACCATTGTGAACCACATGTGATCTGTGAGTCAAATGTGGAACAGACAAGTGTGATAGAGACTTGTGGGGAGCAGCTGAGGAAGACTGAGACAGGGATGGAGCCAGGGTTCGCTCCAAGTGTGGAGTCCTGCGAAGGCTGGCTGGCAGTCTGTTCAGGTTTGGCGTTGCTGGGAGTGGTATGGATATGAGGCACTCTGCACCATTTGGCCCAAGTAGCCAAGGTTGTTTCCTGGAGCAGAGCAGGAAGACAGTGGAGAAGTGTCTGGTAGTTTTGTGTTAAGAAACTTCCGTGTCACCTGTCTGTCTCACTACTGTTAGCTGTAGGCTTGCATAATTGTTTTTCTGTCTTGATTGGCAAATAGTTAGATGGCAGACATTTATAGCATCCAAAGGGACCTGTTTATTAGATGCTATACAAACACAGAGCTAATCTATTCCTTCCTTGTTCCACAGCATGTGATCAAGTAAAATATTAGCTCTTCAAAAAAAAAAGAAATCCTCTGTTGTTATCCTTCTCATTTCCCTCCTGATCTCAACAAACATTTTATGCTCAGGAAGCATAAAAAAAAAAATTGTCACATCCCAGGAGTTATAGCATAAGAGAAACAGCATGTTCTTTATGTTTTGATCCTATTCTCTTGTGCTTCCAGTAGATTAGGACTGCTCTACTACTTTAAAAAAAAGATAATTCTTGCCTTAACCCAGGTTTTTTTTAGCTCCACTTGTTACAATTAATAGTAGACTAGAGAAGAGTAACTTTTTAACCTTTTTTTTCTTACAATGAATTGTTCAGTATAAAGCATGTTGTATGAAATAGATGATTATGCGCTCTTTTTTAATTTTTTTTTTTTCAGAAGATATACATGATTGGCTTTGCAAGAAAAAGACCTCTTTGAAAGAGTCTGGCATCTCTGAGAGCAATTCTGAGGAAAACCTTCCATTGAGCCAGTTTACTACTGTGGATAGAGAAGCAATTTGGGCAGAAGTGGAAAAAGATCCAGAGAAGCTGGAGTTAAAAACAGAACAGTCTGAAAATGATGACTCTTGTAATCCAGTAACATCACATGAAGCAGATGGTGACCAAGATAATAGTGAGCACACAGAATCAGCAGACACCAGCACAGGCCATGACAGTGAAAATACATCCTCTTTTTCTCCTTCTTTGGAGCTGCAAGAAGTGAGCAATGAGGACAATGACAGTGCTGCAACTGATGGCAAAGAAACCACAAACCATGTGAGTTGTCTCAATGCATTCCTTCCTGAAAGCTCCAAATCCAGCGTAGCACTAAACCTTGTGCGTGCTGATTCTGAGAGGACTCAAGCATCAGAGTCTCTGTCAAGTGATGAAGAGGTGGACTTGGAGCTCCAGGAAATTACCCATTCTAAGTTGCTCAAGCAGCAGAAGGAAAAACAGGAGATGATTGAGGCTCTGTTCAAACACATGCTGCTATATTTGCAGCCTTATGATTCTAAGAGGGTATTGTATGCTTTTTCTGTTCTGGAGGCAGTGCTTAAAACAAACCCTAAAGAATTTATTGAAGCTGTAGCTAGTACAAGCATGGATACCAGCTCCACAGCACATTTGAATCTTATTTACAATCTCTTAGCTCGCCATCAGGAAGCTCTTGTAGGGCAGAGTTTTTATGGCAAGCTTCAGACTCAGTCCCCAACCATGTGTCCCCATTCTCTTCTAATAGAATTGCTCACTTACCTCTGTCTCAGTTTTCTGCGTTCATATTATCCATGCTACTTGAAGGTCACACACAGAGATGTGCTTGGCAACAGAGATGTTCAGGTAAAAAGTGTGGAAGTCCTGATTAGAATGATGACCCAGCTAGCTACCATGGCAAAGGCAGCAGAGAATAAGAACGTAGAGTTCATACGCAATTTGCTAGGAAGATGCAAAATTCAGGAGTTTGTTCTTCTTTCTTTGTCTGCATCTATGTATACAAGTCAGAAACGGTATGAACTGCTTATGGCAGATGGAGTTAATAATGTTCCTGAAGAAGAGCTCTTTGAAGAGAGCCTAATCAATTTTGGGCATGATCAAATATGGAGCGAACACCCACTCCAGATTGAGTTGCTGAAGCTCTTGCAGGTATTGATTGTCTTGGAGCACCATCTTGGACAGACTCATGAGGAGCAGGAGAATCAGCCAGACCTCTCTAAGGAATGGCAGCAGGCTCTTAATTTCCAGCAGGCTATTGGTGCAATGCAATATGTCTATCCACACCCAATAACTTCACAGGGATTATTCGTCTCTGCTGTGGTTAGAGGTCTGCAACCAGAGTATGGCTATGGGATGCATCCCACTTGGGTAGGCTTAGTCACATGTTCTCTGCCCTATTTTGGGAAGTCTTTAGGCTGGACTGTGGCACCATTTGTTGTACAGATATGTAAAAACCTCGATGAGCTTGTCAAGCAGTATGAAAATGAAGCTGTGAAGACACCTGCAAAAACATATGCAAGGTAAGAAGAGTCTGCAGGGTGCTGAAAATTTTTAGAGTTCCTCTTACTAGAGTGTAGTGCATAGTAATTTACTGTTTTAGCACTGTGGCTCCCAGAGTCTGATCCTCAAACCTAGCTGCACATGCAGGCATCTGTCCCTTGAGCCCAGGTGCAGTGGAGGCAGTATTGTTGCAGCAGGGCTCACTGCGGTTACAAGAATGACCAGCAGCTGTGATACTTCCTGTTCCCCTCTGCCTGCCATCCAAGTAAAAGGAAGTTCCCAGTTTTGAAAAAAACTGAGGATTTTGGAGGACTAATTGGGGAGAGACACCCTGGAGAAGAAAAATACAGTGATACTGTTCAGAACAGGCAGTAAGTGAAAGGACTGGTGGGGAATAATAGTCTAAAAGATCTAGACAAGGAAACAGGGTTGTCCAAGCATAGTCTGTGAATCCTTTGATTTGATATTCCTGTCTGGTTGTTCCAGTGTTCTTTTAACCACTGAATAGAAACAGATTTCTACTGGAATTTTTAATTAAGGAAATACTACTTGGCCTGTTAACCTTTTTTTCTTTTCTTTTTTTCTTCCTCCAAAGCTTAACTTCTAAAAGAGAAAATGTTACACCTGATTACCCGCTAACCCTTTTGGAAGGTCTGACAACCATTGGTCACTACTGCCTTCTGGATCACCCCAACCAAACCAAAAAGGTAAGTGCTTAATGCCTACCACTCACTTGATGCCTCTGTTGCTGATTTACTACTAAATTAAGTTGATTAAATTGATAAATATTGAAATCAATAGATAGATATATGAATCAAGAGTTATGAAGAATGATAATCAAATATTTTAAGAAATTGTAATATTTTTATAGTAGAGTCAAATGTTTACATTTGCATTTGCACATTACACAGCAACCAATGCTACTACGAACTCCTCTGTACAGACCCATACCAGGGCCGAAGAATTGGTCAGTAATCATCTACTAGATACACCTAGGTACTGCTTAGCTAATTAGATTTATGATTAAAAAAATGATTTTGTTTGAAGTTACTATAGAAATGTCTAAACAAAGAGTAGTTTATTACCTAGAATACATTGTTAGGAACGTCCAGAGATGTCAGAATTTAGAATTAATGAGAACTGGGGAAAACAAACTGTAACAACTTGCAATTCTCTGCCAAGAAACAGTGAAACTAGGTAAAAGGTAATTCCAGCAGGGGGAGATCGCGACCACTGACTCATTGACCACCTACTCACAGTATACCCCAGACTCATTTCTATACATTTCTAAACTCTAGTACGCAGAATCGGAAGTAGGTGGGAATATGGAAATGATTTCCAGGAATTATTATGTTTATGTATGAGCATTTAATTAATATCTATGATTGAATCCTATATAATCTGTATGATTTTTGAGCTTGGTGTGCGTCGTTGGTGAGAGCACTCACCCGCGCACCCGGCCGTCAATGAAGTGTCTGCTTATCTGCATCAAATTGGTGTCGATAAGTTTCTTATCCTGCTTTTCGGTGACACCTCAGCACCAGTTTGTCAAAGTATGCATCCCTTTTTCATTCAGAGGTGACTATAAGTGGTGAAGTGGTGCTTGTACGAGAAGATAACCTTAGAGAAACCTCAGAGCACACCAGAAGTGAACTAACTAAAAGTGCAATGGAGGGAAATTGAACTTAATTTCTCTATTTGAAGACAGGAAGGTTAATTTCAAGCAATGTTCATGATGATCTTGGCTATGCAAATGTTAGTCCTGTGTAGCTTGTCTACAGTTGCTCTGTCATTAACAAAGTCTTCTATTTTCTTTTGCATTGATAACATGCTAATGTGTTCTCTACAATTTTTATTCCTATAACATTTATCAGAAGAGGATATTATCCTAACAATTTCCTAGACAAATCAATTCTCTCTGTGCCAAAATAGTGAACACCAAATTCAGTAGACTCTCATAGCAGCAATATATTTCAGAAATAGAATGGTTGAATTATTTTTAAAGTTTTCATTACAAAAGTTGACTATAACTCTCCTAATTACTGAATAAGAGCAGTCACTCTGTGGTGCATAATATAGTGTAATTTAATAATCATATTTTTTGTTTTTCTAGTCATCTTTAGCTGAACCTGCAAACCTGAGAAATGCTAGGAATGCCATTTTGGAAGAATTGCCTCGCATTATTAATACCATGTCCCTTCTTTGGAGCATTATAAAGAGGGAAGACTCTCAAAAAAGACCAACAGACTTCTTTGGAACGACTAAAGGCTCTTCTTCAGTCTACTTTAAAGCAACCAAAGTAGGAGTTCTTTTAAACTGCTGTGTATCTCTTCATCCTTATCATCCCCTTCCTCAGCAGTGTATTGCACATAGAGTTCATAGGAATAGTTTGCCATTCCCAGAATTATACTGGGCCACAAAAAATTTAAGAACTCTCATGAGCTACAGACTTGCACAGTACCTACCTACAAAAGTAGATTTTTTCCTGTTCTTTTGCCCACCTGCACCCTTACCTGATCTGTTTAATGTTTTGCTTTTTCTGTGAGCTTCTGTTAATAGCTTATGGTGGTTTAGCCCCTGCCGGGGTCTGAGACCACGCGGCCACTGCCCCTCTCCCACAAAGGGAGTGAAATACAAAGCCCCAAGACTGAAATAAGGAAAGGTTTAATACAATAATGCAATAGCAACACAACCAACAACAACAATAACAATAACAGTAATAGTGATAGCAATGAACAGAGCAAAATAGCTACCAAATACAGCAGTTTGAAGCACGATGTACAAAACCACGAGTGCACCACGCTCCTGCGCCAGGAAAAAATGTGACCTGCCAGGATGTGACGTCCACATGGTATCTGAATAACCCGGCTAGAGCTCCCCCCCACTGCTGGGGAAACTTAACCCTATCCTGGTTAAACCAGGACATAGCTTCTGTAGAGCCAACTGCCCCTGAATTGTCTGCACCTTCCGCAGGCAGTAGAACGTGTACCTGAAGAAATAGAAATACTAGACTTTTCCCTTCTTCTGTGGATACTGGTGAATCACAGTAGTGAAAAATATCTGTAGGAGAAGAGAGAATGTAACACAAGAAGTTATTTTTTTCTATTTTGCAATCTGTTTTCCAACAAATGTGCCTTCCATCTGTAAGAAGGATACACTAACTCATAAATAAATTATCAAAACTAGTCTGACAGCCAAGTATATAAAGAGATTATTTTGTTGTTGTGTATTTTCTGAACATCTTGGGAAAAGGAAGAATGTTTTACAGACTATGCAAGGCAAAGGCTATCTCAAAGTTTAGCATTGACAGTTACTTTTCTCCCCTCTGTAGACATTAAGAACTAAAATACTAGACTTCATGAATCCATTGACAGCACAACTTGGAATCCAGTTGATGGCAGCAATTGCAGCAGTATGGAATAGCAAGAAACCTCATAGGAATCAAAGTAAAATCAAGGTGAAACTAAAGAAAGGCACCTTTACTTTTCCAGTGTAAAGGCAATTACATGTGTATGATCAGTTCTAAACTCTGGGCTTGTTTATAGATTCTTTGGGATTCTTTACATATGACAATGTCAAGCCACTGAAAAATCTGAAATGCTCTTATTTATATGTAATTCCACAAAGCATCAGGACTACGATTAAACCTAATTAAGTCATCAAATAAAAAGGGATGTGTGGCAGTTTAAGACTTATAGTAATAGCCATTTTTTATTCAATATTGGATTGTAATCTTAGGATTGCAACTTGCCAATTATATTTTAAAAAACTTGGATCAGCACCATTTCCAGAGAAAGGTTAGAGTTATTGTCTGGAACAAAGCATTTATTCTCAGTAGAACACCTCTTTCTTTTCTGCTTTCATTTAAGCATGATGAAGCTGATTTCATGAAGGTGTTAGGAGAAGATCTGTGTATGACAATTGTTGCATGCTTGATTTAACTTGTCTACTTTATGCTTTGTATAAATATTGATACTTGAATAATCACACAAAAAAGCTGTTTTTTCAACTTCATGTTTTGCCTGGTACAGTGATCTGAGGGGCGTGTCTTTTGTTTTGGTTTGGTTTTTCAGATTCTTCCAGTGGCTAGTGCATCTCAGCTTATTCTTGTGGACTTAACATGTGCGCTTAACACATTGAAAATTGACACTATACTACACCTAGTCAAAGAGGTAGTCAAGAAACCATCACAAATCAAGGGCGAAGAGGTAACCATGAAGATAATTCAATTTTCTTAATATATTCTATTCAGGATCTATTCCAATGTGTTTTCTAAATATTGTTAGAAGGAAAGTTTGGGGTTTTTTTTAAAGAGCATGATTCTCTTTTGCTCCTGAATAAGTTATGTTTTTAGAATGTGGGTTTCTGTGTTTTGAGCCAACAATGTAAGTAAGTTCTTCAGAATATTTTGCTAGAGAAGTTGCTGGTAATGAAAAGGTATGAGGTCCTCCAGTACCAAAGGTGATGACAATTTTTGTAAAGCTGCTGCAGATATACAACATAGTGATGCATTTCTCTCTCTCCCCTTACCTGATCAGTTAGAAATAGTTCACACTGAGTCTACTATCTTCCAACTGGCTTTCAAGGAAACCAGTTTTGCTACCATGCACACCATTGTAGGAGCTCCTACAGCTCTGAATAAACCGTAGCAGATATTCCAAAGTAATGTGCCTGCTTCTGGACAAGAGTCCTGTACTAGAATTCCCTCATACTGCTGTATAGATAGTTTTGTCATAGTTGGTCACCTGTTTGAGTACAGGAGTACCTATTGGCTTCTAAGAAGGGTGTGCTAACCATTGAACACAAGTGTTCAACAGCTTGGATCTTCTTTTTTTTCTGATGGCAGATAATGGCCGTTTTGCTTTTATTTTTCAGAAATCTTCTCTTGTAGATATTCCAGTGCTGCAGTTCAGTTATGCTTTCATTCAAAGGTAATTCAGTCATTATAAAAGAGAATTTTCTGTTTGACTCTAGGATAACAGCCAGCATCACTATTTCTGCTTTACTTTGATCTTCATGTCACAATGTCACAGAACATCTTCATGTAGGAAATGGTTATTGCCACTTTGTTGTTAAGTAACAGATAGACACAAAATAACTGGGCTATGACATTATGTTCCATTGATCTGTTGATAATGCCAGTCTGAAAGCCTTATTTTATACTAATAGCGCAACATACTTCAGGCATCTCATGAGCAAGATACTTACATAATTTCTTATGATCTTTCTCTGTATCTGTTCTGTGTTGCCAGATGAATGGATAGAGAAGTTCTAAATTAATAAACTGCTATGGCTGCAGTCTGTGCTGGACAGGCAGTGGTCAGGCAGCTGATTAGAAATATTCCTTTGATCAAAACTCTTCTTCACATACTTGGCTTTTCTCATATGGAAGCCTTATATGAGACTGTACAATATACTGTATGTGATAAGCTATGGAGATAAAGTAAGCTGGCATGCAGTGGAGTGGTTAGCTAAACTATTCCTTTACATCCCCTTAAGACCCAGCACTCTTACAGTGCTGGCTGGCATACTGCATGTGCTGCTGGCATTTACTGCTGTATGCACATTGCTTGTGCTGCCGGATATTTATACCATGTTGTTGGATCAGTTAGGACGGGGCAGGTTCTAAAGGACTGATCTCGGTGGAAGCTTTTAGGCCACTAAGTTACCCATGTATGGGGTTTTTTTTGTTTCTTCCTTAACTCTAACTTCAGACTTGGGTGTGTTGTGGGTTGGGTTTTTTTTTTTTGGCAGACTGCCTGTCTCAGCCTTGCAGGAGAACTTCCAGTCCTTATTAGGACTTCTCAAAGAGTCTGTGCAGTTGAACTTGGCTCCTCCTGGACACTTTCTCCTTCTCAGGTACTGCATAAGAAAGAAGAAGGTTTATAGAGTCATTGAGTAGACCTGTCCAATTACTAACTTGGAGTGAATTCATTTTTCCACAGTACTCTGAATGACTTTGTGACTAGGACACCTACTATAGAAAACAAAAAAGACCAAAAAGACTTACAGGTACGGTATATACATGTATACCTTTTAGTTCATAAATATGGCACTGTACATCTAAGTAAAAGTGGAGATGGCCTGATCTATACTTTGTATCTGAATTTACCTGTGCTTTTAGAATGTGTAAATGTGCATCCACACATTGTGGCCTAGGCCTGGTAAATATGGGAGACTCAAATATGAGAGACATGATGCACAGAATGTCTCTAACAAAATTTTGTCAAAAATGCATGAAATCACAGTGGTAACTATGGACTTTTCAAAGCTGTTTTCCTTGGGTAATTTTATGATTTTTCTCAGAATTTAAATCATAACACAAGTGTGATGTCATGAGTTCATATCATGTGTGTAAGTATTGAAATCTCAAAGCTATCTAGGAAAATTAGTAGCTTAATTACCCTTGAAGCTCATAGCTGCATTTGGCAACATAAATTACTGTCAGCTCACCTTTTGGGTAAAGAAGGGGTGGAGTAGAGCAGGATTCTCTTCCTATGCTGACTGTGATTTCACCAGAACAGTTTAAGCACTACCCACATGGGTGGTTTTGGCTCTGAGCCAATGTAATTGCTACCTATGAGGTGAGACAGTGTTATGGTTACTTTAGTGTACCAACAGAGAAATTAAGTCTTCACTTCTGCTTCAGAGACTGGCCAGCAAAATTATAATAATAATAATTAAAAGACAGTTTTGCCATGTTATCACCTTACAGCCTCTTCACAAGTGTCTTCTGCTTTGCTTTGGATACTTGGGGTTTGGTTTCCTTAGAGTGACTGGCTGATCGTGTCTTTGACAGATGACAGCTTATGTGTAAAGTGTGGCAGGACTGATGCCCAATTGACACTCTGTTAACAGTAATGGCTTACATGGGAAATCATGACTAAAACCTCTATGATAAGCTAATTTAAAGTTTTTCCTTCTCATTCTCTTGTCTGTTCTTATTTGAAGTGAGCAGTAGTTGGTTATCTTGAGAGCACAGATAGTTAAATCAGAGAAGTATTTATGTTTCTAAGAGATAGAAGCGCCTACTTCTGATCCTCCTGACATGTTCCATATAAAGAGGACTTCGGTGTATTGGCTGAGTGGTGATGGCTTTCAACTGATGCCACATTGTCTTGTTATGTTATAGGAGGTGACTCAAAAAATCTTGGAGGCTGTAGGGACTATTGCTGGTTCTTCTCTGGAACAGACTAGCTGGCTGAGCCGGAACTTAGAAGTGAAAGCTCAGCCTCAGATTTTACCAGATGACTTCAGCATTGAAGATGTGAACGGTAATGTGGTTTTGTCTGACTTTCCACCGCTTTTTCTCTTCTGCTTAAGTCAGTGAGGATTACAAGGTGTTTGATAGTGTGTGGTTTGCATAAGAAGGGAGTAATACAGACAAAATGTAAAACCGAAAGTGTGCATTATCCTCCAATGTCAACCTAAGCAGGTTGTGTATAATACAGAGGAAAACATATTGCAGGTGCATGCAATACATGCGACAGAACAGCATGGGGCATGAGGTATGTCATTGTGGCAACATGCCCAGAAGCATTTCACTGTAATACCAATATGCAAATAACAGTTCTGTTTGGAAAGAAAATTAGCAAACAGCAAAATTTAAACATGTCTTGTCCAAAGGGAAAACTAAATGATTTTGCCTCTTTTAGATACCTCAGTGGCGCCATCCTCAATGGTTTCTGCCTCTGCTCCTTCAATATACAGTGTCCAAGCTCTTTCTCTCCTTGCGGAAGTAAGTAGGAACAGTTTTGTAGTTGTTGCTCTCATCTGTGAGATGGTTGTTTATTGATATTATTGAGCAGAGTAATACATAGGTTTGTCTGGTAGATTAAATGGGAGCTTATATCTTTATTGAGGCATCCCATGTGCACACATATTCTAGCCTGAAGTATGGCATGCTTTCCCCTTTTGTCAGAAATACCAACTAAAGGTTGTAAGAGACATTCTTTTCATTTTTAAGGTTCTTGCTTCTCTTTTGGACATGGTTTACCGGAGCGACGAGAAGGAGAAAGCTGTGCCATTGATTTCACGTTTGCTTTATTATGTGTTTCCTTATCTACGCAATCACAGGTGACTTCTCTCTCTGCACATGTTCTTTTTCTTACATCTGATTTTTTTGACCACACTGTAAGACTTTTGTTTTTTCTTCTTCTCAGGAGTGCTTAATAGCCAAGGGGAATTGTAAGAGTTGGAGACCTGAGATACAAAATCTCACATAAATAATTTTCTAATTTAGTTGCTAACTGTATAGGACAGAGAAGTATGTTCTCCCCTTCCTGTACCATACAGTTGATCTTTTGCCCTAGGAAAAAAGTCTCATTTTATTCTCATTAACAAGTGAAATTTTCCTCAAGGAAGGGCAACTTCCTTTACAAACCTTAGCCCTGTAAAGCTCCTGTGCTCAGACACTGCTGTCCTGAATCACACAACAGAAGAGCTTCTCTCTCCACTCACTGTGGAAGACCTAAGGAGTGAGGCACAGTTAGTTAAAATAAACCTCTGGAATATGTTTCACCACCCTCTTCCTGCTGTTCACACACACATGCCTCCCAACTGGAAGAGCACAGGTAATGAGCATAACTAATTGGTATTTGGGCCGGTAGGATTTTGTAACAATTATTTTGCCAAGTCGCTAGCTGAAGAGTCACTGAGCCTGTCAGCTGTTCTAAATTCTCTGTGCCTTAGTTTTCTGGTGATCTTACAGCTTGAATGATGACCCGTCCTCCGCAGTAGGGTAATACAAAACTTCCCTTTTGGGAGGATTATCTTACATTTCCAATAAGTTTATGCTAATAATGCTAAATCCCTTCTTATCATAGACATCTAAGAGTAGTCTGTCAACCCTGCCATACCACATGTTTGCAGCATTAGAGACATTGCCATGTTCTGCATTAAATTGTGGTTTTGTGCTTTTAGAGTGTTTTTCCTGACCATTCTTTTTCCTGCAATGGATGATCAGAATTCAGGATAATACTTGGTGACTACGTTAACATTAGCAATTTGATTAGAGCAGTAGTGTAGTTTTGAAGCGAATCTCTTGATTTGTCTCCATTTATGAAAAGCTGGATCGGTATGCCAAGCAGTTTTAGTGCATGAACTAAATTCCTTTTGGAGGAAACTAATAGAAGCTGCTATACAAAAGTGACCCATCAAGGCTCGCTAATTCCTGACTGCACTGCTGTGAGGAGATCTTGCTCATACATACCAGATGTGCCAGCAGAAGGCTGTCAAACTTGGGACATCCTGAAGCTGTTCTTGTGAGCCAAGTTATCCTGCCCTACTGCTTCTGTCTACTGCGGGCCCTTAGCTGTTCACTGCAACTGATACCTGTCTTTCTGTTGCTTCTTCCTTATCCTTCTGGGTTTCTTCTGACATGTCATCCCTTGCTATTTTATCTGCCCTGTTGCCTTTCTCCACTGCTGAATGCTATTACTTTTATTGTCCTTTACTATCATTGCTTTTCAATTTCTGCCAATTCTGCCAACCTTTTCTGCCTGTTGGGGAAGAAAGGTGACAAGGAAACAGTGCCACTGCTGAGTCTTTCCTGTGAAGTGATCAAAAGTTTGTTGGTAGTCTGGATGAAGACCAGAACAGCAATCAGAGATGAGGAACAGCACAGCAGACATGTGTCCACTGCAGAAAGCTGGAAGAAATCTTCGAGTACCTGCTCACCGCCAAGCCTGCAGCCCATTTCAACTCAAGTCTGAGGATCACCATGCAGTAGTATCTAGAGGGGTGCATACTGTCCCTGAACCCTACAGGACAATCTGGCCAGGGGCACATCCGTGGACCCTTTTCATCCACAGACTCCTTTCCACACCACAGCTGGCTTCAGGAGAGCTGTTGGTTAAAACCCAGGTATGTGTACAGATGTTCATTTTAATGGTGACTTTGTGAGTGAATTAATTAATGCTTTCATTTTTGGTGGAAATTAAGGTATTTTGTTCAGACCAGTAGCGTAGCTCTATGAATCATTGCTTTGACCGCAAAGGTTGCTTTGTCTTTAGAAGAAGTTGCCCTGGAACCATGAGATGTGATATAAATCTTCCATGTATCAGTCACCTGTGTCAGAAACTGTGGGTTCTGCCCGTGGGCCTGTCTCGGGCCAGGCTGGGGCTCAGCTGTGTGCACAGCACCTGGGGATAATGCAGCCCCCTCCAGGCTCCTGCGGTAAGAGCATGCTGCCAGGGTCTTTTCCCCACCAGGCAGGGCAGGCTGATGGTCTGGTGCCGGCAGCGTTTATTCAGAGCATAAAGCAGTCTCTTAACTGAGGAGCCATGGAGTGTTGTGGTGACACTCAATTTGCTTTGCATACAAATAAGCCACAAATATCACTGTCTGTCCCACCGTTGCCCAGGCACTGGCAGTGGGCATCAGTAATGCAGCCTCACCTGCGAGGCTTCGACTCCACAGGGCACAAAGCATGGTACTGCCCTTGTCCCTGGTTGTGGCAGACAGCCTGCTGCGGGCACTCAGCTGGGGCCATGCATCTCCCATGGTTTTAGGAGTAAAAGGGACACTGTCACGTCTGCTGACATGTCATTGCTGCTCACAGAGCTCTGAATCCATGGCATGTCCTAACCTTATCCAGCAAACTTCTGTGTTGAGGATTCTGAGTATTGATTGCAGGTAGAGGGACATCCCATACTGTTGCATGTCCCCTCAAGCACACAGCCCTAGGTTATTCCTTGGTCTGGGCAGGCAGGAGCATGGCATGGAGCACATTGAGAGCACACACTGACAGGAGGTCCTCTCTGTGCTCAAAAGCCTTAATCTTGGCTCCTTGAAGAAAACCAGAAGCTAGGAGGAGGAAGGCCACAGACAAGAAACTATCATGTATCCTAAAAGGCACTCGGGGACTGATGAGTTTGCTCTTCTCTCCTCCACAGAGTCCTGCGAGGAGGGAGTTGCAGTGGATGTCACTCCTCCTTGTTCCCATGCCACTGTGGGCAGGAGGCAGTACGCACCCCACGGGGCTACCTTTGAGCACCCAGAGGCCAAGATGGTGCTGCAGAGAGAGGAAGATGATGGAAGCTGTAGTGGAAAGGCATCTGCAGGATGCTGAGCATGACTGACATGGCTCACATGATACCAGACTGGCAAAAGCCTGGGAGCAGGAGGCTCTGAAGAGATGGGAGAAGGACAGCCCCAGCAGGAGGACCACTGAACTATCTTCCCTGGCAGTGGTGGTTGTTGGGCACTTGCTGGAAGAAGCAGCTCTGCCTGCTGCATGGCTGATGCCTGGGCGGACAGCAGAGCCCCCATCCATGTGTACAAGTCAGGTTGGAAGGGTGAGATCTAGTAAGAGGCATGGAGACTATAAGGCCCTTTCCTGCCCTCTCCATTCCCACCAGCATTGTGCTAGTTTGGCCTTGTTGGCCGAATTCTGTTAATTATGTGTCTGTATGGACCCTGTTGGCCCACAGGGGAACATACATGGTTGTGTTTGTCCTCTCCTCTTTTTCCATTCTGGTAAGGTATGAGCTGTATTTCCCCCAGGAACTGAAATCTGTTGTTTGGGCTTTGTGACAGCTGTTTCTGTTTAGCTATAGGTGTTTCTCCCATCTAGGTTTTTGGCCTTAACTTAAAGCTCCCCTTTCTGTGTATGTTAGGTAATGGAAAGAGGCTGTGGGATGGGGCCGCAGAACACTGGACAGGTCACAGGACCCATCATGAAGTAGAAAGAGTACAATATCTCCCTACACTCTGCAATTTTTTTCAGCCAAAAGCATAGGTATGGGAGAGATGGATGATATCCTCTGTCAGCTGAACAGTATAACCCCTTTCCCACAGGGACAGGAGGAGGGAGAGGAGAATGTTTCCTTTCTGTGCGGGTTTCCTTCTATCTTCCAGGGCCTTATCAGCTGGTCCTGCTTCCTCAGCCTTTCTCAGGCATTCCCCCCCACCTTCCCACCCCGTTTCTCCTAGTGCTATTCACAGATCTCTTAGAAGGCAAATCCTCCTTTGTGGCAGGAAGCAACCCTCTCCTTCCCTTCCCTGCTTGCCCCCAGTTCTGCTTATCTGAGTTGCAGCTGCTCCTGCTGTAGCAGGTATCAGGCTTCCCCTCCTCCTGGCTGCCACCTTTTGGCTACTACGTTTTTCTGAGCAGACCAATCTATACTGAGGTGTGGGAGAGCATCACCCACAGCTCGCAGGGATCAGGGAGGGAAGGGAGATTGTCTCAAGCGTTATTAGGTCACAATCAAAACCATGAGCTGATATACAGCAAAGAGAAAAAAAAAGGTGTAGAGAGTCAGGGAAGATATAACCAGAGTAATCAAGCATGCCTAAATGGGATGATGGGTTGAGTGTCGCTGGGAACTGAGCAAGTAAAGTCAGCAAGCCTCAGGGTGCAGCAGGGGTGGAAGACATTTCCATGCTCCCTCTCAAGGGGGATTGATTAAAAATGATGCAGAGAAATTCTGGGAAGCTATTCTTTTCTATTCATTATATTTGTGCATTTTTCATTGTATCTACTGCAATGTCTTCTACCTACTTCAACCCTAACCAAGTCAGTCAGATTCTTGATCTATTGAGTGTATGTCACTCTTGTTGACCAGGGCATATACCATCATGCACACATATCTGATACCCTCACCATTTGCAGAAGATATTGAAAAGACTGCATACAGACACCACTGAAACTGTTTCTGGAATGCTGTTGTCACCCTGCTGTGCTGGGCCTGCTGTGAGCCAGCGGCTGCAAGCCAAACACTCGTTCCATCTCTGCCCTGTGTGTGGAAATGCACAGTTAAAATTGGCATGGACAGCACTGCTGTCAGGATGTGAACTGGTACAGGGGATAAATAATGACTTCTGCAATGCAAATGGAGATCTGAACGCCAGGAGTCAGCTGGCTTTTTTTTTTTTTAACTTGAAAGGATTATACTACCATCCCCTTTGATCTGACAGATGGTTCAAAAGGCATAAGCCTCAGAGTCCTGATGAAGTTGCTGAGATGCCTACAGATGTCCCTTGATGATTCTCCAGTGTCAGCCTGGCAAGGCCAGCAGTCCATCTCAGCTGTATAGCCATAACCATAGTGAGATGGTTACTAGTTAAGAATGTGAAGCCTCCATCAGGCCCAAAGATGTGCTGGATGATTTTCATGTTACTCTTATGTGTTGCTCAGCAGTTGGACTATAACCTCCAAGACTGTCTTCATGCCCCTGTCCTCCCCAGCTTGGCAGGAGCTTGGTTGCAGGGCTCCACAAAAAACCAATAGCCTCCCCCTTGAAAACACAGGGGCTGCTGAAGCCTTCTGTGAAGGTGTGGTGCCACCTCACAACAGAGGACCTTGACAGCATCCCTTCTCAACCAAAAGTCACATTCCTGCCAGTTTGAGCACCACCTCACCAATCCGAAACCTTTTTTCAGCTGTGGGCAAAGCAGTTACCGTAGCAAGGATTTGTAGCAGGATGCTGCTTGGCATCTGTGTCTTCAGTGAAATTGAGGTGCCAGAGGACAAGCAACAGTTCATGCAGTCTCTTCACCTTGCTCCTACCAGTTTCGACTTGAGCCCCATGCTCCTTTCCTACTGCGCCTTGTAGAGCATGGTGTCCAGATTTGTGGTGGCATGGTGCATAGGGCAGCAGAAGGAGCAAAAGGCTTATGTGTGAGATTTTTATACAGGTGATGACATGAGAACTGATGCATGTTACCTGGGTGACAGATGAAGTCTAGTGTAGTACCTTCCAAAGGGGGCTGCTGACAAGAATTCAAAGCTTATTGGAAACTTTTGGGGAAGTTTTGAACCACGTCTGTAGTGGAGACAGGCAGTACTGTGATACATCTAATCTGAAAATATCTCTCCAAACCAGGTACACTGGAAATGGGAGGAGTTTCTGCACAAACGCTTTTGATCTACTGCTCTGCTGCTGCTCCAAGTTATGAGCTAATGTTGACATAGCCTGTTACTGAGAGAATTTGGTTAGAAGTTCTGGGGAACCCCAGAGTTAATTTTCTGGTTACATAAACTTCACTTAAAAAATATATATATTTATCACTATTGTTCTCTTCCCCCAGTGCCTACAACATTCCAAGTTTTCGTGCTGGTGCTCAGTTGCTCAGCTCATTGAGTGGATATGCCTATACCAAGCGAGCGTGGAAAAAGGAAGTTGTCGAGTTGTATATGGATCCAGCTTTCTTCCAGATGGACACTTCATGCACTCAGTAAGACATGAGATTGCAGCACTCCAAGATTCTATTCTTAATTTGCAAAGAGAGGCTTTAAAGGAGAATGGCTAATATTGGAAAGAAAATTCTGTTTAGCACTTTCTTACAGAATGTAATAATGATAAAAATGGGTCTCAACAACTAACTCTACTAATGCATTATAAGCACTGAAGTTTTCATTATACTGCAGAAGAATAAACTTGTCTCATGCTGATATTCCCTTTAGTGGTTAGGGAGCTGCATACAGTAGAGCTGGAGGACCTAGAATGCAGTGTGAGTTAAACCAGATAAGAGTCTGCATATTGAATACCATTTGGAAACTGTTTCCTTGTACGAAATGTTTGACCAAAATATTTTTTGAGGTGAATCTATACCAAAGCTTTCTCTGGTTACCTAATTCCTTCTATATCTTATTCAGTTGGAGATCCATTATTGATCATCTTCTAACACACGAGAAAACTATGTTTAAAGATTTGATGAGTAAGTATCAGCTACTGATAACTTATTTCTACATTAATTTGAAATCTATTTGCATTTGAGCTATTGGGTACATTTTTAATATACTAAAGTATCAATAAAATGCAGACAATGTATTTGCATAATTGAGTATGTTGTCAACTTTATTCACAGCTAAAAGCTGTGCTAAGTTAATTCTGTATTTTGGTCACATCTAAAACACCCCATAAGTATTTTTGTTCTAGAAATGCTAATTGAACTCCTGCATTCACATTTTGCTATAATTTTAAGTTACTGAATTGTGACCTTTTGCAGCTGTTCCCTGTTAGAAAGCAAGGAGACTTTGGCTAACTTTTCAGGTGTGTGTATATTGGCATCGAGGTGTAGGAATGTGATGCACCAGTACAGCAAACCTTTGAGCAACATGCTTTGGCCTCTAATTCAGGCTTGAGGAGAGTATAGAAGAAAGTGGGTGAAGGGGTAGGATAGAGCCCCTTAAATTTGTATGAAGCTTCAAAAGAAAAAGCAGCTTTAGTCTCTTTTTCAGATCTTTTAAAACAATATTTGAAGGGTTACAGTGCAAGATTAATTCATAATGCACTTTATTTTAACAATATGTATTTTTAAACTTTCTCCTTTTTTTTTCTCAGTAAGTCTTAAAGCTCTGAGATCTATGGATTTAGGAGACTGAAAAGAGGGGAAGATTCATGAACATAAGGGCAGAAACAGGGGTTCAAAATACTGGATGGCCTCATTGGAGCTGCAGTGCTTCTTTCATATATAATTTTTCTGCTAGTGTGAGCAGATCTGGATCAACACCAATTTATTATTCCAATTAGTAGACCTAAAGAGAGTTTTTCTTTTCAAAATATTTCTGAACATAGGAATTGTTTTCAGCCCAAAACACAAGAAGTCTTTATAGGGTAGGTAATACTTATCTCTGTTACAGATATGCAGAGCAGCGCCTTAAAACTGTACCCAAGTTTTGAGCAAAAAGCAATGTTGTTAAAGCGGCAAGCTTTTGCTGTCTTTAGTGGAGAGATTGATCAGTATCATCTCTATCTTCCCTTAATACAAGGTAAGATTTTTAATTTCACCTATTTTTTTTTCAGCTGTAACACATACATAAATTGTGTAAGAAAGGAATGTCACCGATTTTCCAACACATACTTCAATTTTTAAAAAGTTTTTAACAAAATTTACGATGCTGTGAATCTCTGAATTCTAACAAATAAATAATCTCATTAAGAGGGAGACAGGAATCCAGGTTTCAAAGCCTTTGGTCTGGAAATATAACTGGAAACATGATTATTTTGTGGCAATCTTCCAGACACTCTTGGACTGTTGTTGTTCTCCTTAAATGTCAGTTTTGACAAAATTTTGCCCAGTATAAAACCACCATGTCTACGGACTTTTTCTGAATCACAGTTTTGTTAATAGAGTGCAAGGGACTCAACCCCAAACTGGTGATAAAGCACAAATTTTGTTTTGCCAGCTTCTACATTTTTTATTTTCTGAAACAACACATGTTTAGGAAAATACTACTCTTTTTTGGTTGGTTGGTTTTTTACCTTTTTAATGTTTATTTCAGAACGACTGACCGAGAACCTCCGTGTTGGGCAGACTTCTATAGTTGCTGCACAGATGTTTCTCTTCTTCAGGGTTCTTTTGTTAAGGATTTCTCCTCAGCATCTAACCTCATTGTGGCCAATTATGGTAACTGAATTGGTAAGGAATAAATAGTTATTTGAAACTAATTAGTTTGTGTTTTGTCCCTTTTCACCTTTTTCTTCCTCCCAAATACACCCCTTGTTTGAAAAAGGAAATGTTTTCATAGTTTCGCAGTAGGCTTATAATTTGGGAAAAGAATTAACATTGTCATTAGGAAATACCTTGTTGATTAACTTTGTTGTTGTTGCTACTGTAATCTCTTGCATGATTTGTTAATTTGTAGCAAGTCATAAGAGTACATTAAGAGTCCTTATGTATTGAGTTCCTTATACTACATGAAGCATATCTTTTTTGTGATTGAGTTGTATGAACATTTCAGCATCCCATAAATAATTTATTTCTTTAAAGATTCAGACATTTCTACAGCTGGAAGAAGATTTAACTGAGGAAGATGAACCATCAAAGTAAGAATTACCATTTGTCTGATCGAAAACTTGGGAAACCTGATAATGATTGTGCTTGTTCACTATCTGCAATTTTTTAATTAATTAATTAATTCTCTGGGATAGGGAGGAGACAACAGGATAGCTAAAATAGCAATATGTTCAAAAAACTTAAGTACCACTTATTAGTTGCATACAAAAATAGAAGAGGTGCTAAGTCAGCATTTGAATATTTTAACATGTTGCCATTTTTAAAAAATATTTTAGATTACTTTTTCTTCTAACAGCCTTTTATATTAATCATAGTACTCATGCAGAATAAAAATAGGTTTTCTTGTGCATAAGTGCAAGTGCTCATTTGTGTAAATGTGTACATTTCTCTTTTGCTGAATGAAAAACATTTAGTGGTTTTATGTTTTAATGGTATGTTTCTTAATTGTAACTAACACAGGAGCAACAGCAAAATAAGCAAACAGAAAGTTTCAGGTGATGGCAGTGGATCTGACATACAGCAGAATGAGCTTTCCTTGTACTTATCAGCTTGTAAGTTTTTGGACACAGCACTTTCATTTCCACCTGACAGGATGCAGTTGTTTCAAATGTAAGTCCTCTAATTACTTACCTGTTCTCCAGGTTGTTACCATTCTTATCCTTTAAAGTAATTCCAGATTGATTTTCTTCTAGACTTAATTTTGCCATCAGAAGTGCAAATGTTGATACTTAGACAAATGTAATTTGGGGCATTTGTCAGTGTAGGAGGATTTCACCATCCTCATTAGGAGGTTCTCTAACCTGGAGAAACTGGGAGAAGAGGAAGATGGAGACTGTTCTTTGTTTTCCTTTTGCACACACTCGGGATTATTTTGGAGCCAGCTGCACTGAAATACTGACATGATAGTAACGTCCTTGTTCATTAAGTTTGGCTCTGGTAGTAGCATAAAATTATAGTTATGACAGCTCTTTCTGTAAACAAACCAGAGCTCTACTAAACTTTGTATGATCCAAACAAGGATTTTTATTCCCTGTCTTCCTATCAAGTAATCCATTTGTTTCAGGTACAAATGGGCATTTGTCCCAGAGGTGGACACAGAGTCATCTACTGTGACCTCTCATCTGGTAGAAAATCACCAGGAATGCAAACCACACATTATAAGAATCATGGATCTGCTGAAGATGAGATATGGGGTAAAGAAAGAATGCTTCACTTGAATCTTTTTTTTTTTTTAATCCATTAACTTACTTTTCTAAACAAGTGACAAGATATTAAGTTAGGCAAGAGGTTTTTAGATATTCTAATAAAATTAATGAGGCTTTTAGAAATTAGAGGCTTTTAGAAATTATCTGCCTGCTTTCACATATATGTCTTGAAGGTGTCAGATTGCTTTTGAGTGCAAGGGAACAACAGACAGTTTTCCTGTTGTTCCCTTAAATCTGCCCACAACCACCCAGTGAAAACAATTTATCTCAGACAGGACCAGTATTTATAAAAAAGAGCATGCTTGCTTCGTCAAAAAAGTTTACCATAATAGCATTTTAAATTACCATTAAAGTTTCATATTAATTCTTCCAGAAAAGGAAATAGGGGCATTAGTGTTTATCAGAGATATCTCTGTATTCTGTTGTTGTTTGATATCTAATTCTGAAGGCTAGTTCAAATTTGCAGTGTTCTGAACTTCTGAGACTTTCATTTAATGGAACCTTGAATCCAAATATGGAAGTAACTCAGTATACGATCTCTACCATTTATATTGTGATACCGTTGTAGGTTGTGGATCTCTTAGTATGAAAAAAGTGTATAGTACAGGGTTCAGACAAGCCATAACAACATTGTTTCTTCATGCAAAACCTTCAGTAAATCCCTGTTTGTTTGTTTACAGGAAACAAACAACACTGAGGGAATTTCCAAGAAGCACAAATTTCCTCTTTTGAACTTCCGCTCTGTATCTAGCATCACCCAGCTTATGCCCTTCTTCAAGACTCTCTGTTGCGCGTTTACAACAAGCAGGAATGAATCCCAGAATTCACATACTTCTGCATCTCTCTCTGTGGACTATGTTGGCAGTAATGGCATAAAGATCTTGCAACAGCTTGAAGAGAGTGTTGAATGTGACTTCCTTGAAAACATGGAAAGTTAAGCCACACATTGGACACTTGGCTCGCGGTGAATAAATAGCGAAAAAAGGGAAAACTTTACTGAAATTCTCTTCTTTTTTCCCCAGTTTTGAAACTACATTTTGGGTTTTCTTCCTGCAGTTGTGGAGTGCTCTTCAATAATCCAAGCTTCTGAGTTGGTGTTAAAAAGCAGGATTCTTCAGTTCCTGTGGGAGAAACAAAAAAGTACAGTTTAGTGGTAATTTATCATAGTTACTGTATTCTTTTACTTGTTTTCAATGTGAAGGATTAAAGAGATTTTGTAAATAAAGGAAGAATATTTTTGACTTGGTGAAAGTAGCAACTGTACCATTTATCCAGTAACTTCTCAAGTATGTATTTTAAACTGCTTTTGGAACTATGTTCTAAAAGTAAATTTAAGAAAAAGCTAATATTGCATGTCAGTGTACAGTCAGTTTGCACATAAGCCATTTCCTGAGGTTAAAGCCTGCTTCTACTTCTCCTTTCTTTAACTTGTCCTAAAACTTACCAACTTCTATACAAATCACCTAAATTTCAAACAGATGTATTTTATAAGTCTTAGCATTGTGCAAATAACTGCAGACTTACCATGTTTGTAATTTCAACTCTGTACTATAACAGCATTCTTCAGGATTAGTGATTCCTAAATAAAAGACAAACATGCATAAAAGATATACCTATGCACTAACATTTTGTAATTTACATTATTTGAGGGGTTCTTATTTTAATTAATTGACTAAAAATACTCTAATTGATTTTTTTTTAATTTAAAAAACTTCTTTCAGTGACTAAGGTCACTTTGCAACTTCTGAAATGCAACTAAATGAAGATAATTCTGTAAAGATATAAATTACTGTATACCAACAGCCCAATTAAAATGAAAATAAAATTCTTTTTTTTAAAGAACACTTTTTATAGAAAATAATATATTTGGCTGTTCCAAGGTGTTAAAAGAGGTAGGGAGATCATCACAGCGCCATGACTACAGTAATGCTCAAGGTGCAGCTTATTTCAGAACGGCACTGCTACCACCGCCCAGGAGGTGGGAGACAGGG
The DNA here is from genome assembly GCF_047716275.1 of Strix uralensis. Lineage (NCBI taxonomy): Eukaryota > Metazoa > Chordata > Aves > Strigiformes > Strigidae > Strix > Strix uralensis. The sequence continues at coordinate 35,240,550 of NC_133973.1, forward strand.
ATTAATTAGTTCTACCACCAAACAGCACAGCTGCATGTCTGAAGGAGGCTTCTTGATGGCCAGCGGTTAAGCACCATCGTAGCAACACATACAACAAAAGGCATAGTAGAATGTTTTTTAAATGAGGAGATGGACTCCATTGAATTTTCATATTTAGTGGATTATCTGACTGAATTTGCAATGCCGATTTGTCTGGGAGGGGAGGTTTATCTTATTTTTCATGGTAAAAAGTTTTGTCTGTTCTGGTTTTTCTTAAACACCTTTGCCTCCAGAAAAATTGGTTTTGTAAGATATACCTGTAGGCTGGTATGTGCTTGAGTTATGGAACATCACAACTGAGGTAAATGTTCTGGGTACTGGAATTCACCACTCTTGTTTTTTGCTAATTAAAAAGGACATACAAAATGTGTGGTTTAATGTCACCAGGTTGCAAGGTCAGGGATTAATTTTTTTCAAAACTCACACGACAAACATGGAAGGCTACTCTGCAGTGGTTTTTACCTACAGATATATGAAGTTTTCATCTTTGCATTATAAACTAAAATAATGAAACACTGAAAAATTGCTTTATTATGATAGTACTGTAATGCTCTATGAAGGTAATAGTATAATAGTTATGCTAAACTTAAATAGCTTCTCTGCATTTTTACAGTTAAGGAAAGTGATAGACTGAAGTGTAATATTGTGTAGTCACTAAGAATTATTTGTATTGATATACTTTATTAATGATCTCTAATGCTGTTGGAATGAGCATAAGTGAAAAGTTATCCTTTTAGAGCATTACTGGAAGACTGAAACAGGATATTTTTAAAATGTTTGTGTTCATTACTTATATATCTTCAGTAATTTTTAAAGAGAGTATTGCTATACTCAAGATGATTTGGTAGTTTTACTTTCAGTTTTCTGGTGGTTGCATTCCATACTTGGTTATTTCCCTTAAAATCCTGATGATATGCTGTCAAACAGGCTATTAAAATCTAAGACAACTTTTGGACATCAAACCTTTTGTTTTACATTCTCCCACAAGCTACAAACCTGTGTCTTCACATAGGTTCATCGCTAACTGGAGGTGGTGAACCAGTTATTTAGATTGAGGGTTTTGTCATCCTTCCCCTTGAAAAAGGGTATGTCCCATTCTGGCTGCCTGTACGTCAGATGTGCGGGGGATCGGACATCAGTCACTTCCTCCTCAGCTGTGGTGGTGAACTTTAAAAACAGAAATCTGTAACTTAGATCTGTATAAGTCTCTAAGATGATCTTACCTTCTACAAAAATACCACTTGCTTCTAACTTCTGCCTTCATACACTTACCTTTGTCCTGTGGTTCTGCAGATGGCTGCTTGAAATGGCCTCGGATATTTATGACTTGCAGAATCTAAATCTTAAGAAGAAAAAAGTTCTTTAAAATTTAGTATATAAGCAGATCTATCATTATAAATAGCATGTGAATAAGGAGGTAAAGGGCTCTAACTAAAAAAAATCCTACTTGGGTGGTGGAGGGGCACAGTTACATAGGCCTAATGGTACCTCTAGCAATGTAGCTTTATTCCTTTTCTATATGGGGCTAACTGTAGTCATTTTACTTACGCTACTGCTGTTAAATCCACATGAAGGAGGATTGTACTGCTCTAACACTGGTACTGCCAAAGCAGAGTAAGTTAACTGTAGATGAATCTGACAAACTTTTACCTAGAACTCAGTATCAAAAACAAGAGAGAAAATGCCTTTGCTTTACTGTATAGTTCTTTGCTTGTTTTCAAAATAACCAAGCTTAGTTTTCTCTTTTGAATACTTCACCTTTGAGATAGCATAGTCACAGTGAATGATACACAGAGGGAGACATATTTAAATACTCAGAAGGATTTCATTTTCCTGAAGGAAAATCATAGTAGGTGCAACCAAGATAACTGCCAAAGAACAGCAGAACTTAAAATACGGGGCATTAAGTAATGATTACGTGTATTCGATACTATATTTGAATGCAATTCTAATGATATTAAATGTTATTTTGAAATACCTTTTAACATGCAATTATCATTTTTCAGACTACCTTTACTGCTCACTCACCAACTGTAATTTTTACCTGATTCTGTAAAAGCTCTCAAATTCACTTTCAATGGGTGAGGGCACTGTACAGAACTCCATAGACCTCAGTTTCGATCCCAGCAGCAGCGGCTCAGTGCTAGTCTGTGCTAGCTCCTACACACGCCTAGGGAACAACTGCGCCACCACCTCACTAACCCCCTCCTCACCAGCCCCTATTGCTCCAGCTCTTACGTCCCTATCTTTTGCATTCCTAAACTTTCCACCCTGAGATCCCAGTCCTGTGGTCTTGGGAAAACTTTTCTGGATTTGTGTGTCTAGAAGAACCACATGGAGCAGATGGAGGAAGCTGCTGCTGCAGTGTCAGGAGATCTCTGATGGACCGATAGGCACTGATCCCCTTATGGAGAAGGCACCTCTCCCCAGCAAATTAGGGAGTGCTGTTGCATAATGCTTCCTCTGTGTACCAGAGCTTTCCAAACTTCAGTCTGTACATTTTTATGTTCAGGGCAAATGCCCTGAAAGTACTACCTTTTTAGTTGGGAGGAAGAAAAATTCCGTACAACTGAGCTTGAACATCTAAAGTGAGAGAAGTATGGCTTCATAGAATCATAGAATGGTTTGGGTTGGAAGGGGCCTTGTGGGAATACAAAGGAAGATTGGCAAGGAGGATTGTAAACACGCTGAAGTAACTTGCAGCTGGGATGTCAAAAAACACATATATCATACTAATTGTTGTTCAGCTTTGTGTGCTTGATGGGTAGAATGTCTGCGTTTAGATAACCTAGGCCTGTGATAGACTCAGAGGCACCTTATCAAACATCCTTGAGATTCCTGGCCTGCTGTGGGAAAGATCAAAGCACGGTGGAAAACTACTCATGTGAAAATCCCCGATACATACAGGCGAAAGCAGCAGGTTCAAGATCTTTTCTTTCTTCTCCTCTTCCTGGCTAGCAAGGACCAAACTCTGTGGTGCCTGTGTCCCTGCTTTGCATGCCTCTGCCCAGGTGCTGCTGCAGGGATTCCCCAAGTCGTGAGGTAACAAGAATAAATTTACTCTTTGCATTTCATCCGTGGTTATGTGGTAATTCCTGCATCCTGCCTGTGTTGGCTCACACAGACCTTAACAATCACCTAGTTCCAACCCCCCTGCCATGGGCAAGGACACCTTCCACTAGACCAGGTTGCTCAAAGCCCCGTCCAACCTGGCCTTGAACACTGTCAGGGCGGGGGCAGCCACAGCTTCTCTGGGCAACCTGTGCCAGTGTCTGACCACCTTCACAGGAAAAAATTTCTTCCTTATATCTAATGTAAATCTATGCTCTGTCATCTTAAAGCTGTTGCCCCTCGTCCTATCCCTACACTCCCTGATAACGTGTCCCTCCCCACCTTTCCTGTAGCCCCCTTTAAGTACTGGAAGGTGCTATAAGGTCTCCCCGGATCCTTCTCTTCTCCAGGCTGAACAACCCCAACTCTCTCAGCCTGTCCTCATAAGGGAGGTGCTCCAGCTCCCTGATCATCTTCGTGGCCTCCTCTGGACCTGTTCCAGCAGGTCCATGTCCTTCTTATGTTGGGGGCCCCAGAGCTGGACACAGCACTGCAGGTGGGGTCTCACCAGAGCGGAGCAGATGGAGAGAATCCCCTCCCTCGACCTGCTGGCCACACTTCTCTTGATGCAGCCCAGGATACGGTTGGCTTTCTGGGCTGTGAGTGCACATTGCTGGGTCACAGCCAGTTTTCCACCCACTAATACCCCCAAGTCTTTCTCCACAGGGCTGCTCTCAACCCACTCTTTGCCCAGCCTGTATTTGTGCTTGGGATTGCCCCGACCCACGGTTTCAATGACTTTGTGAGAGCCGCTTTCCAGATTTCATCCCTTCTCTGTGGTCTGCCCGTCCTTTGCGATGCTGTGTGCTGTACCCTGCACCTCAGAAGCTGCTCACGTTTGATTACACGGCGTGTGTGGAAAATCACGGGCACCTGCTGCACCTGTGCTGGGACATACCGCGGCACGGCAGCCAGCACCACGAAAGCGCTGCCTGTCCCCCGGGGGGCTGCCCCTTCAGGTTTGGCGATGGCAGCAAACCCCCGCCTCCGGTCCGCCGGCGCCTCCTCCTCCCCGCGCCGCCGCCGGGGGCGCGGCCTGGGCGCCAAGGCCCGCCCCTCCCCGGGAGCGGGCGCGCTCGGCGCCGGAAGCGTGCGGGGAGGGGGCGAGGCGGAAGTACGGGCGCTCCGCGCTCCCCGCTCCGGCGCTCGCTGCGGCACAAAAGATGGCGGCGAAAACACAGGGCGGCATCCGCCTCAGCGCGGTGAGTGGCGGCGGGTTCCCGCGCGGCGGCGGGGGAGCCCCTGAGGGGATGTTCGCTCTCTCTGTCCCACCATGCCCGCCCTCCGCCCCCCCGGCGGGGGCGGCGCGGGGTGGGCGCTGCCTGGCAGCTGAGTGGAGCGGGGGTGCCTGCCTGTGCGAGGCCCGCGGCAGCTGAGGGGCAGGCAGCGGCCTGGGGGCAGGGGACGCGGGAGCTGCCGTGCCGCCGCCGCCCCTTGAACCGCTCGTTGCTTTCCCTCAGTGAAAGCGGGGAGCGGAGCCTGCCCGGGCTGGGGGCGACGCCTCGCCGGTCCGTGGGTAAAAAAAAGTTGTTGGCCGAGCGTTGGGAGGGGCGGGCTCCGGAGCCCTTCGCCTAAAATAAACCAGCACCCCCTTCCTGGCCTCAGACTTTTCTCTCGTCGTGTGCTGTGTCCGGCAGCGCCCTTAGCCAGCCCTGGGCGCGCCGCGCCTTGGCCGCTCTCCTGAGGGGAGAAGCCGCGGGTACCGGCAGCCGCCGGCCGTGCGGGGCGGGAAGAGCAGGAGCCCCCGGGGGGCCGCGGTCACCAGCTCCAGGGTGGGGTGGGTGGCGGGCCGTGGGGGCTCCCCGTCGTCGATCTGGGCACAAAAGCAGTAGCTAGTTTGGCTCAGGCTGCGCGGGAGGGGAAGTTACAGTCTGTGGGTGGGTTGGGTTGGTTGTTGGGGGAGGGGAATTTCACAGTCTGTTGTGGTGATGGAGCTATTTGATAAGGTAGTGACCTCTAATTGGAAGCTTGTAACTCAGAATCTTGACTACTTTTTGCAAGAGGCCTAATTACGTTTTAACAAGGGTGATGAATGTGTATGCAGTTAAATCCACTGCTGCATTGTGCTTTTCAGTCACAGTATTGCCCGCAGTTGCTGTCCTTTTGTTGTAATTAATTGGTCGTTTCCTTGTTTGTGGTAATACAAATGATGTTTTTTTAAGCCTTTCTGACTTCAGCTATCTAAGTCACACTTATAGTTACAAACAGCTGGTTCTAACGTTACTTATAGAATAGTGGAAAGAAGCTGAATCATTACAGCAAGTAACTTATAAAACATTTGAGTGAAAAGCATGTTAGTATATTCTCAGCACTGCTTAAATTACCTTAATGTAAATTGCCATGATTGTAGGGGTTAGGTATAAATGTCATCTACTTGAAGTTCAAGAATTACACTTTCATTTCAGGTCTTTAATTCTTGTGTTTGAAATCCACAGTTTGATATATTTTATTAGAGAAGTGTTTTCGTTCTTTAGATAACAGTGTTTTTTTTTAAAAAAAGGAGGGAGGTCTCCCTTTGGTTTTATTGCGTTATTAGTCTTCTTGAGGGGAAAAAATACATCAGTGTTAATAATCAGCCTTTGCAAAAAACCTGCATATCACAAGTCAGACTGCGGAGTTTAAAATTATTCTCAAGTTGAAATCACGTTGACAAGCTGAACTCTTACAGATACAAAGAATGCACTGATACAGATACATGGTCATAGTCTCTTCTGTCAGCAGCTGTTCTTTGGAAATATGTTGGGTTTCACCAAAATATTTCTATGAGTTTCAGAAGCATGTATAAACAACACAGGCAGTATGAGCAGGCCTGGTAACTCATCCCACACTGGCATTCATCTCCTTCTGTTGCTCTGGTACAATTTTTGCTCAGTTGCATGATGAGACAGATCAGGGAAGTGATCCAGGTTAAAAATAAGATTTTAAAAATGGTTGTTAATTTGGATCAGCTCCCTGATGTGGTTCATGACAGACGTGTAACTGGACTAGCATAACTGGGAGGGAGAGGAGGGAAATGGCAGTGGGGTTGTTCCCTAAGAAGTTGTGAAATACTTTTTTAAGATAAGACAGATTGTTCAGTGGTAATTCAATTTGTGCATGCCTTATGATCTGCAAGGGGTGGAAGAGTTCTGCTTTTCTTGGAAAACTTGAATTCCCGAAGCTGTTTGTCATTTTTGAGGGATAAGCTGCTTTATTCTTAAATATTTGCTGGTCATAATTGTAGGAGATGCTTCTCTTAATGCAGTTTAGTACTCCGAAGGAGCGGGAGGTTTGGTTGTATCTCCAAAAGGAATTTGGCTACACTTGGTCTCAGGAGAAAAAATGAAACTGCTCGGCAAAACCCACTTAGTAACAAAATATATTAGGCCCAGTGAACAAAGCAACTGGATCGTCTCAGCTACAGTCATGCTAACGTAGCCAAAAGTGGCTGTTCACCAGGGGACTAACTCTTTCTTACTGTACTTAGTGAACCTCAATTATTCATGAGCCAATTAAAGTGGTGCTTGGATGAAATGAAGTGTAAGGGGACAAAATGGGCTTAAATATTCCCTGATGAGGTCATTGGGAAGTGATGAGTTGTTGTTGACAGCTGGGTAAGCTCTGAAGCAAAAGGTAATGGCCTTAAACCACTATTCTCCATTTTTTAATCTGGTTTTGTTGTGTGCCCTTGTTTCAATGCCTTACAGGAGCATGGTGCTGTCTGCTCTGAGGTACTGTCCCGTCAGCTACCCTGCGGGATACTCGCTTGCCTTTTGCTGTGGGGGGAGATATTAGAGCCAAGGACCAATTTGTTACAGTCCCTATGTTCCGACCCATATCTTCTCATTTGATATACCTGTTCACAAGTTCCCGGTTCTGTGTACCACCTTCCAGCCTGTCTCAAAACCTTACCACTTGAAACAGTGATCCAGAGAAGGTCAGCGTAATTCTGGTGTTTGTTTTTAGAAGATGCTGTTTCTTTAAGATGCTGTTTTCAAAGTTAATCACTAGTATGCAGCAGTGAAATGAAGGATGGAGAAGCGTTGCTTTACACAGGCAACACCTGAAGAGATTTTCTTGCTGTGCACGTGTACGCTTTGTTTCGCAGAAAAAAGGACGTTATTTGTGATTATGTCAGTGTTGGGTGATGCTGAGGTTCCTTCCTTCATCAGCATTGTCTGGTGATCAGGGGAGGCTCACAACTGTGAGTTTATGCCTTTATCAAAACTACAGTCAGGACTTTTTGCCAAGTCTGTATTACTGAGATTACAATGCCAGCAGTAGCTCCAGAGATCCCAGTCTACCTTGTGTATGGTTGGAGTTTTTCACAGGCTAGCAGCAGAGAAATATTTTAGCAGTGAGCTGAGCAGATGCTGAATGCTTGAATGTGCATCTGTGTGGTGGGGTTTTTCTTAAGTGTTAGTGTTTGTGTTTTGACAAGGAGGGATTTCAGGCAGAAAAAAACCCCCAGTTGTTTCTTGTGTATTTTTTAATCATGAAGCTTAGGAAGCAAAGGAGCAAATGCTGCCAGCACTGTAAAAGGTTGAAATGAAGAGAATGATACAGACCTTAAGATCCACTGAGTTACTGTATGGCAGAGGAAGAAACCGAAAGAACCTTTTAACTGTGTGCCATGGAATATGTGAGGTTTCCATTAATAGGCTTGATGTAATTTTCTTCTTGGATTCTAAATTATTTGTAGGTATCTGCTAGGAATTTGAAAGGGACACAGTGACTTAGCTTGACTCAATTTACCAGATTTTATAAAATTGGATTTGTAAAGCACAGATGGCAATGAAGAATGTGATGCCTATTCATACTTGTACTCTAGCTTGATGGAGAAATGGAGGATTAAGTTGCAGTCAGAAACTGTGTCCTGTGTTGTTATGACCTCAGAATCAAGGTGAGGTTTCTTGACAATTTATTTTGATCTGAACTAGGGCGGCTGCTGCTGCCACTGCCTTACTCCCTCTCTGGTACCTGGCTCACCACTCTCGAACTTGCTCAAAGCGTTATTCGTTTTCGCTGATAAATGAACTTGGAGACTTGAAGTGATTGCTTCCTTTTATTTGGACTTTACTAACTATATAAAAGTGCTTGTCAGTGTAGTAGTTCTGTAAAATTTTTGAAGTATGGCTATACTTCATAAGTATGGATATACACTACTCAAATGTTTTTCTGCTTTTATGTATATAATAATGTGGATTATATTGTGTTTTTTGATATAACTGCACTGTATGAGGACTGTTTCCAGCGTTATGTACTCATAGGTGCTGCTTTTTATGCCATCAGCATAACTGTGCTAGCAAGGTTTTGTGTTAAAGGCCTTGTAAAAGTATAATTGCAGATATTCTCTGTGGTAATGCAAATACAGCTGTATCAGTTTCAGCAGTTAAATTTCGCCAAACATTGCATTGACAAATCCTTAAGTTACATGGATATATAGTTCTGGTCTTCCTAGTCTTTTGATCTAGGTGAATATATAGGAACCCAGGCTTTCATAAATTACTTGAAAATACTTTTGTGCTGACATCTATAAGATAATGTCCCATAAATAGGTACTTTATTTGCATGTTCTCAGCTAATCCTAGTAGTGGCTACGTTCATCTGGTTACATCTTACCATAAGTGAGGATACAATGTATGAGATGAAATTGCTAAAAGCACAAATCACTAGTTGAGAGAATCTGACATGTGATTTTGATCAATATGGGCAAAAGAAGCAATGACATCAGACAGTAAGCCACGGAGTATATTAGGTGCTGCTCACTTTTTGGATGAAGTTTAATACTCATGGTTTAAGATGTATGTTTTTAACATTTGAGAGTGTGTGCTTCTGTTTCTAGATTTGAACTAAGGCTTTGATGGGTTCTGTAACCTCTAGCATCAGTATATAGCAATAGTTCCTTACATTTTTATAGAGTTTGATAGGATGACAATATAACCCATGCTCAGAATATAGTATGATACTGTGCTGAATTCTGTATTGCTCTTTTGTCTTCAATAGCTGTATTAATGTTCCCTGTAAAAGGTGTTAGTATGCCAATATCTGAAAGTAAATTACAGCCTTTTGGTAGTGTTGTACAAAACAGCTTCATTTAATGTTACTTTATTTAACATACTGTTTTCTGGCTTGGTATCATTGAAAAGCGCAAACTAATGCCATTGTTTGTGGTTTATTTCAGCTTTGTCCAAAGTTCTTGCATACCAACTCTACCAGTCACACCTGGCCTTTCAGTGCAATTGCAGAACTTATAGGTATGTCGATCCATAGTTTGCCTGAGTACTTGATTGTAATAGTTTTTTCTTGTTATAAAACTACCATTCAGAATCTTACAATGTATTTTTTTGGTTCAGTCACATTGACTTTTTCCTTTCTTAACAGCATATATACTACCTGACATCAGTTGCAGGGGCCTTGTAGGATTTGCTGGTTTCTTTTTACTAGTTTATTAAGGTTTCCCAAATATAGAAGACTGTGGGACCAAGTGAATTCCTTCTCTTCTCATCCATCAAATGCAAGTCTACTGCTTTTTGCTGTTCCCAGGCCCAAAGAGTTGTAAGGCTGAGTGCGTGCACATTCCAAAGACGTGCATGCACACTTGCATCCTGTACAGACACAGCTGGCCACAGCCAGATTAGCACAGACAGGAGGACAGTGACTTTGTAAGAACCCGCATAAGCACAAGCAGTGCTCGAAACGTGAACAGCACAAATTGCCTTACCCTATTCCTGCTTCCTGGCTAACCAGGTTTAAAGTTCAGTAGTGGCACGTACGCGTACTCTCACTCACTTATCATGTGTGCTTACACATGTTTCTGGGTGTTTTGCCAAGACCTGGGAGCCCTTCCAGTACCTGTGTCCTGGGCTTTTTACTAGTCTCTGTCTTAGACCTTGGATCTCAACAGTTGCTTGTTTCTTCCAACTTGTTGGCTTGTCCAACTTGAGTTTGCTAGCAGAACAAATGGGTACAGGCACACACTGAGAATAGAGAGCACACTCACACAGGAAATCATTAGAAATAGTGTTTAATAAGAATAGTGTTTACAACAGAGTGGCACAGGGTCCAACCATACAAGCATACTGACTAGCAGCCAGCTTGCACACAATCAGCCTGTGTTATTCCCCCCCTCCCCGCCCATTATACCATTCTTCTCCCATCCACTTTGACCTTTCCCTTTTCTTCAATACTTCCTCAAAACATCCAATGGTAATTTTTGCACATTATCACAATACTCCTCAAACATCCTAATTTTCTTCTTTTGAATTACCAAGTTTCTGGCTGAAGATCTTCAGGGTTATGCTTGAGTGGTTCCTTTTAATGGTCCATCCATCAGTGTCCTAAGAGTTCTGCTCTTTGTTAGTGTCTGTTAGCTGGGCCTTGTGTATCTGTTTAATTTATTAGCTCCTGTTGATCATCTTGCCTTTGATTTTGAATAGCGGTTAAGTGGGTATCTTCAGAGTTGCTTGTTTCCCGAGTTAGGTAATGATTAGCAGACTTTCCTTAACTGGTTCCTCAAAATAAAGGTGTGGTTTGGAAAGACTTGCCAAGCTTACCTCGTAGTTTGCTGCTGCCAAAGGGAGCAACTCTTCTGGTCACGCATTCCTTCACTTCCTGTGCACAAGTTTTGCTATTGCTAATCCAGAAAATTAGCCTAACAAAAGAAAATAGGAACTTTTCAGCTAGATAAGGCCAGAGCTGTCATTAAAGGAGGAAACCAGAACCACATGGCTGCAGGAAGGGCTGGCTGTTTTGGGGGTAACAGTGTGTTAAGTCATTTCAGCTGTTTTATCACCCCATGCCATACTTGTCTGGAATGATGTATATGTGCTGTGCAAGGCATGCAGACTTGTCGTCTTCTTTTGCCTCTGGTTTGTTATATGTGTTGCTTTAACAAAGCTTCAAAAGCATAGTAGCAACATGTTGTAAAGGCTTCAAGTTAGTCATGTTGATTTAAATAAGTTTTGTAATCTTTTGCATGCTGTGGAAGGCTATACCATATACAAAATATCAAATAATGTAACCAGGGTTATATTATGGAGGCCTGACTTTTAGTTTATGCGAATTTACCAAAAACTTTAATGGTCTGTATGCTAAAATTTGCCTTAGGAGCTCTGGTCCCTCCTGCCAACTTTTTGGTGGTTATATTGCTGGCTTCTCCCCTTAGTCCTTAATCAGATTGAATTTAGGTGAACTAATGGTGACGCTTGAGAGAGGATAAATGAGACATCTAAAGAGAATTGGTGAGCTAGCAAATCTGAAGACTTCCACAAATCCTGGCCTTAGAAGAATATTTCCAAACTCTCAATTGTACTTGAAATGTCCTCTTTTGTTGGTGCTGAAATATATTTTATGGACTTTTTCACTGTGGATGCAATTTATACTTTATGCTTATAGAAAGCAAGCTACCAGGCTGTGATTCCTTTTTATAGGCTGCGATGTTGGCTTGAGCTATTTATTTATGGCCCTCAGTTGAACCTGCAAAACAGGCAGTGAAGCAGGGGCACTGCCTCCTGCTGTGCCATCACATCCCACCCCTCCTCCTCCCTGTGCTTTCCCCCCTGACAAACTCCATGAGTAGCACAGTGCTGGGGAAGGGGGGAAAAGAGATGTGAGAAAGTGGTGTTAGGGCAGATGAGGTTTAAACTAGCTTTGCTGCCAAGAAATGTTTGTGGAGCCATGGTTTCCCTTTCACTTGCAGTAACGTATGCTGCAAGCTCTTTCAAATCCTGTAAATAGAAAGTTTAATCTAAAGCATTTTGAACTTCCATTCTGTGAAAGTCATGCCTTCTTAGATTTGAACAACTTTTGCACTAGCAAAATATGTATTTGTGACACTTAGCTCTGTTAATATGGAAGTGATGTGGTGGCAGAGCAGCAACAATTTTTTCACCTAAATCTCCTGCACCTGTAGAGTCAACATTCTATATTTCACAGAACTGTCTGGGATGTGAGGAGCTGGGCTTCAGTTTTTTTGCTTGCTTTTTTTTAATATCTTAAATTTTATTTTCTGAAATTGTGATAGTATTTCAAATCTGATTTCCTAATTAGAAAACCCACAGGCCTGCAGCAGGTAAGATACTGTTGCAGCTGTGTACATTGGTGATGTGTCATTGTCTGCATTGTAGACAATAGCCTAGCCTCCTGAGAGCCAGTCAGAAGAGATGTTTGCATGGCTGGGAGAAAGTAAATACTGATTTTTTTTTTTTTTTTTTTAAAGTAAACAGCTGCTTGGGAGACAGGAAATGAAAGTAGAAACTTGTCTTTGTTTTGTTTTCTATTCTCAAGTTTGAGCCACTCATCTCCACCTAACTTCTTGCCTATATATTACTGTCATCTGTAATAACTGGAAAATTGTGTAATGTTTTCAGGCAAGGTTTGCCAGGTTTTGATGCAGCTGTTTCATTGTAATATTTTGATTTAGTGTTGTCATCTATAAAAAAGATAATGTTTTAGGAGACTTGGGTTTTAGCATAACACTTACTTTATTTAAAAACTATGGTTTCTTACTTCTGTGCAAAAGTTGACTAATATTCAGTGACTTAGCTGAGAAATTTATATCTGTGCCAGCACAAAATTTCTGCAACTATATTAAATACCTAACTGTGGAGCTGAAAAATGTCTGCAATTTTAGAGCTCCATTACTTTAGCATGTGACTCTTCAGGGTCATAGGCCCATTATTAGGGACCTACCTTAAGCTGCCATATTCACCAAATAAACATATGTGCAAGCATAGCACCGTGATAAAGTTAGGAACAGCTATTCCTTATAGCTTGATTGATTATATATGTATTTCTGCTGGCTAAGGCTTTGTTGCCTGCTGCATATGGATTTAAGTAACTTTGGAAGATTTACTATCTGATATCTTCACTGGAATTAAACACTTTATGTTCACACCTAAACTGTTTAATTTTTGATTTTTAGTATCCCACCCTTGTTTGCTTTCTTTCTCTTCAGATAATGCTTATGATCCAGATGTGAGTGCTAAACAGATATGGATAGACAAAACGGTGATAAACGACAATATATGCTTGACGTTCACTGATAATGGAAATGGTATGAACACAGAGAAGCTGCACAAAATGCTAAGGTGGATAACCTCTCTTGCAACTTTTTTCTTGTAAAAATTCCAGCTTCTAGTTCTGTTATTGCTCAGCTTATTCCTTTTTCTTAAATGTACCTGACTAATTTTGTTCATAAACTTAACATTTCTGAAAGTGAGAAATTATGCAAGTGAAACTCTAGAATAGACAGATACTAGTAAAACTTTCACAAAACTTTGTCAGTGTATTTTTTTATCTTGTAATTTCCTTTTATCGTTTCTGTCAACCTTCCCATTTAACTTTCTGTGCAGTGGTTGTGCTGTGTAAACTCTCTGTAGTGCTCTTTAGGGGAGCTAAGGAGAATTTATTTTTTTTTAATTCACGATTGCTTTAGTTTAAGTTAGCAAGCAAGAGGAAAAGGGATGTTTAGTTCAAACCCTTTGGAATGCTGAAAATAGAAGGTATTGAGGGAAACTTAAGGGAATGATATTTATATTGGTGTGGTTTGTCTATTTATCTTTATAGGGTCTGAACTGATCTTTCTGCAACTTTTATTTCTACAGTTAGCAAAGAGCTTGCTGTTCTGTTGCTCTTTTAGTATGAAAGATTGCTCTGCCTGCAGATAAATCTCTGGGTTTAATCTTGAGCAAACTTGAATTCAAACTTGTTATTTTTCTTTGTCTGTTAGATACCATAATTAATAGCTTGCTTGCTAAATTCTGTGTTCCATATACAGTTACCTGGTTTACTTCAGAAGTAATGTGTAGTTGCTAATGGAGAATCTGTAGGTCACGCATTTTCAAGCAAGTAAAGGGGGGAAAAAAAAAGCTTTAGGGGCTTTTCTTAGTATTTATTGTGAAGCCACAGGATAACTATTACAATCCTGTAAAAATGCTTACTGCATAATTCCAGATGGATGGTATTTCTTTTCCATACTTAAAGATGAAACTAAATTTCCCTGAATTCTTGCAGTGTGGTTTTAGCAATGTTACACGGGTAACTTTCAGCATTTGCTTAACTGTACATTAATTGTACCGTAGTCCCTGGTCTCTAAAACGAGAGATTAACTCATTGTGTTTAAGTCTAATTTGGCAAGTCTTGCATGCAGCTTTTGGGTTTTCAAGTTTTATAGGGCTTTTTACACTCTTCTAATGTTTTCCTATGTTTCAGCTTCGGCTTCAGTGAGAAATCTGTGATGAATGGCCGTGTTCCAGTGGGACTGTATGGAAATGGGTTTAAATCGGGGTCCATGCGCCTGGGAAAAGATGCAATAGTCTTCACCAAGAATGGAGAAACCATGAGTGTGGGCCTGTTATCTCAGACTTTCCTTGAAGTCACAAAAGCAGAACATGTCATGGTTCCTATAGTGACATTCGACAACCAACATATCCTTTCAACAACTTCTGAGTGAAAAGTTGTGGGTACGTGCAAAATTTGGATGATAATATCAGTAAAGGAAATCTCCTTTCTAGTCTTATGGATACACTAAATAAATTGTAAAGTCCAAGGAAGGCTATAATTTGTTAAAGCCTTTAAATTTGTAGGAGCTCTTGAGATGTACAATAGGAATCTGTGAAGTCAGTAAAACTGTTGCAGAAGTTTCCTCATCTTCTGAAAGCTTACTTCATTCAAAGTTACACTCCTTAACGTAATGCTTACGGCACATAAGTGATCCAACAGAATCCAAAAACAGCCTGAAGGCCATACTAACACATTCTTTGTTTACTACTGAGGAGAAATTACTGGCAGAGCTAGATGCTATAATAGCAAAAAAAGGAACAAGAATTATCATTTGGAATCTTAGAAGGTAAGATGAAGTCCAGTCTCTTATATCTCTCATTTAGTTTCTGTTACCTTTTGGTGTATGCTAACATGCAAAGTGGGTTTTTTTTGTGGAATAATTCCAAAAGACTGTGGGCAGTTAGCTGTAATGGGGAAACTAGACTCAAACTCGCATGATTGAAGGGCTGTAATGTTGCATGAGAACTGTTACTAATAAGTAACAAAGCAGAGGGAAGGAGAATGTAAAGGCCTTCATATTTTCCTTTGATAAGATACTATTGCTTTTGCCAGAAGGAAAATTGAAATAGATAAATTATAAATTTCAGACTTAAAAATTCTGAATGTGAAAATTCAAACAAAGAGTGTTTGTATGTACAGATAAGTATTACAGACTTTTTAAGTTTGGAGTTGGCAGTATCCTTCTAGAGGGATCTAGACCTTTCTAAACTTCTTGTTTTTTGTAAAATAAAGAAACATCCAAGTAAATAAATACAGTTGTTTGTATTTATCTTATTTATCTACTTGCCTCTGTGGGATAGTTTGGTGTTTTTCTTTTAAAACAGCTGTTGCAGTGGCAGATGGGTGTCATTACTTCCCATGTTCTTTCCCTTGCCTTCACACCTTTGCTGCTGCTTTACTAGCAGGGAACCTGTCTGATGGTCTGTCCAGAAAAGCTTTACCATGCCTTTAACTGTGATGGCACTAATTGGTTGGGAAGATGTTGCCTTGTACTATGTTCTTAAGTGTTTAGCTTATTGTAGTTTAAAATACCTGAAATAACAAGGTATCCACAGGAAGCAGTTTTGAACTGTTTCAGTCCTGTGGATTTGGCAAGGAACTATCTTGGTTTTCGGTTTCTTACCTTTATTGTTGCCCATCAGAAAAAGGGCCAGGGAGAGGCAGAAAAACACACCTGGATGCATATGGCTTAAATGTTACAGGACAAAAAACATCTCAGTTATAGCAGGTGAAAAGTTTGGGGGGTATTTATTTCGTTAATTTCCTGTGAGTATTAGAGCCCTGAATCACTTTTAGCTTAGGAGATTTTAATACAAGAAAGCTGGAGGTAACAAATATATTACTGATTCTGGTTGTTTCCCCTTGCCACCTGCTCCATAAGAAAAACTTCACCTCCTTTACACTTCAGAAACTAATTTGCATTACACAGGTAGACTTTAATTTATTTTTAGGTATGAATATTTTTAGGAGTGTGCATCACTTCCATTGCTTGAGCAAAAAAAAAATACAGTGACCTCAGCTGACTGGGCAGGATAACTTTCATGTCCTGAATTTTGGTGTGTATTCATGGGAAGTTGTGGGAGAGAACACTTTGGGGGGTGTTCATGTTGTTTCTGATATGTTATAATCAAATCTACTTTAAAAAAAAACACAACAGAGCTGTTTCAGTATTAAAAAACTTTATTATTTCTGGGATATTTTTACCAACTTTGATATATCTCAGTGTTGTGCAAACATATTGCAAACATCTGGTGGGTTGTCCAATAAGAAATTGTGATAATTGAGTCAGAAAGCTGTGGTGAGTGTCATTTTTGCACCATTAAAAATCTTAGGACAGCAATTTGTAGGGTTCAGATTTTTACATTTAGAAGTGTGCTGGGTTTGTGTGGTGGGTTTTTGGTAGCTGGGGGGGGGGCTACCACGGTGGCCCTCTGTGAGAAGCTTCTTGAAGCTCCCTTAGCTCCAAGTCAGACCCACATCTGGCCAAGGCTGAGCCAGTCATCAACGGTGTCTGTGCCTCTGTGATAATATATTTAAGAAGTGAAACCTGAAAGGAGGAGTGGGAGTTGTGAGGAGAACACCTATGTGAACACCAAGGTCAGTGGAAGAAAGGAGGAGGAAGGGGGGAAGCGTGTGCCAGTGCACCCCCCTTGCAGTCCGTGGCGAGATGGCAGGGCTGACCCCTGCCACCCATGGAGGTCACTGCTGGAGCAGAGGCCACCCTGTGGCCTGTGGGGGCCCCCACACTGGAGCAGGTGGCTGTGCCCGAAGAAGGCCAGGACTCTGAGGGAAGAAGCAGCCCCCACTGTTGTAGTTCGGCGCTGGGAGGACCACAACCTGTAGGGGTGACCCATACCGGATCATCTCGAGAAGAATGCATCCCGTGGGGAGCACTCATGATGGAGAAAGTCCATGAAGGACTGTCTCCTGCGAGAGAGATGCCATGTGGAGCAGGGGGAAGAATGCAGAAGACTGTTTTCCCCCCCCTCCTCTTTGCAGGAAGAAGTGGCAGACTGACTGCACCCCCCACTCCCTGCCTCTGTGCCAAGGAGGTAGAGATATCGGGAACAAAACTGAGCTGTGAAAGAAAGGAGGGGTGGGGGAAGGTGGGTGTTTTTTTTTTTTAAGATGTGGTAACGCTTCTCACTGTCCCATTCTGTCTGTTAAGTGTTGGGTTTTGTTAGTGTTTGAATTAGCAATGTGCTTTTCTTCCCCTAACGAGTCTGTCCTCTGCTTGTGGCCATAATGGGTGAGCCACCTCTCACTGTCCTCATCTCCATTCCTGAGCCTTTTGATTCATTTTCTCCTTCCCCGCGCTGGAGGGGGAAGGGGTGAGTGAAGGGCTGGGTGGCGCTCAGTTGCCCACTGGGCAAAAACCAGGACAAAAAGTAATGCATGTGTCTTGGTCTATCCAGAATTTAAAGCTGATACTGACTGCTTTTATTTTTGAAGTGTGACCTGTTTAGAATTAAGTTGGAATTCGTGAGTGCTATCACTTCTCTTGTACTCCTTGGATATCAGAAAGGAACTGGTAAACTTTGTTTATGTGAATTCTAGTAAATCTGTGAGGAAAACCAGCATGGCTGTTGCATCTTTGTGATACCTGATGGGTCTACCACAATATCTTTATCTTGTGTTGGCTTTTTCTTCCCCCATAATTAGGTTTGGTTTTTTTAAAAATCTTATTTCACAGAGATAAAAATGAAAAAACAGAGTTTGACTTTGACAAGGATAAATATGACATCAGAATTCCAGAAGACTTAGATGAAACAGGCAAAAGGGGATATAAAAAACAGGAGAGACTGGACCAGATTGTTCCAGAAAGTGACTATTCACTTCGAGTATGTATAACTTTTTAATTTGTTTATTTTTGGAAGCTGAAGGGTGTATGTTTTTGTTTTAATATAATGTGCTATACTGCAGAAGGATTGATGGTGGGGAGGATGAATGTCAGAATTTAAATGTTAGGCCAATATGTCAACATTAATTTTAAAAATTGAAAGTGGAATGTATTTGTGAACTTGTGTGACCATTTGCTGTTTATTGAGAAGAAAATTACTGGGTTTTATGTAGTCTTGCAAATAACTTTTCCTGTTAAATGCAGCCACCAGTATCCACTAAGGAGGAAGAAGGAAATGCAATCAGTAGTTTCAGAAATTAAATAGGCATGTGTGTGGTTGTCAGAGTAAACATTTCATTGTAGTGCAGGTATACATGCATATAGTACTGATGCTACGCCCATGGGGATCTTTTAAAACAGATGGGTTTCGGTTGGCAAAGTGTCATTTCTAGGTTTCAAAAAAAGGTAAAGGAATTGGGAAGCAGCAAATTAAATGCAAATTAAAATTCATAGATCTATACTTTCATAAGAAGATTGCATAGCAATTGTCAAGCTATGATAGTATGCAGTCGTTTAGAACAAAGTTAACACACTTGCTTTTGTTATTTTGAAGTTTGTAGTAGAGTTTTGAAGCTCTCAATGGGGGATAAGAAGAGAGGCTTGTGTGTTTGAGACCGCTTAGTGGTGAAACTGCATCTTCAGACACCTGATTAACTTGTCATATTCACAAAAGTTGTTTCTCAATTGCTGTTCATTTAATTTGTGATATATGTATGCTTATTATGCACACCTGCATTTCCTATTTTTCTGGATTCAAGTTGGAAAAAAAACACGTTTCATAAAATTTAATTAAAACTTGTGTTTGTCTTCCTAAACATAATGTATATTGTGCAATGCTCATATCTTGAGGTTTTGGGATTTTTTTAATAACAGGAGTTACTGTATGTTTTGTAGGCTTATTGCAGTATTT
Source organism: Strix uralensis (assembly GCF_047716275.1). Taxonomy (NCBI): domain Eukaryota; kingdom Metazoa; phylum Chordata; class Aves; order Strigiformes; family Strigidae; genus Strix; species Strix uralensis. Next base: position 35,259,554 of record NC_133973.1, read on the forward strand.
TGTATCTGAAGCCAACAATGCAGATCATTCTGCGAGGACAAAAAGTGAAAACACAGCTGGTTTCCAAAAGCCTTGCCTTCATTGAACATGATATATATAGGCCAAAATTTTTGAATGTATCCTTTGCTAATATTTACATCACTACACGATGAATTTATTGATGTGAATTTTCATGTAAGCTGTCTGGATTCTTCAAGATATGTTGCAGTTATACTCGTGTGATTAAATTTTTTTTTTGTGAAGAAGTACTGAAGGAATTATATTAATATAAAAAAGAAGAAAGTTCCAGGACCCAGTTTAGTAACTATTTTTTCAAAGTAACTGTATTTTTGTGTTACATGAGATTAACCAGATTTTTCCTTAATATCTGGTAAAAGGCTAAAGCAGTAAGAATTACTTTTGGATTTAACTGCAGAAACAAAGATCATTATGGGATAATGATGTACCATAAAAACAGACTCATCAAAGCTTATGAAAGAGTTGGCTGTCAGTTAAAGGTAAGAAATTAAAGCTCAAAAATATTTTAACATCTTTAGAAATCATTGTCACTCCAGTGCTGATTTTAAAAAAGAATATGGATGGAAACTAGGATATTGATGTATCCTATATAAAACCCCCTTTTTTTAGTTTGTGCGGCAGTTAAAAATTGTTTTAAATTGTATGCAGTTGTTTTAATGTTTGTTTTTGAAACTAAGCTTGATACGCAAAACACGGGTTTGGGCATATCTTTTAGCACAAAGAGGGATGGAACAGAGGATTGTTTTATTTAGGGGGTTTGTGTTGAGAGTTTCTTTTTGGAGAGGAGTTGTAAGCCAGAAAATTGTTCTTATCTAGTATATATGGCTTATAATTAGCTCTGACAAACTCTTGCAGTATTGCCATAGAATATATATTGTTTTTCCTGATAGATCTTATTTTCTTACAGGCGAACAACATGGGTGTTGGTGTAATTGGGATTATTGAATGCAACTTCCTAAAACCAACTCATAACAAACAAGATTTTGACTACACAAACGAATACAGGTAAGTGTATATTTTTATGTAGACTTTCTGTCAAATAGCATTGCTCACTGTGAAATGCTTGACAATAAAAGGCTGCTTCTTTTCTAAGTAGTAAGAATTAAAGCTTATGTTCCACGGTTAAACTGCATGACTGTTCTGAACAGTAGGGGTGGGATGTTTACATCTGCATTGGTCATACTCTAGACTTCACTGACTGCACAATGAATGCAGTATCCTACACGTCATTTTAAAGCAAGTGCCCTAAAAGTGATTGGTTGCAGTTCTGCCCCTCACTGATTGTAAAATGAGTACAAAATAACTCGCTGAGATGTGAATATTTGTATGGCACACTAAAACTGTGATACATGAATCCCACACTATTAACTTTTTTCATAACAATTTTTGTTTGGGCTTTTTTGGAAAAGCTTTGTTGGATATTTTTGAGCCCTTCTTTTCAACTTCTTCCCTAAGAGTGGACTTGAATGCCCTCGAATCCTCTGCTACCTGATAGAGCATTTTTAATACCTGACATCCTGAAAGTAGCAGTGATTTGAGACATTGCTTTGTTTCAGTTTTTATTTCTAACTCAGGGTTGCCACTTTTTCACATATCTGCATCCATCCCATCAATCAGTATCTAGTGTGATATTTCCTGTAGTTAAACTGTGAATCAGATTGGGAATCTAATTCTGATTTTCAGAGATGATAATTGTTTTTAAGGCAAGTGAATTTCCTAGTCTGTTTACACTGCTTTGCTATGAATCAGTTGTGTTAGCATTGTGGAAGGAGGCATGTAGCGGATGAAAGGCTAGAGGGGGATGAGTTACCTAAGCAATTTGCAGGCTGAGGTGGAAAAACCGTCCAGGAAAAATTACAATACAAACCTTGAGAATTATGCCATTCTGTATTACTTTATTTCCTTTTGTGATGACAAGGCTGTTTTCTGTGCTGCTTCGTGTTAAGGGGTGTTAGGAGTGGCCACCTCCTCCAGCAGCTCTGTCCCAGGACTCCCTTCTGCCCGACCCGGGGACCCAGGCTTTCTGCCCAGGCTGAGGGACGTGACTGCCAGCCTCCAGTTTGCAGGTTCAACCAGTAGCAAAGCTGAGCACGTGTCCCAGGGGCACAGACCCAGGACACTGACATGACTGGTTACACAGACTGCCACAGACAGGGTGCACCCGCGTACAGGACTCTCATAAAGTGTAGACAGCCAAGTCCTCTTCCTCCTTGTTGGCTGGCAGAGATAGAAGCTCACTAGTGAAGACACACGTGACACTAGGTTTACAAGTGCACATACATTTGTGGATCCCCTGGGTACTGGCACGGCCTCTCTTGTCGTCTTGGTACCCCTGCCTGGATCCCAGGCCCTCTTACCTGCCTCACAGGTCCCCTACGTGTGGGCTAGTGCAGCTTCATGCAAACATGCGCACTCTCACACTCGTACCACAGACACTCCATATTCGCAAGTCCCCCTGGGTATACCAGCACAAACCCTTGCCTGCCTGATACCCCTGCCCCAGACCTGCGGCCTGCTATTCACTGCTGAGTCTACTTTGGAGTTTGCTAGGAAATAACATGTGCACGCTCCATGCACACCAGGACACCGGCACTGGGGAAGATGCAGACACTTGTTCCCCCATCAGCAGCCAGCACCAGGCACCCACAGTCCTGCTCCAGCTGCCAGCACCAAGCCCCTCACTCATGCTGGTCCACCCCAGGAGCTGGTTTTTGGGAGACACCATTCCTGCCTCAGTTGGTGGCAGCTGTTAACACCCACTTGCTCCAGTAGCTCACACCACACATCCTGTCTTGACTCCAGGATCTGGCACCAAATCCACTCTCACACGCAGAGCTCTCACCAGTAGCTAGCACTTAGTCATTGCCATACACATACACATGGGATAGAGAGTGAGATTATGTAGGGAGTTAAGAAATTATTAAATAAGAAGATAGAAGAAGATAGGACAGACTGCAGTGATCGGGCACAGGGCTCAGCCAGACAACTGTACTGACCAAACCTGTTTTACATGCAGCCAGCTCCCTTTGTACCCTTTTGTATCTAACCCCCTCTTTGTTCTTCCCTGCTTCCCGCTTTCCCAGGCACCTTGCCTCATCCATTGGCACAGTTCCACTGACCCCCTCCAAACATCTTGGACCCTCAGTTTTGCATCCTTATCAGTTGCAAAATCCTAGTTTGCCTGCAGTTTCTTGATAGCCCATCAATTAGTGTGACTGACCAGGTTTGTTTCTGATTATTGTCTTTAACACTAATTGGTCAGGTTTTATGACTCTCTGTGTTTGTCTTCCTCCCTTTCCTTATCCTCCCAACTGAAAAAATAAACCTTCTCACGCTCCATGTCTCCTTACCAATTAGTGTGACTGACCAGGTTTGTTGTTATCGCTACCTCCCTTGTCAGTCAGGTTTGTCTCTATGTTCTTGTTTATGGCTTCTTTGACCACATGCCTTTAAAGGAGTAGGCACTTTCCTTCTCTGCCCTAACCCTTACTTTCAGTGTAGACTTAGAAATTCAGGGTATTGACTTGCAAACATAGGTGGGGTAAACTTTGGCAGGAGAAGTCATTACCTTTTTCAAGCTGCATGTTTTGCCCTTCAGCCAGTTATGGTTCAGCTTCCACTGGCAACCTGAACTGTTCACAGTGTCTTTCCTGAATTGCTGATTTATACGCAGCTCTGCATATAAAGATAACCCAGAAACCACACCAGAGTGCTATAATAAACAGAGCTGTTAATTGCAACAATTGAGAGGCTATAGCAAGATAGATCTGGTTGTTCCTGCTGTTGAAACAGCACTCCTTGGGAGGAGAAGCAGCAAGCCTGATAGCTGCTACGCCACTACAGTTCAATCTACCTGTGTCTTTAAATGGTACCTGCAGTTTGTCCTGCTCTTTGCAGTGATACTGCCAGCTTTAAGCAGTTCCCCTGTTTCTACCACCATGGTGCTAGCAAAACCATTAATGAGAACACATGGTAAAGCAGATAAGGGAATCAGTCAGAGTGGAAGGTAGCTCATGTTTAGTTCTTTTAATAGAGATGTTCCCTGAACCATTTCCTGTGCAGTGGCACTAACAGTTCCCTTAGCAGTGGGAAAAGAACTAGGAATGCCATAGGATAGTCATTTGTGTGGACCAAGGTTTACACTATGTTCCCACAGGCTGGCACAGTGAGCACTGAATGCTTTTTACTTGTTCCTTTTTAAAAACACTTGTAAAATGGGCACAGAGGTACTACACTCGACAGATCTTTTATAAAGGTTTTTCTGCAACGAGTGCTACAGTTTTCAAAAGGTAACTTTCCAGCCCAAAACAGAAACGTAAAACTGATGCTGTATTTTCATTAGTGTAAGCTGACCTCCCTTCTTCCCTCTCCAGAAGAGAGATGTGATCCCATACATGCATTGCTGCCCATTTCTGCCCTTGTGGTACTTCATTTCTTTGGCACAGAAATTAATGACTTGGGTTCAGAGGTGATCTCGATCAAAACTCTCTAGGTCAAACTAGTTCACAGCACAAACATTTGTTAGTTCAAGGGACAGGGTGGTGTAGGCATTACAATAAGCCAGGCAGGGAGGGACTGACTTTCAGGCTCTGGTTACCCAGCCACTTTACTCTGATGTAAATTCAGCATGCTGACAAGAGGCAGTCTTACCTCTCCCTCTCCTGTAGGGCTTGTTGTTGTTCTTCCACACCACTCCCTCCTGTGTGTGACAGCTCTAGTAGTCATTGAGCTGCACGATGATCCCTGATCAGGAATCTAATCCAGCTAAAAATTAACCTAGAGTAAGACTAGCCTGCTCTTCTTAGCAGCGTGTAGACTTTATACTACGTTAAAGTGATCATACGTTTGCAATCTCCATGTTAGTATTGTTGTATGTCAATGTAGAGTAGTCATGAACCTGCAGTTAATGGATGTACAGAAACATCAGCCAAATACACAGCTAGGTACTGGTTTGACGGAAGTGGGTTTGTACTAGTTTCTTCTATGATTGAGGTTGAACTGGTGAGGTAGCTTCAGGGCTTGCACTGTACATTCATAGTGCTTCTGAATTGAACACTCTTGATTTCAATCTTTGTGCTCCAACTCGTATTTCCAGTAATTTCTTTGCTGACGAATGTGGCTTCACACAATTGCTAATTTCTAGGGTTTTCCAAAAATAAAAAACTTAGTGTTGTGCAAGTAGAAATATTAGAGTGGTTCATATGTCTGTTCTTTCACTGTAGTTTATAAAGGTTCTTTTTCTGCTAGGATTTTACTATTTAAGGTGGTCTTTCAAAAAAACTTTCTTTTTAGACTTACAATAGCAGCATTAGGAGAAAAGCTTAATGATTACTGGAATGAAATGAAAACGAAGAAGAATGAAGAATATCCATTAGCTTTGCCAGTTGAGGAGATACAGTGAGTATCACTTCTAAATAGAAGAATTTTACATACTGTTATTACCGTTTTACACTCAGTCATGAAAATGAGTTTTTCATGTGAAAGTTCTGATATTTTTCCCATTACAGAAAACAGCCTGATCAGACATGGGTACAATGTGATGCATGTCTGAAATGGCGGAAGCTGCCAGATGGAATAGAGCACTTGCCAGAAAAGTGGTACTGCTCACTGAACCCTGACCCACAATTCCGGTAAAATTAGATTTCGATGAATATCTAAATACTGCTTTTAGTTCTTATTTTATCACCTGTTACAAACATGGATATTAAGATCTTTCTGTTGCCTTTTTGTTTTGTTTTTTTTTTTTCCCCCTGCTTAACTCAGGAATTGTAATGTGCCAGAAGAACCAGAAGACGATGACTTAATACATCCTACATATGAGAAAACTTACAAGAAAAAGTGAGTACTAGAGACTTTCTTACAAGTGTCTCAACACTAGAAAAGGAATGTGAAAAGTAAATGCCCTTTTCTCTCACCTATGGTATAATTCCAACTCTTCTGGGAACATATCCAGCCGGAAAATAGTGCCTTGAAATCAAAACTTGATCGTAGCAGTGAATAGATGAATAGCACTGTCCTTTTCTCTGTTATTAGCATGTTGGCATTACATTCAAGTTTCTCATTTTGACTTAATACCCGTTTTGCCCTCCTAAATCAAAATTAGGAACATCATAACAAAAGGGGCCTCTCTCATTTAATAATTATTGAGGAGAGCGGTGCAGCAGTTGGTGTTCAAGTACAGCTGTTTCACAGTAGCAAGCAGTGTGAGGATAGTTTGGGATGTTAGAGAAGCAAGCTACTAGGACTGTTAGGAGACCTTCTCTAGGTAACTTATTCTCACAGTCCACGTTGAAGCAGCTGAATACCTCGATACATTTATTTAAGTATAGGAGGATTCTTAGCTAAGGTGTATGGAAAAAAATCGATGTGGGTAATCTTAACTAATGCTGGCTAGCATACTAGAAGTGGGAGTTTGGGTTTTTTTCAGTTTTTAAAAATAAATCTTAATCTGAGAACTTGTTTGAAGTAAAGCTAACTTTAAGCTATACTAGCTTCTGAGTTCATGCAGAAAATTTCCATTCAATAAACCAGAATATGTTCATTAGAACTTAATTGTATCTAGCTGATATAAGGAGTAATGTGTTTGCCTTTAGATTTTGAGACTGTTTTGGTTTATAATGAATTAACATTTTGAATCTAAGCTCTTAATTTTTTTATTTCCTTGCTGCTGTGCAGAGACAAGGAAAAACTGAAGAAACGACTAGAGTACAGCCACCAGGTAACTCTTGAAGTTGATAGGAAACTGAGCTTGGTAGCAGAGTTGTTCTTGGTGGCAACAGTACTATGCAGTTTGATCGAACAGGCCAGGCTCTGAGTTAGAGTTCGCTTTAGCTGGTGGCCAACTGGTTCGACATCCTGTTTTGTTTTGATGGCTGAACAGGTTATGCTCACTATTAGTAAACCAAAAATCGCCCATCTTTGCTGTCCAGTGATGGAAAATACACCATTGCTTTCTATGTAATACTTAAGAGTTTGAGGGACAAAGCCCTCCCACAAAATAGTACTAGAAAATATGTCAGTCGCTCATACCTGTTTTTATGGCATGACATCTAATTATTGAAAGTAGATTTGTTGTAGAGCGATGCAATGAGGATATGAAAGTAAAGATGCCCGTAAAACTGAGGCAGGGGGTGGGGATGGACAGACTTGCAGTAGCTGCACTTTTGCAAGGAGGCATTCAAATTCAGATCCAGATCAATGTGGCTGAGTGATCTGAATGTGTAGATTGTAACTCAGAATCTAATTTCCCAAGTGTGATATAGCTTAAGTTGCTCTCAAAGTAAAGGGCCAACCTAGGATCACTCTATTTCTAAAGAGATTTTGCATTTGCTGTTTTAACCTATATACTTCATTGTATTAATTTTTCATCCATTACCCAAGTACAAAAGTAATTCTAGAAGTATTATTCATTTTAGACAAAGTGGCTAAATTATGAGCAGCTTTAACAGAGATGGCGCTCTCATACTTTGTGTATGATGGTCAGACTTCAGACAGAGATACAGCTTGGGAAAAGCTCTTGCCTGAGATTCTACACAGTTCTTTAAAATAGCTGCATTTAGAGAAAGACTTGTAAGATCAGAAAGCTGCTTTCTGAGAACAATAAATCTGTGCATGGAGAGGAGTGTGCAGCTGGTGCAGAGCATTCAGAGAGTCCTATGAGAAATCTGCCAGAAGCCTGTAATTGCAATATAGAACTTTCTAGTATGTTGTGTGTCTTCAGCCAACATGAAGGAAATATTTCATGTGCATCAGTAGGGTTTGGGAGGGCTTGTGTGATCATTAAGTTAAGAAAACTGGAGTTTGCAACGTGGAGTCTACTTAGCCTTTCTTATTGCAAAATACTGAGCCTTGGTTCAAGGAGGTCCTTGTACGATACGTAAGAAATGTCGGTCAGAATTCTAGGCGTTGGCAGATAGGATAACTGCTTAAACCTATTCTGAAAAATCTACTAATGTCTGTTTCTTTTCATTCTTAACTAATATTATCTTGTAGATCAATAATGAAATGTTTTTAAAAACACCTGTTTCTTCAAGTAAAGACTTCAAAACATTCTCAGCTGTGAGTGGAAAGGAAGCTGTTCCAAGATCACTTTTAGCAGAAACATCAAATGCTTCTGTCAAAAGACCTCTGCTTATTTTAAATAGATCAGTATCTTCACCTCATTCTGATTCTGATAACAGGTTAGTGAACCTGTACAAAGTAGATACCTGTTTATTTCTAAAATTAATAACTTGTTAATGAAAATGATGTGTTGGGTGTAGTCCCATCTTCAGGTTATAGCTGCCAAAATTCATATGTTGCTTCTTGGAGCATAGGAAGTAGCAGGTTGATTAAAGGTACCTAGAAACCTTGTGAATTACAAAAGTGAATGCAGCAAAAGATACTGTGTGCTGGCAAGGAAAATTGCTTAGTGGTTTGCCTGTTTAGGAAAAGCCTGTATTGTGTTAACCGCATTCCGCAGTATGTTTTCCTTAACCTCTGTTGGTTAAGGAACAGGTGTGGGGCACTGTTCCCGCAAATGCTGAGTCTGTTTCAAAATAATGTGTGAAGGTAATAATTTAGTGTGTGGATGTTAGCCCCTTGGTTTTTACAGGAAAAGGATTTTACTCGGGTTGCACATCTTAAAATACTATGGAGGGAGACATCCCTTTCTAGTTATTGAGTGGTAGTTTTTAATAGTACTTACAGAAACACTAAACGTAGTTTGAAACAAATGACTTCGTAGTATTTGAGCAATACAATAATGAGTTTAATATTTTGCTTCTCAGTCTTAAACGGAAGACACTTAGTTGCTTGACACCTGTGTCTTTAAAGACACCTCGATTAAATGACAAAACATTCAACAACCATGATGATGATGATGACGAAGATGTCATTATTTTAGAGGAGAGCAGTACTCCAAAGCCTTCAGCAGATTCTGATGTTCCTGTAGTAAAAACTGAATGTATTAATTTGGATCAAGAGGACAAGCAGGAAGAAAACTGTGATGTCGGAGAACCTCGCAGTGCAGCTACTTCAGAATCAAGAAGTGAACAGTTGACCTCAGCCACACAGACAGAGCTCCCAAACTTGGTTGTTAAAAAGGAAGAGGTGGAAGATGACACTGATATTCAAGTTCCCGGGGCAGAGATGGAAACTAAACAACACAGCGTTAATGGCGTTTCTGAAACATCTGTAGATCTTGGAAATGAACTGAAAAATCAGCTGCAATTATTAAATAAAGAAAAAGAAATGTACCAAAACAAATGTGAAGTATTAACCAAACATGTAGAAACACTGGAACAGAGGATTTTAGAAATGAATAATAAGTGTGTAAAAAAAGAAATGTGCCATCAGTCAACTGAGACAGTTTCTTCATTTGAAGAAGAAAACATTCATGAAAGAAGTTTGGCAGAAGTGACCATTCTCTATGAACAGGCCTTAGAAGAAATAGCAAAACTAAAGGAACAATGCAGTACCCTGCAGAACTTAAAAACTGAATGCAACAAGTGTGCTGATGGCGAAAATAAGAGTGAAGTAGATGAAATTGCTGTGCAGCTGGATGATGTTTTCAGGCAACTGGACAAGTGCAGCATTGAGAGAGACAGATACAAAAGTGAGGTATGTTTGTTAAGTTAACAACTAATTAACAATTAGATTACTTCTTTAATGGGTGTTTCATAGCAGTTCTAGTACACAATGTGTTGTATATATAGTTCAGTCCACTAACTAATCAAGCCACCTAAAAGGAGGAAGAAATACTAAATTAGCCTAGGAGTTTCTGGGTTTTTGCTTCCATAGATAGAAATAAGCAAACTTGAGAGACACTGCAAGGCTCTGAGTGGCTCTGACTGCAAGATGAGAGACTGAGCAGGCTTAGAGGGAGCACACATACAGTGGTTCAGCTGACAGCTGGCTATTTTAAAGCAGTTTGTTTAGGTTGTCATAGCTTAAAATCGAACTGAAATGTTAATTAAAAGCAGTCAAAGTTAAATGATTTAAATTTGTGTAAGTTGTCTTTATTTTAATCCACCACAATTTTATTTGATACATAAAACTATTTTTATTTACTTGCCAGATTGAACTGCTAGAAGTGGAAAAAAGTCAAATTGCCTGTCAATGTGAAGAACTCAAAGCAGAAATCGCACAGTTAAAAGCTTCAATTCCAGAAGCAGTAGCACGTGCAAATGATTCTACCACCAGTAATGTAGAAGACTCTGTAAATTTTTCTGATGGAGAAAGGTATCAATTTTGTTCTTTCTAGCAAAATTTTGGCTGGCTGATTGTATCTGAAGCATGTTGATGAAGGTCATGTCTGATAATCATATAATAAAATGTGATTTTTTTTGAATTCTTTTCTACTGACTCTTGTGACTCCTAACTAAGTAACATTTTCCTTTATCAAGTAAGTTATTTAATTTTTTTTATTATTTAGGTATTTGTGAGAGCAGGATTGGCCACTGCACAATAGAATGCCATACTGACACTTCTTAAAATATCAAAAATGTTATATAATTTCTAGACACGACTTGCAGAACAAGGAGAGAGAAAGGAGGCAGGAAAGAGAGTGATCATTAGCTTATGCTGTGTAGATGAACTGCACTTCTGCATTCTATTTCTCTTTCTTGGATCAGTAGTACTCTACTGAAAAGAGTTTGCGTTTGGTTTTGAAAGTTACCTTTCCTTTAAAAGCTTCTTGCTGCGGACCCATCCTATGGAACTAGGTTGTGTCCAGAGTGTATCTTTGAACTAAATGAGGATTTAAACTTACAAATAGAGAGCTTGCAGCTCTCAGTTAATCGAAATAGCAGACACAGAAAAAAAGTACACATACCAGATGGAAGCAAGAATGAGCAGTCCAGCGGGAGTATAGGCACACTGCCTGGGTTTGTAGGATGGAATTGAAGGCCAGAGCTCAGCTGGAGGTTAAACTGGCAAGGCCTGTGAAGAGCAACCAGAAGGGCTTCTGTAAGCACAGCAGCAACAACAGGAGAACCAAGAAAAAAGTGGGCCTGCTGCTCAGTGGGACAGGTGCTTAGTAGCAAAGGACATGAGGTGCATGAGGCACAAATTACTGAGGTACCCAGTATCATCTTTACCTTGATTTTCACTGGTAAAGGTCTGCCCTCTGGCCGCACAGGTCTCTGAGCCAAGTAGTAATCTTAGGGAGTGAAACATTACCTGTAATAAAAGGTGACTGAATGAAGGGACCATTTAAGCAAATTCAACATACGCAAGCCCACGGGACCAGATGAGATGCATCAGAGGGAGCTGGCCGGTTGATGGAGAGTTGACCTTGCAATGGTATCTCCAAAAGATTGAGGCAGTCCTGATGTTCCTGATGCCTGGAAAAGGGCATGCCCATATTTAGGACAGACAGAACTACAGGCTGGCAGTGTAGCCTCAGTCCCTGGGAAGACCATGAAGCAAATCTACCTGGAAGCCACCTGAAGCGCCATGATAGTCAAGGTGATTAGGAACAACCAGCATAGACTTACTGAAGGCAAATCCTGCCTTCGCAGCCTCACTGCCGTTTACAATGAGATGAGTAACTCTGTGGACCTTCATTTTAGCAAAACTTCAATGTGGGCTGCTGTAATACCATGATAGTGAAGTTTGTGAAGTATGGTTTGGATAGGTGGACTAGAAGGTGGGTTGTAAAATTGGCCAGACTGCTGAGCTCATGGATCAAAATCGAAGCCAGTGATGGTTAAGGTCTTCATTAATGGCCTAGGTGACAGAGCAAAATTAACTTTGTAGATTCACGATGACATCGAATTGGAGGGAATCACTAGTACTCTGGAGGGTAGGGCTCTTGAGGGACCCTGACAAATTGGAAGAATGGGCTGAAAGAAACCTGGAAATTCTACAAAGGCAACTGCAAAGTTCTGCACCTGTGTTGGAAATACCCCATGCAGCTGAACAAGCTGAAAACTACTCATAGGAAAGCAGCTTGGAAGAAGATGGCCTGTGATGCTGGTGGACTAAAAGTTGAATGTGAGTCAGCAGTGCACTCTTGTGGTGGGAGAACCCAGTGCCTACTGGGCTGTATTGGCAAGAGTTCAGCCAGCAGTTTTGAGAGAAATCAGTCTTCCCTACTATTGGGCATTATGAAACATGGAGTATTGTGTCCAGTTTTGGACTCTCCAGTGTATGAATGACACTGGCATATTGGAGCAAGTCTACTGAAGGGCCACCAAGATGGGTAGGGGCCTGGAGCATCTGATATAGAAGGGAAAGCTGAAGGAAATCCCCTTACAAAGAGTGGGTTACCTTGAAATCCTTTTGCTCTCTGCTGCTGCCTAATGAGAGGGTGTAGAAAAGATGGAGCCAGTCTCTTCTCATGAGCACAGCGATTGGATGAGAGGCAATAGACACAAGTTGCAATAAGGGAAATTCTGTTTAAATATTAGAGGAAAAAAATGTGTTCACAGCAAGGGTAGTCAAACCCTGAAACCCAGGGACATTGTGGAATCTCCATCTTCAGAGATTTTCAAAACACAAGAAGGTCCTAAGCAACCTGACCTGAGTTAGCCCTGCTTTGAATGTGTGTTGGGCGGGCAGGGGACAATGGACTGGATGATTTCCAGAGACCCCCTTCAATATAATTTTTTTCTGTGGTTAAATCTCCCCTTTATCTGTCAGCGTTTCATTTTCTTACAGCATCTGACGTGCTAGCAAATACATGCAGGACTTCTAAGTAACTTCCACGAGTCCTGTTGGATATGATGGCACTGTGAAGACTGGCTACTGAAGATGATAAAGGAACTGATGGTAGAAATAAATGCTCAAGAGAAGGGATGGGTGATTTGGAAATAATTCGATCAGGAAGGGGATCCAGGAAAGAAAGCAAAAGGAGGAGGCATAGCATTTTCCCTGTACTATAACTGTTACCTTCTTTTCTCTTTGTATCTTAAAGCCTTTGGACAAATTACTCTTTCTTGCCTTTTCTTCTCTCTTCTTTTTCCCTTTTGTTCCCACAGACGGTAGCAGTTTGTGCTTCTAAAAGTGTTGGGGCTTAATATTGTTTTGAGAAATAAAAAGGTGTTGTCAGATAAAGAATTTTGCCAGTGCTTATTTGCTAACTAAAAGCATTCAGAAATATTTCTGATCTGTTTTGGGAAAGGCAGAATTCAGTTTAGCCCTTAGTATTTGTTTGAAACTAAGGGAATATACACCTTCAAAATTAGAAGGTCAGAGGCTCAGCCTTGAAAAACTGGTAGATTATGAAGTTATCTTGATGCAGCTTTAACTGCACCAGTTTTTTGTTGGTTTATGGAGGTCATGTATGGAGCCTTTCCAGTATAGAGTAGTAGTCCAGCTTTGTTAAATAAAGTACTGTATATTTAAATGTAAAACTTCATCTAATCGTATCTAATTTAATTTCTTCACAGCCTGAAACTACGCTCTCTTCGAGTGAATGTTGGACAACTTCTGGCTACAATCATGCCTGATCTAGACTTGCAGCAAGTAAATTATGATATTGATGTAGTAGATGAAATTTTAGGACAAGTTGTAGAACAAATGCATGAAATCAGTAGTACTTAATATCTTAAGATTTTAGCAGACTCTTACTTGATCTTCCATTATAACCTTTGAGTAGGTTCAAAAATGTATATACTGCTTCTTCACTTTATATATTTGACATAGTTTGATCAATAAGTGTATATACTCTACACGTTTAGGTGTTCCCACAGATGCAGTGGGTGTTATCTTCACTTCCTCTTAAAGGAACACTGTCAATATTGACCAACCCTGATGTACTTAATTAAGGATTTTGCTTTTAAAATGTATTTGTAATTAAATTTGCAAATATTTTTATTATTAGGAATCTTAATACTTTTCTACAAAAGCTTTTTTTGTTGACTTTTGATCTTATATAAGCATTAATACTTGTAATTACTTCCTCTTCTAAAATCTAAGTAGTGGAATATATTCAAAATGCAGAGAAGAACCTTCCTTGATTTCCTTCTCAGAACAAACTTTAGTAGTGTTGTTGTATACTACAGTATTGTTTCATTGCTATCAGCAAACTTGTATGTTGCATTAATAGGATAGAAATGTAACTAGTAGATTAAAATTTTGGCCATATGGGTAATATTTGTGTTTTACTACCAAAAGAAGAAAAACTCTTTTAAGGGTTTTATCCTGGAAACTGATGATCTTTTACTCCCTCTTGGTTGTTTTTTTTGTCACTAAAGAACATTATCTGTACATAGTTTTGCAGCATAAACATCTTCTAGGCTAGGATATTTCAGCCTTTTCAGTGATGGAAACTACATGCCTGTTGGTATCCTGCCCTTGCTACTTGACTGTTGTTTCTTATGTCCAAGAACCTGTCTGTATTTTAGCGCAGTAAGAGGGATCTTCAGTTCTACTCAACAGTTCCCATTTGAACACAGCAGTGCTGGTTTACAAGTCCAGGTATGTGCCAGTACACGGCTTCAGTGGTCAGATTTCACACACAGCTCTTTACTTTTTTCCAAGTCAAAGGCATCCGGTGGAATGAGAAAGGTCCTGGTGGACCATTGGAGCGAACAAGCTGGGATGGTATATCCAAAGCAAACCTCTGCTCTGCATCAAACACCACCTCTTGAGACCTGAAGGCCTTTTTTCAGGGAAGCGCAGTGCTGAGCAGGATCAGCGTAGAGGTTCCGTGATGCATACAAATGCTTATATACATAATCTCAAAAAACCAAATCGTTGCTGTATTAAACATATAGTCTGCCTTGGAATCTTCCAGACTGAGATGCGAGGGTGGTGAGATTCATCTCTGAAACTTACCTTCCTGTCAGAATGTACCATGCTGAGTATGAATGAGTCAGACTACTAAGTCCTTGATTAACTAGTTGAATGGAAGTACTTTGAAAAGGAGGCGTGTTTGCTTATCTGTGGTGTTAACTACTACAGAGCAAGCTAAAGCTGAAAATGTTCAAATATAACTTTATGCTATCTTAAAGTTTAGACATCTTTTATTATAGGCAAGACAGGGGAGCCCTGCTTTTCCCTGCTCTTTTTTTGGGGGGGGAGAGGGGGGAGTGGATGTTTTATAGTGACTCTTAAGCCACTGGTTCTGTGCTCTAATGCTCATGCAAAAACTTCCTGGAAGAAATGGTACCGAGAGAAATTGTTGTTACAGTGATGACAGTATTCTCAGCCAATTGCATGCTTTTCTTTTGAAGTCATCAGGAGTGAGAAGAGAGGTGGCAAAGATGGCAAATCCACCTTTTACTCTGGGGTGGTATTTGTCATCCAAACAGTCATCAAGAAAAATGGTTCTTGCTTTTAAAAAATCATGAAATAGCATTCAATATGTTCATTCCTAGAAAGTGTCTTTTTTTTATAAAGCCAGCATTTTTGGCTTTTGCACTGCTACTGTCCTGATTTAATTAGATGATGCTCCTTTTAGTTGTAGTTCAGTCAGTTTCTTTCGATGGACAGAATTTCAGTTTTAGGATGCTATCTATTCTAGTATGCCAATAAGGGTAATGCAATACTGTTGTACTTTGTAATGGATAAATTGAATGTTTGATTTTTGAAGAGGTGGCTGTAATATAACTGTATGACTTTTAAAAAGTTTATATTTTCCATTTATTGTTGTGTAGTTTTCCATTTCTTAATCATTATTTATTATGTTTCATCAGACTCTGTAGTTGAATTTCTTATGGACAACTGGCAAAATATAGCATATGTCTATATTAAAAATGGCAAATTTACCCTGTACATTTACACTTTGGAGAACAGTGAACTAATGGAAATGGTTTTTATTTACTTGTTAAAATGTATTTTTTGTAAAAAATAAAAATAAACAAAATATAAATCTGAGTTTGCTGGATCAAAACTTGTATGTGATCAAATGCAATGTTTTTGTTTATAAATAAATACTATGCAGAATGGCTAATGTTTCTGGCTTATTTTAAGTATTTGGTCTTAAAAGAAAGCTGGCTCAGTCTGGTTTTGAGCAGAAGACGTGGCAGACCAAGCATGCCCTCAGACCGGGTAGGCATCCTGTAAGCCCCAGACCAGCTGGCTGGCCGTGCTTCTTCAGACGGTTGGTTTCATACGGGGAATTCTGCAACCCAATTACAAGACTGTTACTATAATAGGATTTGGGACAAAACTGTTTTTCAAGGCCTTGTTAGAGAGCTGTTGTCCTTGTGGTGTTCTGGCAGAAGGGACAGGAATGCAAAGGCAAGAGTTAGGGCGATGGGACCACCTACGGGCGGCAAGCTCTTGGATCAGATCAGATCAGTTCTTCTTGTGAAAACTAGCCCTTAGGCTACTCGATCGGTTCCCCAGGATGACAGGCTCAAGTTTTCAGATATTTTTGGGGCTGAGACAGACTGTTCTTCCCTGACCAGTACTTCATTGTCCAATAGAGATGACAAAGAGATGGCAGTGTTACTGATTTGTTATTAATTTGAACTGATTTTAATGATTTTTGGTGATTTTTATTTAAATAAGGAATGATTAGGCCCAATCAATTAAATGGAATTTTACAGGAGTATCAGTTTTATAATAGAAAAAGATAGTTGTGTAATGGTTTAAGTAGCCATAGAAACAGTGTATTAGAGTAACCATACAACCAGTCGTGCTGCTACAAAGTCCTTGTCCCAGGCTAAGGCAGTGTAGGTCTGTAATAATCTTTAACCAGATTTCTATTGAAAGAGTAAGATTCATGACCAGGTACTATTGTTAGGCTGTTTGGTAAGGACAATTTATTGACTTGTTGACCAGGATGTTCTAAAGGATACATTGTGTAGGGAGCTTGAGGCATGTTAAAATTGTAATGTGAGCAAAAGTCCTTGAGACAAGGACATTGGAGGGTCTTTCTTTTGAGTCGGTGGTCCGTGGTACTCATAAAAGCAGACCTTCGACTTAATTTAAAAACAAAATGCACATGACCAGAAAGGGGTGGGATTAAGGAAATTAATTACAAGAATTGATATGACTGTGTATGAGAATCTGTTCATTATGCATCATTATATCCTATATACTCAGCACACTACACGAGTTAGGTGTGCGTTGTTGGTGAGACGTCTCCCCTACGCACCCAGCCATTAATAAAGAAGTGTCTGCTTATCTACATCACATTGGTGTTGATAAGGTCTTTTTATCCCATTTGGTGACAGCAGTGCTCAAGGTATTTTTGTGGAGAGGGTTGCAGCTGGTATGGAAATG
Organism: Strix uralensis; assembly: GCF_047716275.1. Taxonomy (NCBI): domain Eukaryota; kingdom Metazoa; phylum Chordata; class Aves; order Strigiformes; family Strigidae; genus Strix; species Strix uralensis. The sequence continues at coordinate 35,276,732 of NC_133973.1, forward strand.
TTCTGGATACAGAAGAAGCAGCGCTCGTATAAGCCCAGGGTATGTGTTAACTGAATTTCATGGAAGTTATAATACACAGGTGTACTTCTGTGCTTTCTGCTGCGCGAGTGTCATTTCAAATCAAGCACAAGGACTTACACTGTCCTTTCTAAGCCTAGTCATACTAGCATGGAAATCCTCGTTGCCCTCTACTTAGATGTCCTCTTTCTTTTTAAAAAATAAAATTAATTTTCATTTGTTCTCACCTATTGTGTCAGGCAGTGTAGCAACTGTAAAGTCTTAAGAGTAAAAATTTTGGCTTTAACCACACGGCCAGCAGTGGTTTTGCCTGTTGGTGTTGGGGAGAGGGCGAGAGGCAGCATGGCCATAGGTGGGGTGGGAAGAAGGAAAAGCAGATGCCAGTTTCTACGATGTAAGTTCTTAACTGTGATTTCAAAGGGAAAGGTTTGCATTTGAAAGAAAGTGGAATTTGGGGGATTGGTTGCCCTTTGATCAGGCTAAATGTAAAAACATCTCAAGCACTGCAAGGCCTTTTTTCTTTGGGGAAGTGGGAGAGCATTGGGCTTTCTTAGGTTTGGTTTTGTTGGCTCTGTGAGGTTTTTTAATTGGAAGCAAGCTTAGGGCAGGCAAGGCAAACACCTCCTAGCCAGCAGCAAACGCAGGCGAACATCCTAGCCAAGAGGGCAACACGGCAGAGCTCGGGCGCTTCCCCTCACGACCCCCCAGGACCCGTTTTTGCTGTTCCGGGGAGGGGAGGCGGGCTGCCAGGTGCTTCTCTGGCGGCGCAGGCACCTTCACCAACCACCCGCCTGCAACAAACCGAGACCCGAAACCGGGGGGGGAAGGGGGGGGAAGGGAACGAGTCCGCTGGTCCCGGTCCCACCGGGCTGCCCCTGGCGGGGGGGCCGACTCGGGAACCGCCTGTGGCCACTCCCGCCTCCGGCAGGGGGCGCTGCCGCGTCGCCGGTCGCGCCTCAGCGGGAGGCGGGGAGGCCGCGCGCAGGCGCGGGGGCGGGCCGGGGCGGGAAACGGGCGCCCGCGCTGGAGCCGGGCCAGGCCGCACGGCGCCCCAGGTAGGGGCTGGGGGGCGCCCCCCGGCCGTTAGTGGGGGCGGGCGGGGCCCCGCCGTGCCGCGGGGAGAGGAGCCGCAGCGGGAGCCGGCCGGTCGGTCGGTCTGTCTGTCTGTCTGTCTGTCTGTGGGCGGGAAGGGAGGGTACGAAGTGGCGGGGAGCTCGCTTCGGGGCTGGCGGGGCTGTCGCTAGCGAGCGCGTTGGGGTTCGCGTGGCTGGTCCTCTCGGGGCGTCGGGCATCGCCGGGCCGCTGCGGCCCGGGGGCGGTTTTCGGGGCCCCCGGGGCTTTGGGGCAGCGGGCCCCGGTAGCGGTGCCGTCCCGGGGGCGGCTGCGGGCAGCGGCGCCTCTGCCTTCCTCCTGCCCCCGCCGGGGCCTTCGTGCCTTTCTGTTGTTCCGGCTTCCCGGCGCCTCGCCGTTGGTACGGCAGCAGCCGCTGTCCCGAGGGCTGGGGGATGCGGGTCGCGCCGGTGTGGCGCGGCCCGGCGGGGGCTCGTCCCGTCAGGAGCTGGGCCGGGACAGGGCCGGGGGGGCCAAGGCGGTGCAGGCGCCCCCCGGGGGCTGGGAGGGAAAAGCTGCGGCGTCTGCCCCCCGGGATTTGCTGTTTATCGTAACCTGTCCTGTGCTTCTGTCACGACATTTAATTCCACTGAGAGACGTTTCAGCCATAATAAATCATAGTGTTTAGAAGTGGTCTTCCTTAAACCATCCGGTCAGTTTCTGCAGTGAAGTTGTTCTGGGATCTGTCTGCGGTGCTTGTGAAATCTGCATTTACTTTGATTGCCTTTGTCATAAGAAACAAGAATTTATCTGGTATTTGCTCTTTTTTCTTCAGCAAACATGAAGGTCATCACTTGTGAAATAGCGTGGCATAATAAGGAGCCTGTGTACAGCTTAGACTTCCAACATGGAGCTGATGAGAAGATCAATCGACTGGCCTCAGCAGGTGTGGACACAGCTGTTAGAGTAAGTGTCAAACCTGTTTGTTTTGGTTTTGTAGCACTGTGCAGAGCATGGAATGGCCTGTTATCCACGGTATTAGACTATTGGCCAGTCAGTACATGACGCTTGTGGTGGATGGTTTAGGGAAAGAGTATGAGATTGTACAGCTATACACAGAATGACTGTTCTTCTTGCATACTGTCCTTGAGTCCTGCTGCTGAGTGTTGAACTGTTATTTTTAGGAAATTATCTTCATTGACTGTTGGGTGATATTCCTGAGTAGTAACTGCTAATTTAGGGCACAGTCTCGTGGGTTAGTGAGAAACAACTGGGTTTAGTTTCTTTATGTTTATCAAAGTTGAATTTTACCTGCCATTTCATAAGTAGTCACTCAACAGTATGAGGTCTTCCTACAGTCCTTTTCACTCAGCTTCAGATACATCTCTCCTAAGCAATTTTGTATTGGTGCTAGCAAACTTTGTTAATCAGTTGCTCATCCTTTTGAGAGTCACTTATGAAAATGTTGAATAGCACAAGCCCCAAAAGATGCAGCTGTAGGATTCACCTTTGCAAAATCAGGCAGTTGTTTACTATCTTCTAAGTTCGTAACATACGTGAGGACCGTCCCCATTGTTCAGTGATCTCTTGGTTTCTCTAAAAGCCTTAGCCTTAGTTGTAAAGCTCTGGGAAATTGAGTGCACTGGGTGAACCGTATTCTTTTTATCTGGATATTAGTCAAATAAAGTTAACGACCGAGTGAGGCACAATTTCCTTTGCAGAGAAATAAAGTGAATTTATTTATTTATTTATTTAACAGCTTCTCTGTATGGAAGGTAGACATGGGGGTCAGAGTTTTCCTGGGTCACCATTAGAGCACTTCTGAAAAACTGACACATTTACCTCCCCTGTTTTTTGGAGGTGAGAGTGAAACAGAGTAGCTTACCCATCACTGCTGGGCTGTCCTTTTTATCTTTGAGTTCCTGTAGGTTGCTTCAGTATATCGGCCTGGTCATTTCCTCTAAAAAGCTTTTTTTGCTTGTTTACTAAAATATCTACAATGTGAGACAGTTCCTCAAACTTATCCTGCAATAAAGAAGGGTTCCAACCTGGGATCCTCCTTGTGCTCCTTAGTAATGAACTCCAATGCAAAGAATTCATGTAGGTTCTCTGCTATGTGTGTATGCATCTGTCTGTCTATTTATCTGTCTTTGCATGGTAATCTTACATTTTAATTATCTTTTCAGCCTGCTTATGTCCTGTCAGGCTTCCATCATCTATTTGAAGAAGAAATAAATATTGTAATAAGGTTTTACTACCAGTGCAATAGGCACAGAAAAAGAATAAGGTTTTCTTTTGTATTACTGCTGCATTTTCTTCTGAATAGGGAAATGCTCCGTTTTAGCAGATAATTGAGTTGTAAAGCTCAGATTTATACTTAAATTTGGAATGCTTGGATTGGATTCAGATTTCCTCAGGATTCTCAGCGCAGTATTTTGTGAAATATGACAATATTTCTTAATGTATTAGCAAATTATTATGAATGGTAGCTGCTGTTATATGTGCAGGGTTAGAATACCTCTTTCTTTTGGAGATGGTGAATGGGATAAACGTCATATAAAAATGAGGGGTTTATTCCAGTAGCCTCAGCCAAAACTTTTCCCTTCCTTACTGGCAAATTGTCTTCTTACCTGATGGTGTATGCATTTCAGGGATTTTGGCTGTATATATAGGTTACTGAATATATATTTAAGTCATATTTATACATACACATATTTTAGGACCAGAAAAATTTCATTCATCTTTGACATAAGAGAACAGATTATTGAAACACTGTATTTGGTTTGTGTGTGGCAGGGTTTTGGTAGCAGGGGAGGGGGCTATGGGGGTGGCTCCTGTAAGAAGCTTCTCGAAGCTCCCTGGCTCCAAGTCAGACCTGCCTCTGGCCAAGGCTGAGCCAGTTAGCAACAGTGGCTGTGCCTCTGTGATAACATTTAAGAAGGGGAACTGAGAGGAGGAGGAGTGGTGAGGGAGATACCTATGCTAACACCCAGGTCAGTTGAAGAAGAGGAAAAGGAGGAGGGGAGGGAGGTGTGCCAGAGCAGAGACCCCCCCTGCAGCCCGTGGCGAGAGGGCAGGCTGTCCCCTGCAGCCCTTGGAGGTCACCGGTGGAGCAGATGCCCACCTGCAGCCCATGAAGGACCCCACACAGGAGCAGGTGGCTGTGCCCAAAGAAGGCCGGGACTGTGAGGGAATTTCATGCTGGAGCAGTCAGTTGCTGGGAGGACTGCAGCCTGCGGCAGGGACCCACGCTGGAGCAGTTTGGGGAGAGCTGCAGCCCGTGGGAAGGACTCATGTTGGAGAAGTTCATGGAGGACTGGCTCCCATGAGAGGGACCCCATGGTGGAGCAGGGGAAGAGTGTGAGGAGTCCTCCCCTAAGAAGGAAGGAGCAGCAGAGACAACATGTGATGAACTGACCACTACCACCATCCCCTGCACCCTTGCGGGCAGGAGGTAGAGAAATCGGGAGCAAAACCGGACTCAGGAAGAAGGGAGGAGTAGGGGAAGGTGTTTTTAAGACATGGTTGTATTTCTCAGTGTCCTACTCTGATTGATGAATTGGTGGTGGTGGTGTTCAAATTAAACTGATATTCTTTCTTCCCAAGTCAAGTCGGTCTTTTGCCCATGACCATAACAGGTAAGTCATCCCTCCCTGTCCTTGTTTCGATCCCTGAGCCTTTTGTTATATTTTTCCCCCATCCCACTGGGAGGGGAGGAGTGAGCGAGCAGCTGCATGGTGCTCAGTTGCCCTTTGGGCTTAAACCACAGCAAACATATAATGGGAGTTAGCTATCTTGTGGCATTAGTCCTGCTATATAGGGACATAACAGTGCTGTTCTCATGGCTGAACCAGTGTACAAGTAGAGCAGTAGTAGTGGCATCATTAAGCGCTGAAAAATCAAGAACAAGTGGGATCAGGAATTCCTTAAGCCAGCATTTCTGGAAAAATATCCATACCATGCAACTATCTTAATGCCATGGTTATGATCAGTGGGGAACTGGAGTTGTTATAATTCTTGCTCATACCATCTGTTTGAAATGAGTAAATCTATTGATGTTTAGGGTATACTGCAAAACTCTTCAAATTGCTCAGACTTCTGAAGAGAGCTAATACGTTTTTTTTTTCTCCTATAGTTATCACTGTTACAGTTTTTGGTTGACAGATTTGCTAACAAGATACTGTTAATTCCATGCTATTGAATAATTGTATTTATAGGCTTGTTGAATACCTTTGAAGCTAGAGGTTGTCAGTGAATGAAGAGAGAAGTGTTATGTGTTTGGTTGAGGTTTTTTTAATTTATTGGAAATACTCAGTAATATATTTCATCAGACTAAAAAAATACTGCCGTATGATTACAACTTGTGGTGAGTTGACCTTGGCTGGCCACCAGGTGCCCACCAAGCTGCTCTATCACTCCCCCTCTTCAGCTGGATGGGGAGAAAATACAATGGAAAAGCTCATGGGTCGAGGGGTAGGGAGATCACTTACTAATTACTGTCATGGGCAAAACAGACTCAACTTAGGGAAATTAATTTAATTTATTGCCGGTTAATAACAGAGTAGGATAGTGCGAAATAAGAACAAAACTAAAACCAGCTTCCTCTCATCCCTCCCTTCCTCCCAGGCTCAACTTTACTCCTGACTCTTCTACCTCCTCCCATCCAGTGGCGCGGGCAATAGGGAATGGGGGTTGTGGTCAGTTCATCACACATTGTCTCTGCCACTCCTTCCGCCTCACGCTCTGCCCCTGCTGCAGTGTGGCGTCCCTCCCACAGCAGACAGTCTTTTACAAGCTTCTCCAATATGGTCCTTCCCACAGGCTGCAGTTCTTCACGAACTGCTCCACCATGGGTCTTTTCCATGGCGTGCAGTCCTTCAGGAATGGACTGCTCTAGTGTGGGTTCCCCACTGGGTCACAGTTCCTGCCAGAAAACTGCTTCTGCATGGGCTCCTCTTCACAGGTCCTGCCAGGAGCTTGTTCCAGCATGGACTGTCCACAGGCTGCAGCCTCCTTTGGGCACATCCACCTACTCCAGCATGGGGTCCTCCACAGGCTGCAGTGTAGATGTCTGCTCCAGCATGGACTTCCATTGGCTCAGAGGGACAACCTGTGTCACCATGATCTTCTCCAGGGGCTGCAGGGGAATCTCAGCTCCAGCACCTGGAGACCTTCTTCCTTCCTTCATTGCCCTTGGTGTCTGCAGGGCTGTTTCTCTCACGTTTTTCTTACTCCTCTCTCACAGCTGCCATGCAGTGTTTTTTACCTTTACTTAAATAAGTTATCACAGAGGCGCCATGAGCATCACTGATGGGCTCACATTTGGCCCGCAGCAGGACAGCCTTGGAGCTGGCTGGAACTGGCTCTGTCCAACATGGGGGCAGCTTCTGGTGTCTTCTCAGAGAAGCCACCCCTGAAGCTTCCCCCAGCTACCAAAACCTTGCCACATAGACCCAGTACACAGCTGTACCTCACAGAGGGAGTTGGGGTGCAACTGCAGCTTTAGCTCTGAAAGTTTCAGATAATAAGTTCAGAATGACAGCCCAAGGAGCAAATTGTATATTACCGAAGTGGTGCATATATATTACATCTTGGTCCTGAAAACTGTCTGTAATGCTTTTGTAACTAGATATGGAAAGTGGAAAAAGGACCAGATGGAAAAGCAATTGTGGAATTTTTGTCCAACCTCGCCCGCCATACCAAAGCAGTAAATGTTGTGCGCTTCTCTCCAAGTGGTGAGATCCTAGCATCTGGAGGAGATGGTGAGAACTGCTTTTCTTGCGTCTTACACAAGATAATTATAATGTTGAACTAAATGTAATGCATTAACAAAACAGTGATGGGAAAGAAAGAAGCTTCATATGATTTCTTCTACAGATGCTGTTATTTTATTGTGGAAGCTGAATGACAGCAAAGAGTTGGAACCGTTAGTTTTTCAGGATGAAGATGAAGCTCAGCTCAACAAGGAGAACTGGACAGTCGTTAAAACTCTAAGGTAGCTTAATATTTTATGAGTTTGTTTTCTGTTCAGTGTTTTTGGTTCCCCGGTGGCTTTTATCATCTGGTACAGTCTTCTGTTCAGTGTATGTAAAACTTCAATGCTCTCTAAAATTTGTTTGCTTTGATACTCATCCGTTTATTGTATTTAACTTTTTTTTGATACAGTGCCAACTTACATCTTCTGTTAAGGCAGAAGATTGGGCATTTATGTCACATAACTGATGTGCATTGAAATTGGTTCCTAGATTTGCAGTCACTTAAAGTTTAGCACAGAGATATATAAAGTAAATGTGATGTTTTATTTACTAGGTTTATAGTGGAAATTTTGATCATTATTAAAGGAAAAAGCATCAGTAGATAAAATGATTTAGGCACTTTTGCCAGATGATAGCTGTGAGGCTTGACCAATCTTTTTCAACTAGTGCGTTTTAATAGTCAAAAAGCTACCACATTATACAGCTTTTGTTTCAAGTGTAAGATAAAATATGCATACTGTGCCTGCTAAGACGAAGTAAGTATTAGCTGATAGTGGCTGAGGCATCAAACCACCGCTGGCAGTTGAACTACAACAGTGTTCTGTTCTCACTCTCAGCTGAAGACTGAAAGAAATTAGTGGTTCTGGACTCGGAAATGCATTTTGAATGTGCAGTATATATAACTGCCTCACCTTCTGTGTAGTATCTGTTAAAAGTTTTGGTCTCTGTCTGTATGCTAATAAAAACATCAAGAATTTAAATTTGTTTACAAAAAGAATAAGTCTGTCTGTAACTGATATATTCCTTTCAGCTGCTGAGGTTTGTGAGAACAGTTTCAAAAGTGCTAGGGGATTTCTTGAAGAACCAGCATGATCCTTTAGGAACATTTAGAGTTAATCTCTTAAAGCAAACAAACAAACCTGATCACCCTTCCCTAAACTAGATGTTGCAAATATTTATTATTAAAGTTACCACACTGTATGCGAAGTCTTCAAATGACAAACAATAAAAATTTTTTTGATGAAGCCCTTCTAGGTGATTCTGAATATCTTGCAGTGTTTGTTCAACTGTATCTAAATCCACCTTAATTTTCTGTGTTTCATGTGGTTCTGCTGAGTATGCATGTTTGTTTACTGCTTTCATGAAACCCATAAATATGCAAGAAAGTTTTCTTGAATAGTGACACTTCCTAATTACTTTGGTGTAGTGTTTTATTTTCTGTTTCTACAAATCCTAGAAATGTTGGTTTCCGGATCTCTGGATACTAATTCATAAATGACTTCAAATGTGGGGTTTTCATTGTCTGAAAAAGACCTGTTGAAAAGGCAGGCTTATTTTAAATATAAGCAGGATGTCCTTTTTTAAAATGTTCTACCATCTTCTGAACATGAAAGGTTTTTTTTAAATGCTGAAATTCATGCTGTTCATTTTACTTCGGTGATACTGTATTTGCCTCTTTTTTTTTTTTTAACCTAAGAATGCAGAAAACTTGTGTTTACATGTAGCTGTTAATTTTTAAATTAATAATTGGTTTCTTCTCTTCTGGCTTCTAGAGGCCACTTAGAAGATGTCTATGATATTTGTTGGACCTCAGATGGAAATTACATGGCATCTGCTTCTGTAGATAACACAGCTATAATGTGGGATGTCAATAAAGGTAAATGCTATGTTTATCACTTGTGTCTCCAGCCCTGGTGGAAGTGCCTCATGGTGTTTGCCAACAGAGTTGAAAGCATTTTTTGTTGGTGATGGCTAGATTTCTGGGATTGTGAGGCAAATAGCCCAGCATATAAAGATACCCTCAGGCCAGCAAAATTTACACATAAGTAATCCCTTCACCTTGGAATATTCAGGTAATAAACTTCACCCAACTTTTTTTCCCTCAAACTCCTGCACAAGCAGCTTGCATATGACTTACTCCACCCTACACCCCAGCAAACAAACAAAACTTGACTGGTATCACGTAACTGACTACCTAGGTAAAAAATGGGAAGCAAGTATGGGATACAGGCTCTGTTTTGCAAGATGTGACCTTTCTTTAGGCTCCATTAGTCAAAACACTTGTGTTCATTCTCATCCCACTGCAGTGGGATTGCTTGCATTCTCCAAGAAAGGCGCATCTATAGAAGTTCTCATAGTAACCAGTAGGTTAGGTTGCTTTACAATGGCTTGATGTTTTCTTATTAGCAGTGTAATCATTACTTTCACTTTTAATTTAATGTGGAAGTACCTAACTTTGTCTAAAGTTAACCTTTTATCTCACATTTCTAATATTTAGTGTCTAATTAAAAAAAATAAGGTAGAATCTAGGTTAATTTTTCAGTGCACGCACACACAAAAATACAAATGTTCTGCTGCTGACATTTTTTGTGTTCTTGGTTTGGGTGCTTAATGCCTCTCCCACCCGAACTGTCACATATACTCATTCCAAAAGGCTTTACCATAAATACATGAATGTTCAATTAAGAGTGTGTGTGCTTAGAGCGTAAGTATGTATAGGGGCATTGTGACCAAATGTCTCTTGCATCTCGGACTGCTTGTAACGGCTTTAGAGGGATGTATCTATTAGAATTATTACTAAAAAAACCTGTATGGCCTCTTAAGGTGATATGTTACTTATGTGTAATGTCTCCCATTCTCACTGCTTGCTTTTAGCAAACAATTCCATAGAGGGCATTTTGTGTCTTCTAGGCAGAGACACAACTAGTAAATTGGAAGTAAGAAGCTATTACTGGAAAATACAGGCTCTGTGATCGAAGTTGTAGGTACATGAGAGGAAAGAGTTTCAAGGATAGCTTACAGTAATAGCCAGGCTAAAAGTTTGCATGTTTTTTTAAAAAATGGCTGGAAGAATATGAATAGTAAAAATCCATAGGGCTGTTCAGTACAAAGAGAACATCAATGGCTTAAGTCCTTGAGGTACAAACTGTTGGCAGCTTACAGGGTATCCTGTAGAAATATCATTATGCGTTTGGTCTGTTCTTACACACTTCCTTAGGTGTCTGTTCTTGGCCACAGTCAGAGACAGAATACTGCACCAGAAGGACTTTTCGGTATTATGCATCATGGCCTTGTATAATCCTTTCGAAGAGTGATTGTCTTTGAAACTTGTAATCTTATATAGTGTTTCTTTACAACAAAACAACACTTAACTAATAGGAAAAAGCCCATCTGTCACTAGTATTCAAAAGAGAGTATCTAATGAGAATTATCTGTAACTTTGCCTCATCACAATACTTTGAATCTGAGACATCCAACTGTGGAACATCAGAGAGCTCCTGCCTTTGAGGGATCTTCATGACAGAATAAGCTGTGGAAGAACATGAGTTAGCACTGCTATAGAATTGTTTGTGAAAGCTGCCCATGTGTAAGCGTCACTCAGCATGTGTAGTGTATTTTTTTCAGTGCCTGCTCAGCAGAGTAGGTGAGTTTATGCAGCTGGAAGTTATGTTTTAACACTGGAATTTCTGGCTCAGTATTCAGCCAAATTCAGTTAGCTGTTGAACAGTATTCTAGACCTGCCTGAAAAGTTGTTTCTAAATCACAAAGGTTTTGAAATACTTCTGTTTTGAAATATACTCATCTTGCATGTTTGATGCCTAAGCCAAGCTGCTTATCAGAGTTAGTTTGTAGGGAAACAAGCCTTAAATTGGCATGTCACTATTTCCTGTACTTGTGAAGATTCTAAAAATAAAGCAACTATTTCTGATATTCTTACCGGTACCATCAATGTAACAGTTTGTATGTTTAAAAAAACTATTTCTCTACATTTTGAAACGCTTTGTCTTTATTTCTGAAATGAAGAAATGTTTTAAAGCACATTTGAATTTACAATCTGAAAACTGTTGTAATTGTAGGACAGAAGGTTTCAATATTAAATGAACACAAGAGTTACGTCCAAGGAATAACCTGGGATCCTCTAGGCCAGTACATTGCAACTCTGAGTTGTGATAGGTGAGCTGTTGGTTTAAGTGTTTTGCCTTAGTATTCATCTGTACTTGAGGATGAATTAAAAACAAGTGTACAGGATAAATGTGACTTTTCTTTTAGTTTTATTCTGATTGTTGTGTAAGAAGGTTGATGTGAAAGTAAAATGATACTTTAGTTAATCTTTTGCTTGTGGTAAATGTTTCCTGAAGTCTGAGTGTCCTCTCTAAGCATCAAATAAGCTTACATAAACTTTTGTAGAAATTTTTCTTCAGGAAATAAGTTTTCATGGTATTGGTCATTAGAGATACCAAATACATCTTAAGAGAGTGCTGCATGCTCTGGTTGTTAATGAGCTAATAAGTTCATCCTTGTCATTTTACAGAAAGTTATAAACAGGTTAAGAAATCAGTTAAAATGTGTTTCCACTAATATCTTCCTTTTACCCTCTTGCTCCCTCCATCTCCAACAGTTTTGTAAGTGATGTCATTGGGAAAGCTAAACACACACTTCATAAACTTGGCCCTTGTCAGAACTTTGAGTGAGCTTAAACTGTTTAGGGCATGTGTGCTGCTCTGAAGGGGTTTGCAGATGGCTAATAAATGCATGTCATCTGGCACCCACTGCAAAGAAAATTGCTGTAATAGTGGAAAAGTAGTTTTGATTTAAGATTTGCAATAGTCTCAGAAAAATGCTAAGTTATTGGTGACTAGGTCATTATGAGCCTCCGTCTTCTGATAATCGGTTATGAGAGATTTTTGTGATTTTATTAAAATGAACCACTGAAACACAAGTAATAGAATGATGCACAAGTTTTTCTTGGAGTGAAGTCACAAGCAAGAGCATGAACTAATCTGAAGAGGGGAAATATCCCACCCCCTCAGGTTTCAGATGTTTTACTGCAAGGTTAGTGAATAGCATCAGATCAGTGAGGGTCTAACAGGAGCCAGGCCAGTTGCCGGGACTGGGCAGTTGCCAGCCCGGGATGGGGAGACCTCTTTCCCATTTTGGCAGACCAGCTTAGCTGTGTGACATCCAGAGCCAGAAGTTCCACAACTGTCTCAAACTGTCTGCAACAGCATCACTTTCTATTTTCTCTTCCTAGCTCTGTCCAGGATTCTTTGTGGAGCTGTTTTAGCACATTAAATCATCAGAAGGCTGTCTGGTTTTTGTGTTAGGTTGGTTTTCTGCCAACCTAACAAACCAACATAACTCAGTGAAGGTTAGAGGTGACAGAAAGGAGGAGGTGGTGGGACAAGCAGTTGAGTTTGCTTCAGCTATCTGCTTTTTTAGTGAGATGAAGTCAGGGAAGTTCCAAAGTTCTGTACAGAGGTGTTCTCCAGTTTTCATTTATTCCAAAGAAAACCAAAGCATAGAGATGTAGTGAATTGTCTTTGAGGTGAGTTCCCACTCCGCAGGAACATGCTGGCTACTACAGCACAGGTAGGAATGGTGTGGCCATTTGCTGTCCACTAATTCCTCCATGAATGCATATGCTGGTACTTCACAAACCTTATTGAGTCAAATAATTATCAGTGATTCATTGGTTATTTAGCCATCAAAACATGTTCTCCCGGTGGGGTGTCATGAAGAGAGTTATAATTAAGGTGTAATTGTCATTTATATTTGGCGGTCCTGACTCAGAAGTGAGGTCATGTCGTGTTATGTGAAACTTGGGGTGAAAGGAAGCTGTTCATAGCTAACTGTGCTCTCCACCATGTAGGATCCTGCGGGTATACAACACACAAACTAAGCGTGTAGCATTCAATGTTACCAAAATGCCATCTGGATCAGGAGCCGAAGGAGAGGTATGTTGTTCTGCTACTAATGGTACTGGGGAATGTGCTGGATGCTATTTAATATGAGTTGTTCTATTCTATAAAACCAAATGGGCAAATATTTTCCATTCAAGTAATCTGTATATCAGATAGTTTTGTCTCTATCTCATTTTTGCATTTTGTAAATACAGACCACTTCAGGTTTCCTTGAACGTGACAGTAGTGACTAAGAACGAACACTGCCTGCTACTGTTGATCTCTTGCAAGTTCAGCTGATTAAAGTAGTAGCACAATGTCTTTGGTTGTAAATGTTAAAAATAGTGTGGAAAAAATAGTATGTATAGTGAATTCTTAATAGGAAAAACTTCAGACATGTCTGTCAGTAGCTGTAAGTTTATTAATGAATATGACATAGCAATAATATTTTAAAGTCAGCAGCCTGAAATTTTCAAAAAGGTTGCCTGAATTTTAGGAAAAATAGGAAATAGGGAAAATTTAGGAAATTCCAACCCTAAGAGGGAAAACAAAGAGTTTTTTTTTTTTTTCCCCCAAACAGTTCTGAGTGATAGTAAAATAACACCTCCAAGCTGGCTATAACCTTTTTAATTCTTTCTATTCCTTTTCTTTTTTTATGAAAACATTTGTAACAGTTTTGTAGAGACTAAAGAACAGGCCTGAGAGAGGGTGTTTTGCCATTATAGAAGTTCTCTTTAAACCTCTAATACTAGAGTTAAAATTAAATGCCTAAGGAACAGGCTTTATGTTGACTGTTAAATAATGTTCTCCAGGTTATTACTATTTTTTGGTTACTGGTCTAATGTGACTGCTCTCGGAGTGTTTTGATTAGTAGCTGAAGAGGGATCAAGGACTATTTTTCTTAGCTGTGAAGAATTTATAGCACAGCAGAAAGTGGGTTTGAAGGAGCCATGGTTTTTAAAACATTTACATTTTATTTTAAAAGTTCCATCAGGTTGGATTGTACAACTGGATGTTTTTTCTCCCTTGAATCTCAGTTGACATATTCATGGCACTTTACACAATCACATTTTCAATGTTACAGGCTAGGAGCTATCGGATGTTTCATGATGACAGCATGAAGTCATTTTTCCGCAGGCTCAGTTTTACTCCTGATGGCTCCTATTTACTCACTCCAGGTATGTAAGAATGTGTACTATAACTTACATTGTATCTGTTAAGCTCTGGTTTGATTGTGCATCAGGATTGCTTTCAAACTGCTGAGGGATGCTTATTTATCTTAATTGTGCCATTCCTTTTTCTTCCTGTTGAAGAAAATAGAGACTCCACAATACTCTTCCGTTAGCAGTCCAGAACATCAACTTTCTTCTGTGATAAAAATTATATTAATGGCACTTTTCTGACCTGAAACATGTAAATTGCAACAATACAGCTCTGTTAAAATAGAACTGAAGAAGAATGAGTGGTTTCTTTTGCCTGGTCTCTCTTTGTTTGTATCCTTTCTTAAGAACATTCTGCAGTCATAGTAAAAATAACATTGCAAGGAGGGGATCAGTTTGCCCATATAAGCACTGCTTTTATAGATGTCTGGCAACATCAAAAAGAAGCTTTGAGGGGAAAATATATAAGGGAAACAAAACCAGTGCTAAATAAATATTTGGGATGCCTTTTTAGGTTGTGTTCAGGTTGCACAGCTCTTGCCCAGCTGACAAGCCTAATTCCTGAGAAATAGAATGTTTATGGATATAAAGTGTGTACTCAGTACCTTTTTGAGTTGATGAGTAATGTTTTAACCTTTATTTTTGCAGCTGGCTGTGTTGAATCAGGAGAAAACGTAACAAACACGACGTATGTTTTCTCCAGAAACAATCTTAAAAGGTAGAGTTTAATATTAAAGATCAAAATATCTTTTTATTTAAAAAAAAAAATAAATGCTGTTTTCTGAAATACTGATTCTTTATAAAAGGCCTGTGGGTCACCTGCCATGTCCTGGAAAGGCAACTCTTGCTGTTCGCTGCTGCCCAGTCTACTTTGAGTTGAGACGAGCATTTAATAAAGGTACTGTAAATCCTTCAGGGAGTATGATTTTACAGCAAATATGTGAAAAGGCCAATGTGGCTGTTGACTGTTTTATGCCCTAGCCTTTTAACATTCCATTAAGATAGTGTTGTACCACATCTTAGAAGCTGTTTCCTGATTCTAAAACCCTGAATTCACCTTAAGTATCTTGTGAGTAGCTTTTGATATAACGGATAAATGTTCTTATTTGGCCTTTTAGGCTACAGAAACACCATTTAATATCTTTCTTTAACTTTTAATCGTTTTGTGTGAGTAAGAGTAAGTAAAGCCTAAAAAAAAACCGTAAAAGTAAATAAACTTGGCTTGGCACTAAAGGAGCAACCCAGTGAAATATTTTCTGTTAGTCTCAACTACCCACATCACAGAAGCACCAGAGTTGGTGTAGTTTGCAACAACTGTTGATGTTTATTCAAGGAAGCCACACCTGAAGCAGTGCTGGCCAGAACAGGAGTTCTGAGGTGGGGAAGGGATTGTATGAAATTGCATGAGAACTTACCTGGAGATTGAAATCCAGCCTTACTGTGATCCTAGTGGGTCTGCGAGTGTTTATATTTTAACAAGACTGGTCTTACTCTGGTGAAGAGGCAGAGCTTTGCTCCTTTCTTTAGAGGGTCAATTTGTAGTATTCTTTACAGGATTTAGAAATTACCTGTTGTGTTCTGTATTTTTATCATAATCTTCAGATCCATTGTAATCCAGAGTAAGGAGATGAGTGTCTGCTGTTGGTCTCTGTAGCTCCTCTAAACTGAGTGTTTAGTTTCTGCAACATACATCTAGAAAAGTGAAAATCTAGGATAGTCTAGAAATCTATAAATGTGAGTACCTCACATTATGTTAATGGCCTGTCAGTTTGAGTGCACAGCTTTCATAATCATAGAACTGGAGCTCTATATGCTAGGAATTTCAGAAAGCAGCTAGCTAGCACTCAGCTTCCAGTGAAAGTTGGAATAATCTGCCCTTACTAAGAGCTAATGATGCAATGGAAAGACTAGCTAGGAGCTGAACCCAAGATAACACAAATGGAGCTGAATCCATTATTTTGACTGAGTAATACAGAATATAACATGGTGGTATAAATTTGTCGTGACCTTGATTTACACTGTATCCTAAGGTGTGTGTGTTTGGACTTCAATACTAAAGTTCATATAAATATGCTGAAAAATTTCAACTGGAGAATATATGACAAACTTTACAAAACAAAATAACAGCAATCCAGATGGACAAAGCTTCTGCCAATTTTTCTCTACAGCTAATACAATAGAGGGCAGACTTTAGGCAACAGAAATGTTAGTGCTTGACATTAAACTTTACGTTTTATAGAAGTGCTATCTTCTTAGCCGTTATCTTGATACTGATTGATAATGTAATCTTTATTTAGATTCATGACTAAGCTGGTGCAGTTATTACCTTCCAGTGAATGCAAGGGAGAATTCTCAATGTGTTCACTTCTTTGCATTCTAGATGAAATCAGTCAGAAATCATCTGCTCTATTTAATCTGCCCTATCGATTGGTGTTTGCTGTTGCTTCAGAAGATTCTGTGCTTTTTTATGATACTGAGCAGTCCTTCCCCTTCGGTTATGTTTCTAACATACATTATCACACCCTGAGTGACATTTCGTGGTAGGTGATTGTTACTTTCTTAAGATTTGTTGTGATGGGGGAAATGTCCTTTTTACATGTTGAAGTTCTGCACAAAATCTTGTGTCTTGGTTTATTTTTTTTATGTTCTGTTTTTGACACACATGTGGTCACTGTCATCATAGTGTCTGAACAGCAAGCCACCTCTTTTTTGCCCTGTAAACCGGAGAATTATGGTTCTTTATTGGTTGGGAAACAAGGTGCAAGCACCCTGGGGACAAGCAGATGGAAATTTTTGTGAAAACTAATGTATTAGATGCCCATGAAAATTACTTATTGTTCAGGCAGTGTAACTGGTAATAATGAAGATATTTGGAGGTTTTGGAAGTCATCTTTCTGAATTCAGGTGTCTGTATCCTGGCCAAATTCTGCTTTATCTGCACAATTCTGATTAGTGTTTTTTTTATATATGGGACAAAGTAATTTATCTGACTTGATGTGGGGAGTCAGAAGTGGAGTGGAAAATTAAACCCAAGTCTTGCAATCAGGATACAATCCTCTGGTGGACAAGGCTTCTTCTCTCATGCCTTTCTAGCCAGTATACCTAAGCTAAGGACCACATGGAGGCCTCTTTCAGAAGTTATAATTGATGCTGAGTCACTGGGGAAAAAACCATTGTGTGTCAGGAGGAGGGGAGTGGAAGAGAACAGAAAATCAAGAGAGATAGACATTACTTGGTGAAATGAGCATGAAGAGCCTGTTCAGGTGAGCACCACAGTGATTCTGAGCATTGCCTCTACTTAGCACAAGGAGCGCAGTCAGAGAGCTTGAAGTGCTCTGCTGGTCTGAATGAGGAGAGTTCAGCAGTATTTCAGAAACTGTGGCTGAAGGTTTGTGTACCTGCAATTGAACCATACTTTGTGCCAGCTTAAATGCATGCAGGTGCTGGCAGCAGCATATTCAAGTGATCACAGACAACACCAGAGAGATTAAATCAGATGCAAAGGCCATAATTGAAGATCTTTTGTTCATTTGATTTGGATGTCTTTCACTTGACTGCAGTTTTATTTAAAGGTATACATGTACTTGGGGAAGGGAGGAGGAAAAGACAGGTACAGCATGTGTTATAGATGGACAGGGTGAGGGTTGAAGAAAAGTTCTGACCTTTACTCTTAATGGAAAAAAAAAATATCACAAATAGGTCCAGCGATGGAGCCTTTCTTGCTATTTCTTCCACCGATGGATACTGTTCATTTGTTACCTTTGAGAAGGACGAACTGGGAATGCCACTCAAGGAGAAGCCACAGATAAATGTCAGGACTTCTGGTGCAACAGAGAAGAAAGTGAAAAAGAGCCAGTCGCACAAAGTCATTTCCCCAGGCTCTAGGCTGGCAGAGGGGACTCCTCCCAGCAGGGTCACTGATCCCAGCACTCCTACCCTCCAACCTAGAACACCCACAGCTGCAAATAAGGACTTGCCTTCCACACCTGTTGGCATAAAAAATGTTCCAGTCTCATCCACAGATGAGAGGAAAATCAGCCAGCCAGCCAGCCAGCAAACTAAAGTAAACCAGCCCAGGAGGATTACTTTCAACACTTTACAAGCATGGAGCATGACGCCAAGGTGAGATTTATGTTGCCATTTCCAGTCATAAATATGAAGGCCAAGACAAGCTATGCTTTTGCTACATTGAAAGGTTGAGGTTTAGACATAAATTCCCAGCCCTGTGTCTTGGTGGTAGCTGTCTTGACATGAAACTTTTTGTTCCAGTTGTACTGCAACTGAAAGGTCAAAATTTACATTTGGGATTCAGGAGATAGCTTTTGTATTTCTGTCTGAAATGTGAGGCAGTAGCAGAGTTAACCTGACCATTATACCTTGTCCATAGGGCAGCAACGGGTGTCTGTCTTCAGGTCCCATCTTCTGTACGTGAAGCCTTCAGCTGACAAGAACTGTTTAAAGCCCCTTCTGACAAGAAATATTTTAAGAAGAGTGCAATTCTAGACAGACCCTCAGTGTGCATAGCCATGAGTGTGGGAGTTAATGCATTGATTGAGGTTATTTCCTAAGGTGAAGATCAAGATTTTTAGAAATTGCCTGTAATCCATGTATTGATTGTCAAATAACCTTCAATAGAAGACCCTGAGCTGGTGTGTAACAGTAAGCAGACAACCATGCAATTAGAGGAGATCTAGACCTTGTTAGCAAAACAAGGCTATTAACTTCTTGTATGACTGTTTTATTTAGTAGGTGGCTAGGGAGGAAGTGGTGAATAAGAAGGCAAGGTAGTGGATTTCATCAACAACAGCAGAGAAAAATCTTGGAGATGACAGCTTTCTACACACCAGTGTTCATCTGTACTGGAACTAACAAGTCAAAGGGTTGTAGGTAGTTGAAAGTGACTTCTGCCTGGAGGGTGGAGTGACTGATGGAACTAATTAATCTTTTTATTTTTGAGAATGAGAGAAACTGTATTAATCATATCAACTGATTAGGTCATGAGTGTTATCCTGTAGTATCATGCATGGTGCTACTTGTAAGACTATTTTTATGGTTCAATCCTCTGTCACTTTAAGTGCAATCCAGAGGAGAGCAGAAGAAAATAGATGTACAGTAATAGTTAGTGGACCTCAGTGGGCAAAAGAATTCACTAGAGTTTTATGAATCTGAAGTGTTAACGTGGATGGGGCTAGGGAATAGCAAGTGCAGCCAGTCTTAATTTTAAAATACTTGACCCAGATATTGTGCTCTGAAGGTGGATATCAAGCATTGTGCCACATACAACATACACAAAAGTACTTTCTAGTGGAAAAGATCGCTAGTGGTATTTAAAGTACTTCTAAAAAATGCTCTATTCAATATATAACAAGAAGAAAAAATGCACAGTAAAATATATCTGAACTACATTTAAATTTAACTGATTCTATCTGAAGTAAATCTTTAAATAAATTGTTTGTGGAAATGATGGCTATAAAGCAATTGAATGGTTTCTGCTCTTTTAAAGGAGAGTAAACTTGGTTCCACTGAAGCCAGATACACCAACCTCTCCATATACAGATACAGTTCCTATATCTCCTTCCTCAGAACAGGAACATGGTAAGCTTTTGTGGCTATTAATATCCAGCAAAGTCTTTTGCCAATCAGTCCTTTCCATCATAGACTTCTGTTATAAGCTTATAACACAAGCACAACCAAGCACAAACCTAAACCTAGTTGCAGATTCTAAAACTGCTTCTTTGTCTTGGTGTGTTTGAAAGGTATTTTTGACAGTATGAAATGTGTTCTCACTGTGGTGGCTCTTGGACAGGTGCTTATTTGACAATATGTCACTACAGTTTTTATAGTTATGGGTGCATTAGCTGACACTGTAATGAAGAAGAGTAAATTCACTTGGATGTAATGTTCTCCAGGTCCTACAGGTGGGTTTTAAAGACCCTTGTACTTTCAGAACATCATTGTTTCAGATGTTGGAGTCTCTCAAACCAGGGTTTTTGGTGGTTTTTTTTTTCAGTGAGTGCCGAATTGTTTGTGAATTCAGCAAACCGATTTACTTTCTTAATCTGGATTTATTTATCTTAAATGATATTCCTATCTGTGTGTTTCAGAGAGGCCGTTACCATCTGATGACAGTCTTCAAAATCCCCCAGCATCAAAACGTCCTAGAACTGAGGAAATGTCTCTTTCTACATCTGGTGAAGATCAAATCAGCTGTGATTCAAACAAATAAAGGCTAAGCTTTTAGTAGACTCTTCACAGTCTGAAGGTGATGCAGCTGTATCTGAGCGCATTTCTTTCTGCAAATGTTAAATCCTCAATTCCTGATTAAAGTACCATATGCGTATTTGATGTAGTGCTATGAAGAAAGAAACTGGCAGTAGAAGACACAGATTTCAGGAATGTAGCTTTGCAGAAGAGGAAATAGCTGTGAAGTGACTTCTAAGTGCATTTCTACTTCTTAAAGACCACATTCTTCAAAAAATGCCACAGCTTAAGGAAATCAGGGAAGTCTGGGTATTGAACAGCCATACGGTAACGTAAGAGTCTCCATCAGAATCCCAAAGTTGTTGTTTATAAAGTATTAATGTCTTCAAGTAACCTGTCTGGCAAAAGAATAGAATTTCTGAGGACTTAAATGCATTCATAATGATATGATGTGGTTTAAGACCACAAAAAAAAGAGAAACCATTTCATTTGAGCATCTTGACTTATATATTTAGCAATGTGCAAAGTAATTCATGCTCTCCAGTACATGTGGAATGGAAGCTGATGTTCACGTGATGTGAATACAGCATCTTACAATGTGACTTATGTGATTGAAATATAAATCAGAACTTGTAACTGCAAGAAACAGAAAGCAAAAGGAAGAAACCCTCTGACCTGTTACAAGCATTAAACAGCAGAAGAAAGTTCTTAATTGTTTAGTTTCTGTATTTTTTAGAAAAAATGCAGAGATTTTCCTGGGGCATCAGGATTCGAGCATATACATTAGAAGTTTCTCCCATCTCTCCAATTCTTAACTCCTTTAGCCAATAAAATATAATACAAATCCAGATTATGTTAAACTTCTAAAAGTTGATTTCTTTTTAGCATTTAATACTTGCACTAAGCATTTAACATTTAATAATTTATCTAAGACCTGCAGATAGAAAACAATGAGACCAAAATACTTGAAAATCACTACACTGGATTTGCTATGGTGTGCAGGCTTAGCCTCCAAAAGTAGAATGCTCAGCCACAGTATTCTGAGCTCTCCACTTCATTTTGTTCAACATCATGGACTTGATTTTTAGAAGTAAGATAATTCTTAAAATGTGAATAGTTGTTCTAGCAGATGATAACATACAGAAGTTTTAAAGAGAATTTTTCTCTCATGATTCAGGCTAGTCTATCCTGTGAAGTTCCACAGCACACAGGAGCGTAAAGCTGCAATTCATATTAAAACTCTTTGACCTTCATTCTTCCCTGGATTTAGTTGTTTTTAAGGTGTGTAATTTACTTAGTATTTGTTTTCTGCCAGTTTCTAAGAAAGTGAACTAATACGTAGAAAAGCAGAAATACAGATGTTTCACAAGTGATGCATAAAAATTTCATAGGAAATATTAACAATACCTATGTCAATGTTTCAGGCAAATGAAGTATGTTGCCTACAATTAAATTTCAACATAAATCAATAAGCAAAGAGTTGTAGGAAACTAACTGCATCTTTGCTTTCAACCACTGAGATGAGGATGGTGCTTCATTAGACTTACCCAAGGCTGGGTTTTTTTCTAGTAAGGAGTATAAAGACTTAATTACCAAGCAAAGGCACATCTAAAACTGTTTTTTCCCCAGAAGTTTACTGAGGTATCTAAACTAAACTTTGTAGAGATTTGAGTTGATAGCTAAAGCAGATATCTGTAACTAACACGCATTGCTGGACTTGCTATTTTATGTTTTGTCCAGTTTGAGC
This sequence comes from Strix uralensis, assembly GCF_047716275.1. Classification (NCBI taxonomy): domain Eukaryota; kingdom Metazoa; phylum Chordata; class Aves; order Strigiformes; family Strigidae; genus Strix; species Strix uralensis. The sequence continues at coordinate 35,298,564 of NC_133973.1, forward strand.
TATAATAATATTGGTATTTCATCCTTCTGTGAGACAGTGACCCACTTAGTACAGCACTGCAGTGTTTTGTTTTGGGCACTGCAAAGGATCCTTTCAATTCAAACTTACACTTCTAAATACTAATAGCAAAGCTATCCTGATGGGTGTTTTTAACTCTTTTTTTTGGTTTTTACACAGTGTATTGCAATGTAAGCTACTCTTTCTGTTGAAAACTGGTAGGTTGGGTGTATTATTTTAGTGTTATTGACATACCTGGTCTCTGTGGTCTTCAGTCTTCAGATGCAATTAATTGCTAGAGTATTCATCTTTATTTCATACCATAACCATTCCGGTGACATCCACATTGGTTTATATGGTTCCTCAACTTATTTTCACTCTCTTACAATCTAATTGGAGCTGCAAAGTTAATGTGGCCTTCACTGCTGCCATTTGGAGACTATTTTCACATCATGAACTCTGTCAGAACACTCTACCTGATATTTTTGTCTTCCCTAATAGGAATTTTTTTCCCTTTAGTTCTAGTTGTCTATTGTCACTATGGTTTCCTACTTCTCTTTTGTTGATTCTGTTCCATACTACTTTGTCAAATTTATATGGCACTAGGTTTTTTACCTTTTTCTTTACATGGATGTCATCATTTGTATAATAAATTACTATCTTAAACACTGACAGTCAGAACTGTAGATTCCTGCCTTTTGTGATCCCTGTTAAAGTTTCTAAGGGGCCATCCCCATATAACATTCATACTTAAGACACAAAAAGTATTGTCACACTGTTTATAGAAAGTGGATTCATGTTTTGTTCGGTCATGTGCTAGACTGCTCCAAGGCAGAACATGCCCAGTGCTATTTCAGTTCTTTCTTGACTACTTTATAAGGTGATGTATTGCATAGACATAATTCTTTTAAGGGTACCCTGTAGTCCAGGTTTGACTTAAATGTTATTTTTAAATTGCCAGCTGAATTGTTTGTACTTCAAATGGACCCTGAGTTCATACTCCAGCTGTGAATGTGGTGTAGCTGTTGTCTTCTTAAGTCACATTCTGTTTGGTGCCTTATGTAAGGTTCTTGTCCAGTCTTAAGGACTGTTATCCTGCTTCTACTGTTTTGATGAGATAGCATTATGGAAAAATGCCCTATCTACATCTTTTTACCTTGTGGCGGTAAGAAGAGGGAGCTGAACTCATAGAATTAACTTCTGTAAGAGGCGGCAAATTACTGTCACATTCAGGGAACCATGGAATTCTTCATTTGGGGTGTCCAAGTCCTGCTCCCATCAGCACATTTAGTACTGGTGTGTGTCAATGTCCCACAGGCCCATCCCCGGAAAAAACAAACAAGTCACACGAAGTCCTTTCCCCAGGTTCTAGGCTGGCACAAGGGACTGCTTGAGCAGGGCGGTTGGACCAGATGACCTCCAGAGGTCCCGTCCAACCTCACTCATTTTGTGATTCTGCTGCCATTTCCAGTTTGGCGTAGTTTGAACAAACAAGTGGTTTCACACTTAAGATGGAGAAGTTACCAGTCATAGGAATCCATTGAGATATGTGGTCTTCATGTGCCATTTCTTCCCATCTTCCTCAGAATCACATGGGTTTTGTATAGGTAGCACGCATCATAATGAAAGATGGGGAATAAACATATGCACTATGGTTACTGCACAGATAAAGTCTTCTGCTCTGTCTCACAGTGTAAATATGTATGTGGGCTGTGTATCTCAGAGTTCAAGTTACAGGCAAGTGATCTCCCTTTTTCAGATTGATTTTCTTGCATGCCTTAGATGTATTACACATGTACTTCTCTGGCTTGATGATAGATCTTTTAAAAGATCATCTTTATGTCCCCATTCTGCATACTCTCTTATTTAAGTATGTGCCTGTCTGTATGCATAATCATTTTTCCATGTCAGAAAAATGGTTTGTTCGTTTCCTTAAACCATGTGCCATTTTTTATAAGTTCAGTGAAGGGCTGAAAAAGCCCTGGCTGCAGAAGCGCGAAGCGTGAGACTTCTGTGTTTAAAACAAAGTGTAGAGGCACCGCTGGATGTCACTCTTCTAACAGGATTCCTCCTCCTGGGGCTATGGGGGAAAAATGCTACAGCAGTGAGGAGTAGAAAGAAAATGGTTATTTACTTTAAAACAAGCTGTAGGTGAATCTATATCACAAATGTAAGTTATTACGAAAGAAATTGTTTCTATTGTTTCTAAAAGCTTCTAAAACAACAGGGTTTGCTTTCTTAGAAATTACATTTTATAATTGACTAAGGAAAGTAAGTCCATACCATGATAGCTTTCCTCTGTTGGGAGATATAAAATGATAAACCTGAAATGCCACATGCAGCCCCAAACTTTCCAAGAATGTCTTAAGCATAATTTCTGTTGAAAAGCTCTTTGAAGAGGTAATGGGAGGGATCTGGAAGGCACGTGGACCATATGTGGACAGCTTTTGATTGTCTTGCCGTGAGTTACCAAGTTGTGTGTGATATGGTTTGCTACAGGTACACAAAGTCTTTCAACATCCAGGACCTGGTGCTGCCACCACCAGTGCTAGCACCTACTGCTCTGCATGGTAGCTGGCAAAAAGGAAGAGAAAATTGTACGTCCCACCCGTAAGTCAAAAAACAATCATGCATGTCCATATAACAATACCATCTTATCTGTCCTAATCTGCTTTAAAAGGTTGCACTGCCATGTTACTGGTCTTCCAGCCCATTAAAAGGAAATGAAAAAGGTGGGGGCAGAGTCACACAAAGCTGCTGGAACCTAGGAGAGAGTGGCCATGGAGGGTGACAGGTGTAAGGGCAATATACAGTCAACTGTTACACATGAAACGTGTTCTGTGTGCAAAAGCAAGAAGACATATAACTTATGTGTCATTTTTTATTCCGACCTGGCAAGGCACTTCTTGCTGCTTCCGCCATGTGTCAGGCTAGTGCTGCACAGTCAGTGATAGGTCTTTTCCATTGTTGAGTTACTGCTAGTTAAAATCACGAGGATCTCTTGCTCCTCAGCAAAAACGTGCACACACCACCTTAAAAACCAAATACTTCTGTGAGCCACTGAACTAGGACAGCCTTGTTTGATATGGATATATAGCTAATTGCACTAGGGGTTTCAAATAGATTTTGCAGCTTTTTAGATGGGGGAGGATTCACAACTGTCTTGCTCCTGGGAAGACTTTCTTGTGTGTAATAATGTTTAATTTTTAGACAGCTAGGCATCATGCTCCTGTGCACTGATGTTAATTTTTCTTCTATCCAGATACATCTTGTAATTATTTAACCACTGCCTTTTTATCAAAATTTGGTTGATACTTGCCTATGGATTCAAAACAGAATCTCTGTATTGTGTATGCACATTCTCTATGTTTGCATAAACATTTCTTATAAAGGAAAACAGGCCTACCAACTAACTATATTGTATGTGTGTTTTCTGCTGTAGCAGTTGCAGGATCATGAAGAGGCAAACCAGAGTTACATGATAATGCATGGTATCATAGTTTACATGGTAACAGGATTTGCTATATGAAACCTATCTACTTTTCACACCACTCTCTTCTTCATGCTGCTATAAATGATTTTCCTGTTGCAGTTCAAAGGCTGTAGATCATTGCTACATGGCAATAGCAAATTTCATTGTGAAATTTATGTAGACAAATCAGTATTACAAGCACATATGAAACTGGAGGGAGGTCATTCCCAAACATAGCATACAAGGGCCAGATTTTAGAAGTACTAGAGCTCATGGCAGGGGTTGGACTAGTTGATCCTTAAAGGTCACTCCCAACCTAAACTGTTCTATGATTCTATGATAAGCAGAGGCTGTGGACTGATGTGTTGAGCAGTACTGTTTTGTCAGTATCTAAAAGCTCCTAGAAAAAGAGGGTACAGCTTTTTAATATGAAGAGTTATATGGAAACAATGGTTGTTTTACCAGTCCACTTCTGACTCCCCTCCTAGATCAATGAGTATGTCTCACAAACAGAATCTCCTGTCTGCTTCTGACTTTATCATGTTTTTTACTAACATACAAGTATGCCTGGGCAAATATAGGAGATGTGCTACTTCAGATCTCGTTTGACAAATGAGTAACACCATCAAGTGCCGCCTTCTAACTTTAAGCTCCTGTTTGGACAAAGTGGAAATGCCCATAGGGCATTGAGCTACCACCTGGACTCTTATCCCTCTGCATTTCCCTGGGATGAGGACAGAGCTCTGAGAACAATAGGCAGAAAGACATTTCTAGCAGCCTCAAATCTTTAAGTGCTCCTTGTGCATTCTGAGTCCAGAAGGGAAATCATGGTCAGGCAGATGTGAGACAGTGCTCCTACCCAGTGGTACCCTCCCGATTTTCTCTTTACCACAGGAGAGGTGGGAAAAGGGCCTTAGTTGTTGAAAAGGAGAAGGATGTGGGTAGAAATGGAGAGGTCTGGGAGAGGCAAAGTCACAGGTGTTGATTAAGTTCTTTGAGCTGGGATGTGGAGAGATATTTGAGGGTTGGTAACTAAAGGAGAAGAAATGCATTTGGGAAAAAAAGTGGATGGGAAGCCGAGCGTGCAGAAAGCCTGATTAGTGGTAGGTGGCAGGGAGGGAGTTTGGTATCATTGGGAGTTCCTATGCAGGACTCTCAGCCCGATGAGGATCCTTCTTACCCAAGAGTATCCAGTTTTCCAGGTTGGGTTATAGTTGTATTAGTGCTTTTTATTCCCTCTGGAATGGGAAGGCTCTTTTCTTGCCACAAAACTCTTAGTTTTGCAGTCTCCTGCCAGCAGGTGACAGCATTTCCTGAAATTTAGCAAACTAAGCAGAAACTCACGTCTACTTAAAGACATTTCCCATCATCTTTGTATCTTTTTAATGTTTTTTTCCCCTAAAAAATTATTTTTGATTCCTTTCCACCTGATGAAGAAGAAAACTTGAGAATAGGCTTCTAGAGTAAAGAGTTCTTTCAGGAGGAAAATACAACAGGCTGACTTCAATCAAGAGGTCTTCTGCACGCTGCTAGCTGTGGAACAGAACACAGCCTCTCCTACTTCACTCAGCAGCAGCATGTCAGGCAAGTCTGAAGGCTTTTCTGGCGGGAGCTAGCACTACAAACTCTCCAAGCAATTGACCTTTGATTAGGCAATGTCCTGGGTTGAGGTGACACATACCCCCAGGTTGCAGGAGCATGAGGGGCTTGTTGCACATCCATCCAGCAGAACCTCTGGCTGTGGGAGCAACCGTCTAAAGGTCCTGGCAGTCTTAACGGGGAGAATGACATGTATTTTGGTACTGAGAATAATCTACCAGGCAAAGAGCATTCAAGGTGCAAGACAGTACCAGGTATTTTTTCCCACTCCCCACCTTGTTCCAGACAGGCTTGCTCAGGAGATCTCTCAGCCCTTCCTTGGCAGCATTTACACTGCCAATAAGCTCTGAAGCAAAATCCTCACATTTGGTACCAATTATCATTCTCCCTAACTAGCCCAGAGCCCCACACAGCTGGTCTGTTCTTCCTCACATGTGGGGTTTTGGGGCACTGCCATTTTCTCAATGCTCTTTCTTTCAGGGAGCTGGCAGAGCTGCTTCTTGCAGAGAGACAGCTTGTAAGTGCTAAGGTTGCCCTGACCTGGCTGCTCAGGCCTTTACCGAGTGGTCTTTTCTCCGCCAGTGCTCTTTCTGCCCTCCTTCCTCCCCCTTCCGTGCACAAGAAGGTCTTCCATGCGGTCTAATGATCTTTCTGTGACCCGTTGAGCCTTCCTCCCTGCCTGCCTGCCGCTGGCGTGGCCTGCCCCTGCCTGCCCTGCTGCCTGAGTGCTCCAGGGCTGCAGGTGCTCAAACACCAGCAGAAGAGCTGGAATGTGCAAACGGGGAGCAGTTCAGTTTTTTCCCTGCCGGTTCCCTTTCATGTGTGCCAAACCAGCGTACGCTGCTGTTTTTCTTGAGCCTGACAGCCACTTTCAGCCAAGTGATATTGCTGAGAATCCGGCTGCTTATTCCCTCAGCTGAATACCCCAGAAAGCCATGGCCCTGAGGCCTCTTGGCCTGCAACCCGAGAGGGTTTGCCTCTTAGAGCATGAATAATTAAAAAGGTTCACAGATTTCTTTCTGTCTGGAAACTGGTCATAAATCGGGGCTTGTCCAGGGACTGCAAAAACCTGATCCTGGTGTTCTTGAAAGGAGAAGAACCTGTTTTTGTCTTTTAACAGGGGAGCTGTTCGTATCTTTTCGGTATGGGCTGATTGGTGTTTGTCTTCACTTGCCAAAGTCTCCGTGTTTGGAATTTCTTTGTGCTCTCCAATTATTTAAAACTGGATGTCTGCAGCAATGTTAGATTCATTCTATGCATCAAGTACACATATGCATGCATACACTCTCTTGCCTACTATATGCATGTCCTTTGACATTTTCCAGTTAAAATGTTTTTCTTGCTATCAGTTACATTAACCAGGAAAGCTTAATTTTGAAGGGCCTTATTTCTCTGAAATTCTTCTGTAGATTCTTCCTTCACATGATTCTGAGGCACAACAATGATGATGATAAATAATGTCAGATTTTTGTCTCAGTATAAACTTCTCCTGTGTACTTGGCCAGCAAAAGCAAATAAATAAGCTGGGCAGGCATTTTTGTTTTGATTTCAGCAAAGCTGAAATAAGGTATTCTTAAATGTTGTTTGCTAAGGGAAATGGAAATAAGCCAGATTGAAACAGGAATGGCTATGGCTATCTGTGTGATCTTAGCCTGTTTAATCGAACTAGTTTAAAATGGTAGTTTGAGCTAAATCGCTGAGTGCTGCCTCCTGCATGCCGGGAGCTGCAGGAGCCTTGTGGATGTTTTTGTTTTCCCTTTTCTTGGCACCAGTGGGGTTGCACCAGCTGGATATACTTACAAATAAATAGAGGGGCAGGAACAAAGCTATGGATTTACTCTGCAAGTAAGTAGAAGAGAGATAATGTGTTGGCTGTGTGCTCCAGTATTTTAAATCTGAGCTTTGACCCCATAAAAATGCTGCATCTCTGCTATATGATTGATTATTACAAGAAGGCAACGTCTGGAGCCAGTAACAAGCTAAATCAATGTTTCTTGCTTGCATATGCAGTAATAACACAAAACAGTCTTCTGCTGCAATTATTTTCTCTAGATACAACGTGTGTAATTTAGAGCAGACAGTACAGTAACAAAGATGAGTTATTGATTATTGCAGTATATCTCATGGAATGGTGAATGCTCTGTAGTGGGAAGGTGTGTGCATGTATAAAACAATTGCACTTTGTACCTAGATAGAATTCTTCAACCAAGAAAATTGGAGTACCTTGCAAGCACCTGGTATGTATTAGTTGCTGGAGTAGGTGCTGGTAGTAAATACACTGTTGTTTCAGTTTCACTCATCGGATTCCCAGAAATAGTGAAGCAATCTTCAAAATGACATTAGAAGTTTGCAACAACTTAGGAGTATTGTCAAGTGTATTCACAGTTTCTATTTCTACTAAATTTGCAAATCTATCATGCTGTTTATATTAATTCCTGTCAGGACCTGAGATATCTTAGCATGTGACATGATTTGACTTCCTTTTTGGTAGCTGTAATGTAAGGAATTTTATTTTTCTATCTAGCTAACAAAGCAAAATACAACTCTTCTGATGTAGGCTGTGGAAATTCTTTATATGTTTTTTAGTTAGTTTAGAAGAGCTTGTGATTGATAGTGTAGAGAATGGAGTGGGAGGGGGGAAGAGAGAAAATATAATAAAATTACTGAAAATAATAAATGGGTTTAGCAATCATAAGATAAAGTAATTCAAATATTTGAACATTAAAACTTTATAAGCCATTTCAAATATGAAGGGCATCTAAACTGACTACTTGTCCTTTTGTCTTTCTTCTTGCTTTGTGCAGTAAGAGGTGATTTTCACTTACAGAATTTCTGACTCGATAATTCAAGATTACTTTTGGAGTGAATTCTTAAATATGAGCTATAAATCCATGAGGATAAGGGTCACAGTGGAGGGAGTAATATAACCTTATCTATTGTACACTCATTCTTGCTACATAAATCATTACTGTAACAAAGAGATAATTATATTCTAGAAGAGTAACAAGCAACTTTAAATATTCCCTCTTAGTTTTAACAGCAGAATTCAGATGCAGTCTGCTTTCTGATGCTTAATAAATTCAGGATCATGCCTGAGCATCGACTCATAGTAGCCACATGATGGCAATATTGCTAATCTTTAACTGTATTAGTTTAACCAACTTGCTAGCTCTGTTTTTGAGTCAGAATAAGGTATGTAATTCTACTAGAATACTGAAGTTCTCTGTTTTTTAGAGGAAATCTTTCTTTCATGATTTGACTTTATATACATGATACCCATTGCATATTTGGCCCATATTTACATCCCTGACTCTAGGGGAAGAAAGCAAACAGTGGTAGCACTTGATCTGTGTGACACGATGTAGTGATGAATGTGCTGTACGATGCATGTGGATGATGCGAGGCTTTGGAAACATACATTAGCCATACAGTGGGATAGTAACAAAAAGAGGAAAGGAAGTATGAAACAAGGATGTTTTCTCTGTAACTGAGGACACTGAATTTTTTACAGTCCCTCATTTCTGATAAGCCCTGTGGAGCAATTACTTTATGAACTGTGTCATAACCATATTTTTGTTCTCTGTGTTAAAGAATGTGCAACGGTTGGTATGTACCCCATCAGCTGCCTGGCTGGGGGAGACCTCTGCAACCCTGCATAGCCCACTGCAGGGTCAGGGCTTGCTTCAGACTGTTCACAAATGACTGCTAAACACAAGTGCCTTTAGAGTCCCCAGCACGAATAAGGGCAATGTGGAAAGGCTAATGGCAGAGTCTTCAGAGGAGGGTTGGGAAAAAAACCAGAAGACACCTGTGGGCAGGGAAAGAGAGGCTCTTGCATGAATGGAGGCATGCCCGAGAGAGCATACCAGAACAGAGAGCTGATTACTGAAGAAAGGGGGATAGAGAAAGGCACATCAAGCCAGTAGTGGTAACAGTGGGGTGGGTGACAGCAGCAGGGATAAGTGGAGGTAAACTTGGTTCTGCACAGAAAACCATGACACCGAAATCAAACCGCTTTATGAGGCGCTTTGTGGGTCCCAGCTCAACACAGGCAGGTTTTTAACAGGCAGGAGGAGAAAATGCTACTTTCTCCCTTTTTTCTTTTTTTCTTGTTCTTTTTTCCCTTTTATGAGCTGCAGTGGAACCTGTAAAAGGATTGTCCCTGGTGAGAACCAAACAATTTCTGAAATGGTACAGCTATAAAACAGGAGAACAGGATCTGGCACCAGTGAAAGAGCTCAGCCAAGTTTAAGCAAGATCTTCATTAATGTCCTTAGATTCTCGAAGTGATAAATATGGACGAGTTTTGGTGGAGACTGGAGGAAAAATGTGTTCTTTTAGCCAAAGTAACTATCATCTTGACAAACATTTTGCTGGATTGTTATTTGAATGAATATTTAATGTAAAACATGCAACCTGCTCTAATAAGAGCACATTCATAATTTCTAGCATGCTAGTCCTGTCCAACATTCACTTGGCTTTGCTCTGGGTAAGGGATACCTTAAGAAGGGAATGTTGGACTGCAGCTATACTTGGCTGAAGCACACAGTACAACATGAACAGCTGTGGAAGCCAGATTTACTGCAATAAGTGAGGCTGCTAAAATCCTGACATTACTTTGATTTTTTTTTTTAATGAAAAAGTCCAATATAGAGTTTATGACTTTTCATACAGTTATTTATTTTAGGAATAAGAGATCTGCCAAACACAGCAGGTAGTTAATACCCAATTCAGACTGCACTTAAATAGGAAAGGAGCTAATGGCTACATCCTTTGGGACTCTGATTAACCTATAGGGAGCTGTAGGTGGCTTTTTCCACATGCATTCCAATGAAACTTGAGTTGGAGTTGGCTGCCATTGAATATCTATTGAAGTTTAAATCAGATGTAGCAGATAATTCAGCTCATCCTCTGCTGAAATACTCCTTTCCTTTGTACATGGAAGACAGGCTCGCTGTAGATGGCATTGAGCTGGGATACAGATTCAATCCCTGCCTCAGTCCCGGACTTGGGGTGTGTTAGCCCCACTCAGAAGTAAGTGTCGTGGTGCTCTGCCACCAGCTGGTGTCTGATCTGCACATGGGTGCTGGGTGTGAACTACAGCTTTTGAGCATAGTTGTCTGTGAGTGTCCCACACCAGGCAGCAGTTGTTTGTGCCCAGCACCAGAGGCCCTGTGTTAGGCCCCAGCTGTCAACAGTCAGCTCTGGCATCTCAGGCTGATGTGGGGGGTTATAGGGTTCAGTCACAAACCTGCTTCATTCTGCACCACAAGGGGCTGGGGCAGGTGTCATAGGTTAGTGCTGAACAGGCTGAGCACTTTTTAAAACCTTTCTAGTGAACTTACCAGTGTTCATTTAACTCTCCCCTTTGCTCAGTGCTCATCATAAAAAAGCAGGGATAACAATCCTTGCATCCCTCCTGAGGGTGCTCTGAGGCTGAATTTATTAGTGCTTGTGAGACTGCCAGTGGTGTGGGCCGCATAAATATCCCTGTAGATACCACAGCACAGGATAATACCTTCCATATTCCAGGTATCTCATAGGATTTCCTGGGGGTAATGAGTTAAATGCTGACAGTGCAGACATTGTGTACAAATGTAGCAGCCATTAGGCATTTATTAATATAATGCAATAGTCATCAGGGCTCTAGATGCTAAACCTCTTATTGGGTAGGACACTAGACCTATTTGCTACTGATGTGACAACCCGTTCAACAGGGCTTCTTAGGAGCTTTTCTAATCTAAGAAAGAACACTGTTCAGTTCTTATCACAGGAGCTGATTATTTTGTTTCTACTCTATTGGACCCAATCAGCAAGATTTTTAATTCCTTGTCTATCCATTATAATAGTAGTTATAACTGTCACAGAGATGGGCTGAATGAGTTTGGCAAAGTTTTAGGTCCCCTGATGCACAGAAGTCTTTCAAAGACCACACACAAATCCAGATATAAGGGTGCAGTAACAGTAAGGTTCAGACATATTATCAAGAAGTTTAAGCTATATTCTGTATTTTGCAGATCTTTATTTATAAAGAGACAGAGAGAGAACGCTACCCATGGTGTAAAAATGTTATGAGTATTAACTTGTCTGTCTTTGATGTCTCGAACCATCAGAAGAGAGGATATTTGTAAAGAGCATGTGACAAACTTTTTACCCAGGCTTCCTTCAGAAACATCATATCTGCTTATTCTGAGTTTTGTTCTTTAAGAAAAGCTACAATCTGTCCAGTTCACTCTTCAGCAACTAGATTAAATCTTCAACTGGTCACTGCTCATTTGCACTCTGTTAAAATGCAGCGCTGATTAATCCACATTTTTTTGAATAATGTTTTCTGCCCCAAAACACCCTCAATATCTGACTTTAAATGTTGCTTCTTTCAAGCTTCTTTTTACCCAACCAGCACTGCTTGCCTGCTGTTGTTACAGTGTTTAGCATGTAGATGTAGAATGGGTGCTTCACTGGTGAGGAATAAGATATCAATTTACAAAAGCCAATAAATCCATAATTTTTTGTCTTTAAAGAGTTTATTATCTACTTAATGATGTGATAACAATAATGAACCATTAAATGGGAAAATGAGTACAAATTATCTAGGGAATGGAAGAATTAAGATACAGATGAATATGGAGCTTCATAGTATATTTTTCTTAAAATTGACTGTTATTCAATAATATTTTAAAATGCAGTAGCAACTTCCTGCAAGCATGGATTCAACCACATGATTTTATCTAGGTCATACATTTTCAACATTTACAATTTGATATGTGGTTGTCAACCATAAATAAAGGAACAATACTAGTATTAACCCTGGTGATGTCTGACTGCTAAAGATGGATCAAAAATAATAGTTAGTATGTGAAATGAGTTTGCAGCCAGAACATTAAAAAGCTGTACAAACAACACAGACCTATTGTCAAATGAGCGGTGAAAGAATGTGGAGAGGAGCTAGGGAAGTCAGGAAGGAACTAACTGCAAACTGACTTTTTAAATTCATTTTCTTCTGCTTGTCTTTGGTGACCTATGTTTGGTATTTCCCTTACATTATCTGATTATAAGTTTGTGTGCTAAAATTAATAGGGCTTTTTTGGTGCTCTGTTTAGTAGCTAGTGTCTGAAAGATGCAGAAACATGAGCTTCATTCTTTGTCTCTGAACAGTGTGTGAGATGACCCTATAACATCACAGAGACTCTAAAGGTTGAAACTCAGTTACTTATTTAGGAAGAGTGAATGGTTTATTTCAGACACACTCTAGGCATAAAGGTTTTGGAATCACAGAATCATCTAGGTTGGAAAAGACCTTGAAGATCATCTAGTCCAATGACTGTACAATGTATAGGCTGATATTCAGTATTTATAACATACTTGTTACTATGAATATATCTATATTAGGAGTCTCAGTCAGTGCATATTCATCTTGCTTACAAAGGAGTCAAAAGCCCAGAGGGGGGTTGGAGGATGGTTAAATATAGCAACTGAACAGCTTGCCGAGATGTTGCCTGGGACTGAAAGGGACGGGTTTTTTCCCTTCCTCTCAGGAAATTATGAAGCTCACTAAGGAGAAAACAAAGAATGCAGGTGACCAAGACACATCTTCAAAATCTGTTGCAGAAGGAATAGAGGAAACTTTAGACAGGACTGAGGAAAGAGAAGCAGACCTTGCAGCAGATTGGGTCAACAGAAGTTGCTACAGGACTGGTCATGTTGAGAGAAAGCCTGAGCTGTATGCCTAGAGGCTGTAAGACCTCCAGGGGAAGAGAGGGCTAATGTGAAACATCTTGTGTCCATGAAGTGTGAGCTTCTCTAATGACCAGTATTCTCCCATTTCGGCCTTTGAAGCAATGAGACATTCAGAAGTTCTGTTCAAAGCCCATTTCTGGTTTTATGGGTCAGCTTGCTTGTGTCTGCCATGTAACTTCTGCGATGAGGTAGCAAACTAAAAACCAGAAGACTCCTGATTGCTTTGGGATTCTGGGATAGGATGAGTTTAAGCTGTGGGAGGAACATGAGGTGTCATGGCTGGAGTCCAGAGACTGGTGGTTGCACTGCGTACTCCAGCGCTTCGGGTGTGCTACTGGACACAGGCTCTACATTGCAGTAACATGCCAAGAGATCCCAAATGAAGGTCAGTGACGATGCTGCCCAGACTCCAAAGGCTGGATGGTCTGAGAACTGCAACGAGCATCACTGCACAGGTAAGGTGAACAGCATTTCTGGTGTAGCATCTGTCAGGTAACAGTACCAAGAGTTACAGGTGAATGTGGATCTGGAAGTACAGTGTTTGTTATGTGTCCAAGTCACTAAATGAATGCTGGTGTATTACTGAGGATGGAAATACCTTTTCCTCACTCCCACTTCTCTGCTGCTGGCAACTTATATAACTATAGCTGCAAAGTGATGATTTTCCCTCATTGTAGAGGAAGCAAATACCAGTTCTGTAAAACTATAGGAAACACTAACAATTGTAAAGCTGACTCACTGAGCTGACAGTTCTCAGTGAAAGGAAAATATTTTGCTACACTGTCATAGTTTCCAGGCTGTTCCTCTTCAACTTCCTTTCAAGAGAGGGGACTTAAGATGATCTAACTTTGCATTCATGATGTAACCCAAATCTGATATATCTTTATCTGATCTTTACAGTATAAGTGATTCTGTAAACAAAACATTGAAATAAGGTTATTTACTGTGTTCTGTTCAAAAATATGTATTAAAAATAGGAAGCTGAGTGTTAAAATAAACATTAACTGTTAAAATAAAACTTTCAAACAATCTGAATAAATTTAAGCAACTTAAACAAATGTTCTTGATTAACGCCCAATATAAGTGAGGGCTCCTACTTGTTGTCTTGGAGATTGCTTCAGTGTTGGTAATATTACCCTTAAGTAATGCATCTACAAAGAGAATGGGAAAGTATTTATGCAGTTAAAGGTTTACATGAATCATTACAGTACTTCCCTTCTATATTATGCTTGTGATGACAGTGTTCTTTAGACTTCTCAGAGCAAGCCGACTGTTCAGATTAACAGTATAAAAGTAGATTATAAAGTTGTCTTTTTTGTGAAATAGTCTAGACTGCAGCAACACAAAGAATGGTGATGCTTCTTTCACAAACACAGATTTAGTGTAAGAACGGGGATTTTACATCACACGAGTTTGAAGAAATGAAAAGACCTTGAAGTTATGTTCCAACAACTACTTTTTGGTCCCTTCTTTCTTTCTGTACTCAGGTTCTTGTAGTTGACTTCAGCCATGCTGAGTAAGTAAGTGGAAGTTTCCATCACCTGTCTGAATATTTCTTTTAACTTTTGTTCTTGTGTGGTCCCATTTTTCTGTTATTAACTAGATCAGACCAAATCCTCAGCAAAACTGTGGCAACGTCTTTGACCAATAACCTGTCAAATACCTCTCAACTCCCTTCTGTGAAATCTACTTTGTTGAATTTCTTACTGTGAAAATGTGTGCTGTGTTTGTGTCCAGCCCTATCCATGCTCAGTAAGTATTTCACCTTACTTATGGTAGTTAGATGCAAATGTGATGTCAACTAGTCAGTGATGGTTACAAGAAAATATCTGAGCTGCTCCCCTCAGATTAGAACTAGAGGACTGGATAGTTTGTATGTTGTCATGATGATACATTTTTCTAAAGGATATTTAGAATGATGACTCTGATCAGTTCTTTCATTTTTTTCATTTTATTTCCCAGTTTTGAGCAGTTGACAAAGATATTGTTGTATTCTATTTCTCTACCTTGTCAGTGGTATCTTAGAAACCTGGTGAAAATTTTTTGCCACTGTGGTGGGTTGACCCTGACTGGATGCCAGGTGCCCACCAAGCTGCTCTATCATGCCCCTCCTCAGCTGGACATGGGAGAGAAAATATAACGAAAGGCTCGTGTGTTGAGATAAGGACAAGGAGATCACTCACCAGTTACCATCACAGGCAAAACAGACTCGACTTGGGGAAATTAGTTTATTGCCAATCAAATCAGAGTAGGGTAATTAGAAGTAAAACCAAATCTTAAAACACCTTCCCCCCAACCCTCCCTTCTTCCTGGGCTCAACTTCACTCCCAATTTCTCTACCTCCTCCCATCAAGCGGTGCAGGGGGATTGGGAATGGTAGGTTGCAGTCAGTTCATCACACATTGTCTCTGCCACTCCTTCCTCCTCACACTCTTCCCCTGCTCCATCATGGGGTCCCTCCCACAGGAGACAGTCCTCCACAAACTTCTCCAACATGAGTCCTTCCTGCAGGCTAAAGTTATTCATGAACTGCTCCAGTGTGGGTCCCTTCCACAGAGTCACAGGTCCTGCCAGCAAATCTGCTCCTGCACAGTCACAGCCTCCTTCAGGCACATCCACCTGCTCCGGTGTGGGGTCCTTCACAGATATCTGCTCCACCAGTGACCTCCATGGGTGCAGGGGCACAGCCTGCCTCACCACACTCTTCACCATGGGCTGCAGGAGAACCTCTGCTCTGGTGCCTGGAGCACCTCCTCCCCCTCCTCCTTCACTGACCTCAGTGTCTGCAGAGTTGTTTCTCTCACATGTTCTCACTCCTCTCTTCTGATTGCTGTTGCGCAGCAGTGGTTTTTTTCCCTTCTTAAACATGTTATCACAGAGGCGCTACCACCGTTGCTGATGGGCTCAGCCTTGGCCAGCGATGGGTCCATCTTGGAGCCCACTGTCATTGGCTCTATTGGACACAGAGGAAGCTTCTAGCAGCTTCTCACAGAAGCCACCCCTGTAGCCCCCCTGCTACTAAAACTTTGCCATGCAAACCCAATACAGCCACTTTCTTTTCAGATGTATATTGGTAGCATTCAGTAGTGGCTGGGGGCAGCGGGGTCTCCATTTACAAAGATTTTGGGTTTGAAACTGTTTTGGAACTTTTTAAAGTGTTTTCTTTGAGTTTTTTGATTCTTTGAGTTTTTCTTTACTTGTTTTTCTCTTCCTCCATCTTTAATTTCCACTAGGCATAGTGTGTGATGAACAGAAATTGTATACTGACTAGCAGCTTTCATATTTGTTGCAATTAGAATAAGAAGAAACATCTAGAGAACTCTGCACTGTGATGTGTGGAAACAAGTCTAGCCAGTACTTCCTAAAATTCTACTACATTCAGCCCACCTTTGTTTTTTGACAGACAAATTTCCATCTACAGGCCTTAACCCCTGTTGCTCGTTTAGTGTGGCCATTGATTCTTCTCATTATCTGTGCCCTTCTCTCAAATCACTCCAGACACTGTCCATTCCCTAAGAAAAACTAAGACCTTTTCTTCCCTATGTGAAAATATTTTTTTATACTCCCTCAAGTTTTGTATTTAAAACTTTAATTGTCAGATAAGGAAATGGGAAGGACTCTTCTGGTTTATTGAGTCCAGTTCCCTTTGTCCAAGGGAGCGATGTCCCTTTATGCCTTTCATTAAGTAACCATGCTCCATTTTAATAACTATTTGATTGCTTACCCTTGCTAGTCATCAGAAGGCTAGTCCAGATATTCATTATCTGACAGCAGCAAACATTTTAATTTTAAGTAAGATTTCGTTCTGGCTAGTTTTTTTCTTTTGCAAACATTATCTCTACATTCTTGTAAGGAAAGCCTCACCGTACTTTATTTCTTGATCTTTCTTTATTAAAAAAAAATCTTTCAAATAGTTGCTATGCTTGTGCAAATAATTGAGAATGATACAAACATTTTAAAAATTTAGAAAAAAACTTAAATCCATGATGTTCCAACAGAAACCAAATAAATTACAGTAACGGTGCTTTTGTGCCAAATCACTTTTACATGGGCTGTGATACCTAGGGACAAGGTCTCTAAAGAAGATCGTGAAGATTTTACAACCATGGTACAAAATGACCTATTACATCTCCTTTCATACATGAAGGATTTATGAGAAAGTACAGCAAAAGATAATACCCAACTTATAGGTGCCCAGAAAGCCTGCCATTATAAATGCACATTAAAAAACAGTCCTTCAAATAAACAGGAATACACATGACAAAACCTAGTGCACCACATCACTGACAATTACTGTAAGGAAAGTACAAACCACCATACGTACATTGCCAGAAACATACTGAGCTTTTGTTTTTCATTTAGAATGATTTCTTTTAAGGCCCTGGCAAGCCTAAACAACAAGCTCATTGTCTTTGGGTTTCATCACTGAGGCAAGGACCGAGGAGATGACTCTGGCTTGTGTGACACCGATCCCACGGCAGCCAGCAGCCTGTACCTTTCCCTTGTGCTGCCAAGGCCCTCTAAGAACGTCCTGTAGTTTGCAGGCATGATGGTGAAGATGGCATGCATTTAGGAAGAGGCTTTTCCAACACACCCAGGTCTGGCTTAATTCTCAACATTTTGCTATGTCTGGCTTTCACAGGGGGTGGAAGTTGGCCAATACACGGAGCATCTCACCCAGTCAGTTTTTGAGGTTTCTACAAGAAGATGTGAGCATCCCTCCTTCGGTCATACATTGGAGTTGGAGTCCTTACCACACCACTCCTTTGTTGAAGCCCAACACAAGGAAGGAGTGGCTGGCTTCAGGTGTCAGTCATCACCATTCGGCACCCACCTGTGGCTGGAGGAGATGTGTGGGGAGTGCTCTCTCTAGCCGGGGGCTTTGCAGGCAGAATGGGGCATCTTCTGACTCTGAATGGAAGCAGATTTCCCTCTGTACCCACTGACAGCTGCTGTTCAAAAGTTCACTAATTTAGTCATGCATAATGAATTGTGTGACACTTCTTCCCTGCTCCAGACTGTGCTCTTACTCTAAAATAGAGTGTTTTTACAAGCAGACAACATTGACAGTGCCAGTCCTAATTTCAGGAGGATTTCACCAGATACATGTGTGTATATTTATTATGCTAATAACCAATTGTAGTTAAATTTAATTGTGCATTACTGGCCTTAGTGTTTCTGGCATGTGGCCCATAGACATCAGTGATCATGTTACCGGAGTTATGAATTTTCTCTTTGCTTCATTATATTGAAATTGCTGTGTAATGTAACTTTTAAAACTCAAACATACTCAAAACAAGTGCGGGTGATGAAAATCTTGGGGGGCGGGGGGGAGTGCAACATCTGGGTTTGCATTTTCTACATTTGAATGTCTAAAGAGGCCCGTCTTTAGTAACCTGTAACACAAAAAATAATTTGTAGTCCATACCCGTAGCATGTACATTTCATAAACAGGTATATAAGAGTACACAGTGATCAATTTAAGGAAATTTTGTAAAGCATTCTTAGGCATTATAGGTCTTCATTTATTTCAAATGTGAAAACTAAAGCTGGTGAAATATATACATACAAATAAATGAATATATAAATACATATATAAAAGAACTTAAAAAAAACCCATAACAGAGCTTTGGAGAATTTTTGTAATGTTTGTGTGTGCTCTTTTTTTGTTAAGTGTTCATTGTGAAAAGAATACTGAAAAATGCTGTGTTATTGGCAATTAAAACAAGAATAAAAAGCAGATGAAACCAACAGATTCATATGTTAGGCAATTAAAAACCAGAACTGGATGTAAAAAGTAAAAATTAATAGTTTTGGTGTTTTCCGTTTGGTTCTGGCCAAAATTCTGTCGGCCATAATGTTGCAGAATTGGGCCTTTTTGCTTGCCAGATCACCAGGCTGGCCGAGCAAAACATCACAGTTAAATTGTACAAATAAATAAAGAGCACTGTTCTTGTCTTCTTAAAAAATGCTATACAAGATAGCTCTAATAAAATAAATTGTAGAAGAGGAACACAAGTGAGAGATAGCTGTGTCAGATAAGTCTATTACCTTGTGTAGTAGTCAGATAATGTTATCTGACAACATTAGAGCACTTCTAGGTGGCCTCTTTAAGCACTTTTACCATCTTACAGTCTTCATGCACCAGTTGTATGTCTTTGTAGGACTACTGGAATGTTTTCAGCCCAGTTAAACTAAAATCTCAGACTGAAACCTACATCTTTCTTTTTCCCTGCCTGTCTTGGGTGGTTTCAGTATTTGCTATAAACTGAGTCATGTGCACTGCCCTCATCAAGTTTAAGACTAGAAGGGAAGTAAAATCATAAGCTAAGCAACCTGGAGAGTCTGGAGCAGAGGAGACCTGGAACAACAGAGAGCTTGTCATGGCTAGAAAATGAAAACTTAAGAAATCGATGAAAAACAGAAAGACAGAGGCAAGAAATGACATCATCTCCAGCACTGAAGTGAGTTTATTTTCATATTGTTTTTCTAATGCTCTGCTACTATAGTCCTGTCAGATGGCGCAGGGCACAGCTCTGCAGGTAAAGACAGTGAGACTGCAGAGCTATGGAGATGAGGTGCTGCCACTTACTGGTGTGATGCTGAGGACAGTTCTCCAAAGCCCCTAGCTGGCAGCCGAAAGACAGCCTCAGCTTGGCTGGATCCTGCAGTTTACGCCAGCCCACAGCTGGAGCACAGGTCCCTCCAGACAGACTACGCTGTTACTTCAGCAGAGCCACTGGCTCCAAGGAATCAAGGCATCCAAAATCTGTTGGATGCGCCTTGCCTCCTCTCACCCAAATATCAAGTAGATATTTGATTAGCAGCATCCACTGCTTGCAATAACAAAATTAGAAAGAAACAAAATGAAATGCAACCTTAGTCTGCCTTTTATGATCGGATTGGCGTCTGATTCCCAAGATATACATTGAGTTTTGGAGCTGACAATCCAGAACTTGTGGCAGTGAGTCCACTTTACCTTCCAAGCGCTACTCTGACATCTTTATTCCTTCAGCAAACCTAACCTTCAGCCAGGAGGTGGGAAGGTGGCCCGGCAACATATAGCCTCACTATAAAGGGGGCACTGTGCTCTAGGGAGCCCCACTGGAGGTCTTTTCCCTCACTTCTCTCATACCTGCATTTTTCTTCCTCCAATATTTAGTTTCAGATCTAGAGGCAAAGGCCACAGAGCTTCTGTCTGCAGTCAAGCACTTTGGTACTCACATGTAATTTCTTTGTTTCACCTCACAACTGCTCTGCTGTGGGAAATGTGAGCTACTCATGTACTTCTTGCACAGATTGGAGATCTTAGGTGTTTAATGGCTATTTCCTTTTTGCTGGCTTGCTGCCATCCCTCTCTTCCCCTGTCTCCTAATTTATTAACATTTGTTAACAGTCATGTTAAATATTATGGAAGAAACCATAACCCTATGATCCCCAGCTCATTAGCAGCTTCCTTTAGAGGTTGCTTCTGCCATGTTATCGTCAGCCAACCAAGGAATAAACAGATTGTTTTCCCTAGAATGTAGCTGTTTGTTAGAAGACATTTGCTTTCACCCAATTTTCACTGTTTCCCATGAGACAAATGCTACTCATTAGCACCCTAGCAACAAAATCCACCTTATTTTCAAAATACTGAAACCATCAGCAATTCTTTGCACAAGCAATTGAGTTCTAACTCTGTTTTCCAAGGCTTATTAATACTTCTTGACTTTTGCTCTCCTGTGTTTTCCATATAACAAGTGCTTAGCCCTTTAAAATGTGAACAAATAAAACAAATAGGCAGCTCACTGCAAAGTGGAAGTGTGGGATTACTCCGTCAGCTTGCCCTTTTCTCACACTGCGGGCCTGAGTGCAATTAAATGAATCTGACATGCATTATCAAGGCAGCCTAATTGAGCCTGAATTGCCAGGGAAATGGCGATAGCCCAAGCCAGTATGGATTCAAGAGCACCCCCATTAGGGAACATTGATCAATACCAGTGATTATGACATTTTAAAAATAAAATTGATTGTCCTTGACTCGAGTGGAAGGGAAGACTCACTCATACATGCCACCGGTTACAATCGCTCTGCTCAATATGAAACACTTTGTGAAATGGCCATTGCAAGTCTTCCCTTGCTGTCTCTCTTACAGGGGCAAAACTCCCAGGACTTTCATTCTCTGTGCTCTGGAGGCCTTTTAGTTAAAAGCTCTATAATAGACTTGGAAATATTGACAATAATAACAAGCTTATGGGTGAAATTCTGACCTCAGTAAGGTCAATTGAGCCAGAATTTCACCATTTTATATATCCACACATATATATGAAGTATATACATATGCTCTTAACAGATTAAATCTGCGCATTGATTCATTCTTTTTATTCACTCTAACAGTTTGCTTACCAAACATCTTTTACATGTGAGCTATTGAAATGAATGTATTTTCCTCATGCTAAAGCATAAAATAAAATTAACAATCTTTTCCACCAGGAAACCTTCTTCAAAGGAAAAAAGAGGGAGGTCAGTGTATCTTGGCTTTCTTCTCTGTGGAGCATTTTAAGCCCATTCAGATGTCTGAGTGGATGCCTTTCCATCCATACTTTCCAAAAGTATGGAAAACTGTTTTACAAACTGACAAGTTTCTCAGTGAAGGGGGACACCTCATCTAGATCTAATGTGAAGGAAGAGGGGTAATGAACTCCTCTGATTTATGCTTGGTCAGGATCAAGCCTCAAACATGTCTTCTGATGTCATGGACAGAAGAATAGGAAAGGATACAAATTAAACTGGGTATCAACATGACCAGGTGCTGATTTAGTGGTAAGAGTAGGAAATACGGATAATCGGACTACATGGACTAAGCTATATGAATAATTTCTTAAGAAAACAAGTGAAAAATAACATCTCTTGCTGCACAGCAAAGCAAGGCATGTGAGGAAGAGATAATATCTTTTAGTAGATGAGCTAGGGAGGAAAAAAGGATGAGCTTTCAGCTCTTCTTTAAACTGCTCCTGGACTTCTTGAAACACCTTACCCTTGCATATACACAAACCATCTTGCAGGTTATATGGCAAAGTAAACAGTAAATTAGTAGTAGATATTTACAGGTGGACATAGAATTTCCATTAATCTTAATACACTGATGTGAAGAACCTTAAATACCAGCTAATTGAAGGAATGATCTGATAACTTTTGTCTTAGATCAACAGAACTTCTAATTACTGAATTTAGTTCATTTCCTCATCTTATTAGTTAACTCAGACACATCTTGAAGAAATGACTTACGTTTTGCTATGGTTTATCAGTTACCTTGCTCCAGTACTTGCACTAGGCATTGTGGAAAAAACAACAAAAACACCAACTAGTTCACGACTCAGAGAGCTTCTGTCTGCCAGTAGCTCTATCTGGTTTTGTGACAGTGACCATCATGGTGCATCTCAGGTTCTGGTTTTCGGGGCAGCTGTGCCCATCTGCTGGCTGACTGACTCCCTGCTGCCAAAAGGGGAAATCCTTACACACTTACTCCAATCCTTGCTCTTCCTTTCCCACTGCTCCTGCCCTCCCGGGCATCCCTTTTGTCGCTCTCCTCAAACCTTTCTGCTAGCTAGGTTAGCTATGTCAATGTTAGAAAATTATCCCATTCTTTGATGTAGTTGTTTTCTGCCTTTTCAAGGGGTTAAACTGGTCCACAGAGAGGACCAAAGTACAAAGTGGTGGCTGGGAGCTGGGGCAGCAAGGGCAGGGGAAATGGGACCTCACCATTCAGTAGCAGTGAATCAACTCATGGATTATGGTGGAAGCTTCAACGACGGTTGAAACCTGTGATTCAGGTCTGCAGGGACATGAGCATTCTTGCTGTATCCTACCAAATTTAGATCTAACATAACTTCCAGTGTGAGCAGCATTAAAACTCACAGATGGATTATGTATTCCTCCAGCACTACAGTGTTTTGACTTCTGCTGTGCAGAATGGCAGGCTTGTTCCTTCAGGGCATAAAATCAATGTATTCTTGTACATCAAACCAAAAGGTAGATCACCTTTTCTACCCACCTGCCTTGCACCTGAGAAACGTCTTGGTCTACATCTGTGCTGACCTTCAACCTAGCATTCATGTCATTAGATCAGTCTCTTCTCACAACTTGTTGGACTGGTCCGTTTCCTGCAGATGAAGGGATTTGGTGGGATACTGTTTTGCGAGGGAGGTCATGATTTTATTCCCACAGGCTCAATAATAACAGAATGGCACATTTTCTTCCTTTAGTCTATTAGCCACTTTATAGCAACAGTATTAGAGGTGATTAAAATATTTTCTTCTCTTGATTTCTTTGGATTTGTATTTGGTTGTTTGTGATGCCCTGGATCAGAGTTACTCATCTGGCATATTCTGTGAGATAATATCAAGGCCTGCTATATTTTAGATGACAAAATCCAAGGTGATTGGAGAATGGATAATCCACCAGCCCTGAGGGAGGATGCCAAGGTGGGGAGCAGAATTCTTGACCTCATCCCATCCCCACATGGTGGTCCTGGTCAGATGTGTCTTTGAAAGACCTCCTTGGAGCCTCAGAAGCTTCCAGCCTCTCTGAGCCCAGCCTCCATCCCTACCTCAGATGCCTCCATCTCTACCTGATCCTGCAGCAGAGTCCCCACTCCCTCCTGATGTTGCAGATCTAACCACAATATCCTCTTGATGCCAAATCCCATCCTCCACCCACGCCTCCCTGCCAAGTCTCCCACCCCTGCTCCTTCAGGAATGTTGCACTGAATTTGATTAAAACACGGTGTAACCACAGTCACATGCACAAACAATGCCTGCGCTGCTACAAGGAGTTCCTGCCGGTCCTGGATCCCCTCCTCACCTCCCTGCAGTGCCTCCACAGGGAGGGCAGGCTGGGACCTCAGCTCTAGCGAGTTGGAGGCAAAACGCAGGCTGTACTTATTTAAAAAATAAATAATGAAATAATCTGCCTCCACAGGACTCTGCAAAAACGCAGTGGATGCACACGGGCAGAATCAGGCACATGGCAGCCCTAGTCCATTGCCCTGTCCTGTGCCTCTGCTGCTGAGTTATAGCTGCCCAAAGAGCACAGTCCCATAAACAGCACCTTGGTAGTCCAGGAAACTCATCCCCTTCCCTTGACACTCTGTCACTTATCAGTGCCACTGATGACCAAGGGATTACTCAGCAAAGGAGGGGCGGTCAGGATTCATTCCTTGGCTAAGGTCTCCAAGGAACACCTCGTTGCTCTGCCTGTGCAGGGCTGCCAAGGCAGGCAGCACACAAGCAGCAAGCAAGGTCTGGCCACCGGCCTGCGGGGCAGCAGGGGGGCAGGGGAGGAGCTCCTTGGGTTATCAACATGTACGGCGGTCTGGGGGAGCTGCAGTCAGACCTCTAAGGCTGCTAGAATGGATATGCTTTTTGTTTCAAATGGCAGCTTAAAAAAAGAAAGAAGGAAGCAGAAATTTATGTCAGTTTTAGCATGGAACAAGATCCACTGGTTCACAGCCCTCTGTGAAAGAAACCATTTCCCTCTCTTTATTGACATCAGAGCACTTCCAGGTATTTTTGCCAGGACTTTATAAACTGTTCTTACTACTGTCACGTATCCTGCTTGGCTGGAAAATTGTGCAGTAAGAATAGCACTACACATAAGTATTCCCACCACACAAACATCTTGGCAAGTGAATTAATTTATCAGTATATAGCAAACATACTACCTAATGAGACACAAGCCCATTTCCTGCACTTGGATTTGTGTTCCAGTATTCATGGCTGTCCAAAGCCCTTGTTCAAAGTTGATATTGTAATCACTTGGCTAGATCTATTGTAATGTAAATACAGAAAAAAAACTACGTAATTGACCACCTTCATTAAGCTACTTTTTGTCCTAAAAAGGCATCCCAGAAAATCCGTAATGGACTATGAACAGTTTGACTCCATCTTTTCTAAGAAGCCATTGTCAAAGCAGTTTCTGTCTATTCCTTGCACCTCAGAGTCTGTTATTAAGATGTTTGCAGCATCAGTGAAGTTTCTGTACAATTTTTTTTTTT
Organism: Strix uralensis; assembly: GCF_047716275.1. Taxonomy (NCBI): domain Eukaryota; kingdom Metazoa; phylum Chordata; class Aves; order Strigiformes; family Strigidae; genus Strix; species Strix uralensis. The sequence continues at coordinate 35,323,406 of NC_133973.1, forward strand.
CACATCAATGTAATACCTACAGTTAATAAAACATGAGTTTATAGTCAGTTGTTAATGATCAATTACCAAAGCCTGGTCCCAGATCCTTTTTGTTATTGTTGGTCTCAGCAAATTGCTTAGAAATGCCATTTTGTTTCTTAATAGTGATGATAATAACTTGCATCAATGCTGAAAAACCCTCTGTCACAATTCAAATCAACATGAAAAAAAATGACTAGGTGATCAGCCACAGAAAGGAAGGTTCAGAGTGAAACCAGGGGAAATGTTGAAAGGATCCCAGCTCTGGAGGTGTTACCAGGTGATAACGTAATTGCAAACAGGCTTTTTGCCAAACGAAGTATAGCAAGTGCAATTGTGTCAGAGTTCATGGAAGTATTTTTTTTATTAAACCCTATTAAATGTCAGTGTATTGGTCCTATAGTGACCTATAGCTTTCTGGGGTTAACAGGAATCTAGTGTTTTTATTTTTTGTGATGGTTTTATACTGTATTATATGTTGCACTGGACTTCACTGTAACATGAAATGGAGAGGGCTGGAGTTCTTTGTTCATTAGTTTGTTTTTAGATTGTTTGAACACACTGTGGAATGATTGCATTTTGCAAGGATTTTAGAAGTAAATGTTTTGATTTTATATTCCTCCTGACAGGCAATGGTTATGATCCGTGAGCATAACCTTTGCTGGCATGGAGGCTGACTTGTGTGCTGGAGCCTGGCCGAATGGAAGTTCCCCAAATGCCACTGGACTAGATGGAAATGTTCTTACTAACCCTAATGCACCTTCAGTCAGGACCCCCAGCAAAAAATGCCAGGACTGAGCCTAAGAAATGAGTACATTTCATTACATGGCATTTGGGGATAGGATTCTAGAAATGGTTTTTGTGATCTATATAATCCATAGATTGTACAGGATGCTAAATCTGCTAGAGCTAAATGTCCATTCTGTGACAAATTCTGCTACTTTTTAAAAAAATTTTTTAAATAAAAGTTTAACATCAAGTGTCTAGTTTTGTTCTATTATCGACATTTTTAAAAACCCAATTCTGAACCTCTGAGATGGTTTGTTTCCATTATGATACATCATTTTTGTTTCAAAAATATGCTAGAATTTTATTTCGATAAGGTCAAAACATTGTAGTATAATTTAAAATATTGGTTATAACATACTGTCAAAGACATCTGTCATAATGCTATTGAAAGTCATATTTCAAGGGACTATTAAAAAAACAAACAAAAACTTAAGTCAAAGCAAAACTAATACCTTGTCATAATGAAACATTCATGCATTACGGAAATGAGAAACTTAGCAGGCTTAGCAGGACTGCTGAAAATCGCTGTGTCTCACCATAAAGTTCTCTGTTTTAGGCAAAACGGCGTCCTTTGTTGGAACACTGTTCAAACAGCAAGTTGTGGCTAGTTCCACTTTAGTGCTTGTTGCAGGGCAGAAACTACAAACCAAACCATTACTGTTAGCAAAAGTGCCCTTGAACTGCCTGCCTGCAAAACTCTAATTGAAAGTAGGCAGGTATGTGCTGTCTCTGGAATATCACAACCTCCTTTGTATTTGTTTTCCTGGTTTTGCAGCAAGCAGTTTTGTGTTTGCATTCTTTCTTCCTCGGGAAAGAAAGGAACGGATGAAAAGAACAATGGTAAACTTTGTATTGTAACCCTTATAAATTAGAAGTCATCTTAGCTTTGTTTTATGCCATGCACAGAAATTATAAAGCAGCTGTGTCCCGCAGGCAAATCTTAGGGAACTCACACATAGTCATTTAATCTGTAGCCGCTATGGGAAGCAGATGTTAGGGAAGAAGCATGGTTTCCCTTGTAGACAGTTGGTGGTCTATAGGAGGGAGCAGTCCTTCTTACGCTGCTGGGCTGTGTCTGGTAAGGTGTCTCGTTCCCACCACACTCGCCCGATGTGCACAGCAGAGCACCACCGAGGATAGTCAAAGATGCAGAGACGAAGCCAAGGTAAAGAGCTTGACCTATCTCATACTTCATCCCACTGGGAAGCATGGGGTTGTAGAACTCTGTAACAACGTTGTTAGTGGTCCAAGAAACAGGTACCAGGCAAACAAGACCAGCCAGAATGAAAACGATCCCCCCGGAGACTGCGATGGCGGCTTTGGCAGAAGTCCCCTTGGCACACTGTGTGCACTTCATACCGATGACAGCAATCACGCATGCCAGCGCGGAAAGGACGCAGGAAATTACCATCATGGCACGGGCGGCTTGGAGGTCAGGGGGCAGCGCCAGCTGGGAGCGGTGGACCTGGCACTGGTAGATGCCGGTGCTGTGCCAGACGCATTCCATCCAAAGCCCTTTCATATAGGCCACAGCTGTTATAATATTGGTGCCTACATGTGCCGTTCGCCACCAGTGTGGCAGAATAGTAGCAATTAATGTCCCAATTAGGCCAAGCAGGCTTAGAGAGAAGCCAAGTAACTGAACAGCCGAGCTTGCCATGTTAATGTTTGTCCTGCCTAGTTCTCTTAATAAAGCACCTCCGCTTCGGAAAACACGAGCTTTTCTTGGAAGATATGCAGCTGTTTTACTTTGACACCTTCTGCTCTCCTAATAAAAGGTAATTGAGGAAAAAAGGAGTTAATTATTACCCAAATGCATTACCTCTCCAGCCAGTAAGGTGCAGTCCAAGTGCAGTTAGTGCAATAATTAGCATAGTTATCGCTGTTAATCTTACTTTTGTGGAAGTAATGGGAAAGTAAGCTTCCCTCTTCACTTATATAAACAGTCTTCTGTTGTCCACTGGGAAGAAAAGACAATTTATGAAATGGAAAAAAATATTTTAAATGCAAATATTCCTCTTCCCAGCAGACTCTTCAAAAAAACAAACATGATTTCCTTTCTAAAGCAGAGAATTAGCTAGTGTTAACACTTGGAATGAATGAGATTTATAAAGTAGGGAACTGCAGGTTGCTTTACATGATGAAAACATTCCCAGAAGGTCATGGCAGGACTAGGGAAACAATAAGGGTGTATTTGCTCAAAGTAGGGAGCAAAGAGAGTGATTTAAAACCTGTGGAAGAGGATAATAAGTATTGGATTAAAGTCTCTTTCCTGACTTGCCAGTATTTCTTGAGGTTGCGTTTTAATAAAGCAATTCAAAGGGGAATAATTTTCATTAGCCTCTGTGGAGTTTCAGCTTATGATTTTAGGTTGTGGGCGAAATGACAGCACATGAAACCAGATGTACATCATGGAGCTTCTGAGCAGCAACACCTTCACAGTTTGGTCACGTATAAATTCTAGCTGAAAAACAAGGAATAGTAACTCTTCCTTCTGTATAAATCGCAGATTAAGTGGTCTTTTCCAGTGGCTGCCTTGCAAGGTCTGTTATACATCATGCATTATGTGTGTGGGCAGAAACCTGATATTTTAATATATAAAATAACTGTTGCATCAAAATCCAACTTGGAATTCAGAAACAGAAACAAATTTAGGCTCCAATTCTGCAAAGACCCATGCATGTGCTGAACGCATGTTCATGGAAGAAAGCATAAGTGTTTGCAGGACTGGGCCTTAGCAGGCAAAGGGAGGAAAACCACCTGGCCAAACTAATGAAGACCACTAGAACAACAAAATAATGCAAAGGGAGAAAAGTAAAAGCTGGTTTATATTTCCCTTGTCTCAGTAATGAGGCGGGAGTGCTTGAGGTGTGCATCAGTGCCCGTCTTCATCTCCAGACCATGTCGCAGCAGGCACCGATTTCTGAGTATAACAAGATGGGGCGTCTCTTCCTGAAACAACCCAGAATCTGCCTTGGACATTATGCCAAAAGAAAGGAAAAAATTGAAAAGCACAGGGATTATATGGGCTAGGCAGGACAGCAATGCAGACTGAGAGTCTTATACTTACACATGTTCCTTTTCTTTTGTTGGGAGTGTGTCTGCTGTGTGCAGATATAAGATGGGGAGGAATGCGATGTTGGACAGGATATGCAGAGAAGTACCCAGCCCTCTGAGTGGAAGGGAAAAGAAAAATCAAAGACCAGCTTTCCTTTATTGTGGCTAGTTTTAGGAAGGCATTTTCCAACTGTTAGGGCTTTCTGGCCTTTTAGAGACTCTTTACATAATGCTTAAATGAAAATAACTGGGTTTATGTGGTTGTTGAAGTAATTTGCCTAATTTGCAAATAGTAAGACAAATGTAGAGGGTTTTACATCGGAAATCATTGTTCCAGGTAGATGCCACGGGATTCTCTCTTTGTATCAGCTATCACAGAGTATTGTGATATGACAGGACACAGGTTAGGGCCAAGCACAACACAGAGAAGCACAGCAGAAGTAAGCAAATGGTTATCTCCAGCAGTGCCGGAGATATTTCATTTCTGTTTCCACCACATGCTTGGGTAAGAGCTCTAGAAGTCCTCAACATATGTTTGCGTTCCAGATTATTCAGATTTGGTTCAGATATTAAGCATAAGGAAAATTAAGCAGTATTTTCTCTTTTTATATTACTATTTGTTTCTTGAGAGGTATATCATTGTTGTATCTAAGCATGCCATACACCTTAGAGAAATTTTCCTGGTAATACCCCTTCAGGATCAGGGAGATCTAGACATGGCCTTGGGGCACAGCAGGAGGACAAGCCACCTACACAGATGTCACAGAAAATCTGTGACTGAACTGGAAATGGGGATCGGGTCTCCTGTGTCGCAGGCCCAGGCCCTAACCCCAGCACCTTCTTTCACATCCCTGGTCTCTGCCTAGTCTAATAGTCCCCCACTCCCTCAGTATTTTTCCCTGTGCATGTCTGCAGATGAGTGCAACCCTGAGATTATACTCTATCCAATTACTCAGCCCACACATTATATTCATATATTGCACACCATTCAGAGGAGTGCTCTAGGTTACTCTTGCATGTTTGCAAATAGGCTTTCAAGGTCAGGCATCAGTCTTTGCAGCTAATCCCAGGCAGAACAGGATATAAAAGATAAATGTGATTTACACCACCAGTCACGGGAAATGGACTCCCAATTTAATGGAGGTCCAAATACTCTGGAGCTTGGCAGCAGCTATTTTTAGATGTCATTAAGGTGTTATTTTTAAACATTAGCCATTAAGAGCCTTCTAATTTAAGAAACCAGTGTTAATTAGCCCCGCTTGCTTGGCGTCATGTTTTCCATGTGCCTTTCTCAGCAGATGCCAGCTGCCCCTGGTGCTCAGTAACATTTTAACTGCTATGGACCAGCCTTCCCCTCTCTGCTTGCAAGTGGCAAAACCAGCAGTAACTTAACACATTTATCTCCAAGAACATCAACGGCCTTGTTAAAATATCTCACCTTACAGCTTTGTTCCTAACGGGTTAGGCAAGGAACACGACAGCGGGATCAGGTGAGCGGAGGGTTGGATGTTTCTTGTGGGCTGACCTAGTTAAAATCAAGAACAAAAAAAACGCCATTTTTTTTGCATGGATTGTGTTTGTTAATATTTTTTTAGAAAGTGAACGAACCAGAGCCAGCCTTTGTGGGGCAGTGTCTGGGGTGGCAAAACAATGAAAGTTGGTAAAATCGCTGTTTACTTCTAAGGGGAGGCAGTAGCATTACTGCTCAGTGTACACCTGCCAGAGAAGGCAGGGACGGCTTTCTCAAACTAAGCACACTCCTGAAATGTCTCATCTCTGCCTTTGACTTACTCAGCCGAACACCCACATCTTGTCTGTTGCGGAGTACATGAGATGCAAGCTGCTTCTTTCAGAGGAAGTCCCTCTTAGCCACAGTGGTGTCTGTTTGCACCCCCTCTGGCAGCAACACCAGCAACCTCCTGGGTTCTTGTCCAAGGCTATCACATCAGATAAATCTTTTTGTCTTCATCCCCTTGGTGCAGTTTGGCTTGTACTGGCGAGGAGCTTTGAGCCAGCTGAACTGAACCCCTGCAGAAGACCTGGCTTGATGAGGGCTGTTACTTTACCACTGTACATGGGGTGATGGAGTCCAATGTCAAGACCCAATAACTCGATCAAGAAACAGTGTGAGTGTTTAGCCTTCATGACCTTCAAAGCCCATCTAAGCACTGAGTGATTGTAAAATGATGTGAAAATTTGTGATAAGAATCTGAAACTTTTGAATTTCCTTGCTCTGCCAGCTCATGCCAGCTTTATTTTTATGAGCACAGGGGTTGGAAACACAACTTTTCCATACAAACTTTAGTTTTGTCTAATGCCTGTGTTGTACAGGAACAGCCATATCTGGGATAAATCCTTGGTTGTGCTTTCCACTGGGCTGTATCACAGCTGTGTCAGCCTTGGGAGACATGGCTCCAAAGTAAGCTCCAAATTAACAGCAGAAACTGATGTCACTAATCTGGGTATTTACCCAGGATTAAATGACAGATGCATGTTTTATTGCTGTCTCTTTCATTGTTTCTCATTTTACTATTTCCCTACCCATACCAGTCTTATCCTTTTGTTTCTGCTCTTTCCAAGCCCTTTCTCCAGACCTGTGAATTGCTTCTTCTTGTGCAGACTATGGCTGTGGTGCCTCTCGTCCCCTGGTTCTGCCAATGAATTTTAATTCAATAATTTTAGTATTTCTCTGTGCACCCTTACCAACCTATTTTTTCACTTTAGCCTCTCAAATTCTGCACCAGTTCGCTCTCAAAAATGCTGGAAACCTGGCCATTTCATCCTCCGCACTGGGAGTGCATAGTGGCGCGATGTGGTGATGTCCTTTTCAGATATCCTTACCAGCTGCAAACCAGTGGAGAGTCAGGCCTGAAGTACTCCCTATTGTGGACTTCAGCTGAGCCAGGCCCTTAAATATGCACTCATTTTACATGCTTGCTTAATCTCACACAGACTGAATTATTAAGGTTGGGCCCATGTCTAAGTGCCAGCTGGATCAGAGCTTTCAGGCAAGCTCAGGTAGTACGTTTGCCAGACAGACAGGTTACTCACTCCAACACCATGAGTTCAACTGTTTCACCTCCCCAGGCCCTTTCATTGCTAACTCCTGCTGAAGTGTTTTTAGGGAAAAAATTGACTGGCACTTTGCATTCAGTAAGAAGAGATCCCTCCATGTAAGTGGATGAAGGTGGGTAGATCTGAGGGGCAATAAGGCCCTCTGGGTTCACAGCAAAATTATTTTCTTTCTCCCTCCCTCTTAATGTTTTTAAATAAGAGATTAGGAAATCAATAAAAGTTTGAAAGGCACACCGTAACCAATGCTGCTCCTACACCTACTCCCACCCCTTCTCTGTGAAACAAGTCTTCGTGGCAAATGCTGACATTGATCACTGCAGTGCAGCTGCTGCTCCGCCAGATGTGCAGGAGAAGCCTGAACACCTCCCCAGATCCACAAAGCCTCCAGGACTTTCCCTGTGTGGGACTATTGGCCTGTAACTGGCCTTGTGCTGCCTCGTTTTTTCCTTCTGCATGGATGGGATCCTTCTCATGAGTGCTGTGGTGATATGCCTGTGCCAGCTTTTCAGGTGTCTGTCTTGGCTATGGGTGCTGTCAGCTGCCAGTGGTACTGCCATTAATTTCATGGCTTGTTCCTGCCTGAGAGCAGTTACACATCATCTCTGTGCCAATCACTGATGGCTTTAAAATTATCTCACTTTTTGAAATATTCTTGAGTGGACCTCAAATTTTTTCTATCACAGAAGTATTTAACTTTTTGGGGTGTGTTACTTGGGGTTTTTCTAGAGGTGCAAACCAAAAGACTCATTTCACCCTTCAAGTATGTAAAAGTCAACAGACATAGAAAAACTAGAGAGCCTGCAAAAAAACCCCATTTTAATCCCACATAATTTTACTCCCCAAATTTTGGAGTCTTGTCACCTCAGCCCTCCAGATAGCCAGTGGCAGAGGTAGGTACCTTCAGAGAGAGGTTTAGATCACCGCTGGTATGAATTGCCCTCAAGGGCAATAGGGGGTCAACAGGTGTCAGTAAGGGCAGCTGGAAGGAGTGGGTCTCCTAACCAAGGTGCTTCAGGCAGTGCCTGATCCCAGGCCTCAGGGACGAGGACTGCAACATGAAGCAGTTTGCATGGTGTGAGTAAGCAAGAGGGTTAAGGGACGAAGGGACACTAATCAGAGATTGTATATATGTACATGCATATGTATCTGTATATATTTCCAAACTTGTACATGGAGGTATTTCAGAAACTGTTCATCTGGACTAGACCTTTCAAAAGAGTGCTGTGATTCTGAGCAGCTTGGGTTTTGGATGCTTAGCTTGAGAAACCTTTGAATGCTCAGCTCTACTCTATGGTAGTCAGATTTAAGCTCCAAGAACTGGGAAACTTAAAATCACTTGTCACATCTATAACTGGGTCCCAATGTCCACCCGTAAAATCTGTGGTATGGAAAAAAGAATCAAAGGACAAAATTATCTGAGAGCTAAACTGTGATTATTTAAAATGATTGATGTGTTCAGAGAGAGGGGTATATGCATAAAACTATTTGTCTGGCACATGAACAAAAGCTCTTGTGCTTGGACCACTAGCAGCTCACATGATCTCATTTTTTACTTAATGTAGCCAAAGTTGTTAGTTTTGAATGATAATAAACATCCACAATGTGGTAGGGCCTTCTCCATATAAGTGTAACATAGAGGAGGATATGATGAATAGTACATTTGTAAAGTGCACTCTACATGCAATGTGGCTACTTAATTCTGCCCTTTATTTACAGTATTAATGTCTTAAAAGAGCACTGTAGCACATATACACTATAAACCTTCATTTCTTTTAAAAAAGTCAATCCTTTCACTGAAATTGGTTTACTGAAGCTAGTAGGCGTTTGTTTGCCTGTGGGACACTGCTGGATGGGTCAGCTTAACATACTAGAAATAATGGGCTCTTTTCTTACATGTTGACTGTGGCTTTGGAAGAAACTCTGCTTGAGTTATTAGTACCTGTCTGGGTCATCTTAATTTAGATTCATCTGCAAACACACAAACATTATGAAGTCCTCTATATGTACCTGATAAAACAGCGTTTTTTCCTTTAGAGCCCATCCCTCATTTAGTCAGAAAAATGACATGAACAAGGCTGTTGTTGAGGATGCTTTATTCACACTATTCCCAAAGCTTCTGGGGAGTGTGGGGCAAATCACAGGTGCCAGATTTCGTTTTCAGGGGGTACCAAACATGACAATTAAGAAATTCAGTGGGAGATGGGACAAGGTAATGTGCTATGAAATACTCAGTACTATGAAAATCATGTACATGGTTCCACTTGTCAAACACTAAATATTGGGTGACATTTCCAATAATTTTGGCTTTTCTTCTCCACGTACAAAATGGAAATAATTTCAACTGAGGATAAATTCAGTGTTTGAAACACTGATGTTTTACAGTGAGACCACAAAGCCATTGCTCTAAACTTAATATAGAATTTTATTGTAAGCTAGTATACAAGAAAAAGGCAAGGTAAGAGTTCATCTCAGTATTTATGCATAGTACTGGTGCACAAACAAATTTGTGCAAAATAAGGAGATGTGGGAACTGATACTCCAACTGTTTGTGTACCAGTATCTTTGTGGATGCTTTTACTTCCAGAATAAAAGTAGCTAAATCAACATCAGAGGGTCTCCTTGTAGCCTCGTGTTGGAAACAACCATATCCATCTTTGGAACATGATCCGCTGGAACCGGGGGAAGTCTGTGCGTAGGCTGGCCTTTTATCGGGCCCTCAGATTAAAAGGCCACCACATCTGCAGAAAGGGTTGCAGCCGGAATGACGCAGAACTTACGAGGGGCTCTGTGTGCACTGGAGGATTCCTGTCTGCAAGCGTGAGCTGGTAAATTAATCGCTGCCCAGTCAGATTATGAAAGCCTAACAGCTAAATCAGAGTATTTATTACCTGGGAATACCATGAGATGATTGAACTACTTTAGCCTGAAGGTCAGAAGCCCTTGGGCCAGGCTCTCAGCTAGCATAAGTAAGTGCACCATCACTCAGTGAAGGGAATGGAGATACACCAATTTACACCGACACAGTTTGGCTTCTGGGACCTTGGGAGGCAGAGGTTTTGACCTCTGTCCCCCCGTTCACATGTGTGCAGATTTCTGGCTACCTATTGTATCCGAGTTATTACAATTTATGACTGGAGACCGTTGTGCTTGCACAGCCTGCCAGTTGCACAAGCGTTTCCCTCCAGATTATTCTTGGGTGATTTTGCCCAGTCAGTTTTTAAATGACTCAAGCCTTGGAGTTTCTAACATTTCCTGTGGCAGACTGCTCTACAGTCTGCTACACTTCGTAGTTTAGAAATACACCCCGAGAGCCAAACCAAATCCTCGTACTCTTTCTCCCAGCCATATTTCCTTGAATCAGCCTAAACAAATTACCTCGTTAATGTGTATGCCCTGCAAATACCTATTGAGAGTTATGATATCTTTTTTATTATCCATGTCTCACCTGGGCTCACTCCCTCTTCCCCTTCTGCTCTCCACTCTCACATTATTTACATTACTTAATAGTGCTTAAAATAGTTTTCAAGCTAATTTAATTCCACATTTCTTGCAACGCTCTGTGATGTATTGTACTTTATGCTGTCTTTGCCCCTTCAGCCATTACATAAACTGATCTCAGCATTATCCTATGGTGCAGGTGGTTTCAGAAACTCCTTCGGAATATTTGAACCATTACTTCATTAAAGACTGAAATCAAATTTACTGGGTTACCGGTAGCATAACCTGCTAGGTGTCTGTATCTTCAGTTATACTCTCGTTCCTGGGATTGCTGATGGCTTTCCAGGAGCGATGGCTGGCAGCGCAGCCAGCCCTCCCCTCCCAACCCCTGTCTCCAGACTCAGTCCCAGGAGCGTTAGCAGTCCCACACAGAGAGGCTGGTGCTCACTTGTTGAAAGATCTAAGGGAGAAAGTATGCGCCATCACAAAACCTGAAATAAGATCTGGGCTGCCATGCTTCACTCAGCAGACGCAAAGCAGAGGGAGGAGGGGGAAAGGGAGGGCCATTCTCTGGATCTGAGCTAAGCTGCCCAGAGTCAGCGGAACGTCTCCCTGTGATTTCCATGTGCATGGACTCAGGGCACGCTTTGCCTCTCCCTTCTGCGTGCCTCTTGGCCTGATAAACTTTCATCCCAACTGCCTGCAGCTGTATGGGCATTCGCAGCCCACTCACATTTTTTATTTTATTTGTTTGCCTTTTTTGGTTCCCATGTTCCTGGTGGGAAGACTCCCAGATAGAAATGTGGGCAATTTCCGAGCAGCACATCCTATATGCCTGTGTATGTTGCACAGACTGCACCTAGGCTGAATAGGTGGGCAGCACGGGGGGACTGGTGGCACCTGGGCTGCCTGGGAGCTCCACACATACATGGTGCCTCCTGCCCAGGTTTGGCAGAACCCAGTGGGTCAGCAGGCAACGTGAGTGCATTTCTGGACAGACATTTGACAGCCCCAGATTGGTCAAACATCCCCATTCTTGCTTACACAACATTTGGGTGCACTGAAGACATATCTGAGAACGGGTCTGAACTCGCTCAATCCTGTTGGTATAAGCAGAGAGCAGCTTCCCCAGAGTTTGTTCAATTAAGGAGATGATACACTGGAATCAAACACTATACAAAGATCTTCTTCCTTAGGTGTTTGCCTTAGTTTTGGACTTGTGACACGCTCATGGAGCATAAAGCTTTAGGTCCTCACACTTGCATACCTTAATGGGAGCCATATTTTATTCCCAGGCTGGCTTAGTTTCATTAACAAAAAAGCTGACAGCTGGCTAGCGGAGAGCTTAAGATGCTCATGACTTACTGCACAAGACCTGGGGCACTAAACGTAACATAAAAATCAGTGGGAGCACTGAGTTCAAAGTGTCATCTTTCCTTTGAACTGAGCGTGTGGGGGACTCCTCACTGCCTCACTTTGACCTGTATTTGCTTTGATAGATACACCTTTGGTTACGTGTGAAATTCTCCCCACATCTTTGACACTTTCATTTGTCTTTCAGGACAACATCGGAATAAATGAGACCATTGGCCACAAACTCATTCGTCTTTCCTGTAACTCTTAGAGAGTGCTGTAATTATTTAACTTCTTAAAACTTTCACACTCTTACAACTCTCATAAAGTAGTTATTTAACTCTTGATATTTTCTTCCCAGCTGTGATGATTTAATCTATCCTGGGTTTTGAAAGACTCAGCCAGGAAAATCCCAGAGCGCAATACAGCTCATTTATAAGGATCAGCATTTCTTCAATACCAAGCCTGTGCTGCACTCTACATCTGTCTTATCTAAACACTACCATCACACTGTATTTAGATTTTCACAGTAAGTTAAACCACGACACATAGACTTGAGAAAGTCATACATCTGGCCTGGAAAGATTATTCTGTATTTTAAACATTTTGTGGAACACCTCCGTATTATTAATTCAGGTAGAGCACATTTGTTTTGGGAGGTTTAGTTCTCTTGCCAGCAAAGGGGAAGCACTGCGGTCTCTTTACCACGGAAGTTCTTACTTCTCAAAAAAACCCAAAAAATTAAGTCAGTTCCCTAACTATATAAATCACAGCATTTCATAAACGTCACAAAACTATTCTGATGTGAGAATTGTGTTATAACACAGGTGAAATTCCTTTTCTTTCCCAGTGATGACTTTCACCCATAAGTGAGAAAAGAGCCAGAATAACTCAGAAACACAACAGTGACATTTTATATTTCAAAACCAAGCCCTCTGAATTCCAAGGCCAGGAAATTCTTATGATTAAGATGCCTCTTATAGATATTAAATACCAATATAGTTTATGTTGCTTATTAATGGTCAACAAGAATACTTTAAAGTTTATATTTAACACAGAAATTGCAAATATAAACTTCTCCCACTACATATATTTGCTATTGCTGAGCTAACATTGAAAGACACGTACTAACTTTTTAAATTTCCTGACTTTTATGATTGCTCAATTTTGCAACCTTAACATTATTTTGAAACTTGGATCGTGTAAAATTTTGCCCAAGAGACTAAGAGAACTATGCGCTTTTGAAACATTGCCTTTCTGTAGCTAATTTCCCTGGTTTTGTTGGGGTTTTTTTCCAACTGAAAATCTCGCAGACAGAAGCAAAATCACAGGACCTCAAAAATAATCAAGTGTGTTTCTAGTACCCTGGTGCCTTAACTTTTCTGCATTTGCTGGGTGTTTGTTCTATGGTGCAGGTGTACATCTGTTACGGATCACAGCCCTGTCCAGGAAAGCACTTGACATCACTAGAACCACTCACATGCCTAAGGTAAAGTACTTGCTTAAGTGCTTTCCTGGATTGGGGAGAATCTTTAGAGATATTTAAACTTGAAAGGAAATTGAATTTAATTTTCCTATCAATGCATATGGGATTTAAACAGGTGACGAATTACATCTAATGACTGCTAGTGTGCACATTCTCTGAACATGAGTGGGAATTTAATCCCTTCTGTCTATATGGAATCATAAAGTAGCATAATAAGTAAGAGAAACTGTTCATTTAAAACAAAGCACAGGTGATTCTCAGTTTGTATCCAGATTGTTTTGCATCTCAAGTTAAGAATTTTTTTCTGTGCCCACAGCTGACTGGTTTTCTAGGGGTGAACAGATGGTGGGAGCTCTTTTATTAGCTGGTCTTTCTAAGTGAAAATTCTCCCCTTGTGAGGGGCCTTATCAGACCCATACAATATTTAAACCCCCTTAAACAGGATTAAGTGGTGTCTGCAGACTAATGCTGGCTCTCCACAATGAGACGGGTTTTTGCCCCTCATCAGGTGAACGTGAGATCTGAAAGCAAAGGAAAGGCAGTGTCCCTCAGTCCAACCCGGATGAACCACAGCACAGTGCACTGCCAATAGGCACCAGCTGCTCACATAGTACATCGTCCTCTTCCCTTTGCAAGCAAGAAGGGACTGGACAGTCTACGCCTGTTTGTGATGACGTGTTTTATTACTAACCTTAAATGACACATGGCTTTACACTTAGAGCAGATGTGTTAACCACAGGAAGTCACTTATACAAATATGACTAAGAGTTGCAGTGGAAACCATTATCTTCTTAAACAAGGGCAAATCATTTGTGCTACAAAGAGCACAAAATCTTGTGGAAGCAAAGGTCTTCCAAAGGGCTCAGCATCTTACAGGAGAAAATGATTCACACTGCTGGTAGCCTGGTTTTTAAAAATATGTACAATGACGAGGGTGTTTAATTTGGAAAGTACTGGGTTTGTTTCCTTTGAATATGTGTCTCCCCAAACCACGTGCCAGCATCTTTTCCTGCACTGATGAATGTATCTACTTTAGATGCTGAAAGGCACAGGAGACACTTTTACTGTGTTCCAAAGAATGGGAAATACCATTTCATAGGTTTATTTTTCATTCATTTAGGTGCCGTCCGGTTGACTGCTGCAGATGCCTCTGTAAATATCTGCAAAGGAGGGATCTTTCGGGAACGAGAGGCTGCTAATACACTGCGCCTAGCATCCAGAGCCAATGGAAATAGACCCGATGTTCTGTATCTCTGTTTTCATTTCTTTCTTGTTCCAGTGTAGCTGCAGATTTTTTTCCTGGCTCGGAGGTGAGCGGTGCCAAAAGCTGGTCTGGGTGAGCCGTAGCCCACAGCGAGTCCTGCCCTGAGCAGGCTGGAAGGTCTGCAAGGGGAGTGTGTGGTGGCCAGGATCATCCTGTCCCTGGGAGCAGCAGTGCCCTCCTCACTCTCCCTCCCAGTCAGCTGGGCTTTGGGAGGCAGCAGAGGTGACTCTCTGCCCACTCCCAGGGAAGGAAGAGAAACCTCCTGCTCTCCAGGTGCCATCGGGCTGGCTAGTGAGAAGCCTAGGGCGTTGGCAGCTCCTTAAGGCAAGGGCAGTAAAAGCACTGAATGGCCCAGGATGAGGTGTGAGATTCAGCTAGAGTAAGGAATGCTTTTTTTTCCATTTTGTCAAACTAAAATATTTGAAGACCTTCCACTTCCCAATTTTTAAAGAAAAATACGAGAACAGCAATCCTTCTCTCTTTCTCCAGTCTCTCCCTACCCCGCAAAATGAAATTGCTGTTTCCCAGCAGTGTACCCCAGCATGGAACATGTTTTTTTATGGTAGAAGTTATTTGTAGTATCTGCTATTACAATGGCAAATTGGATCTCTACAATAATGACTCAAGGATCTGACCATTACAACATCACTGCCTTATTATTATTGTTGTGGTTGTTATGGTTATTATTGTTATTATTATTATTAGTGATCTCTTTTACTACTATTTCCAAGGCAGCAATACATTTTGGAGAGGCAGCCACATCTTCCAAGGACTTTATCTATGTCCACTACAGAGATGGAAAAAGCTACATGTTAGTCTGACTGAGACTAACACAGCAATTAGCCGGTGCTTCCTGGATGCAGTGATTTGTAATGATGAAAGCTCCAGACCAGCTGGCTCCAAGGAGTTACTTTTACGGTATCAACTTTTCACATGTAATAAAAAGTATAGCCACACAAGAAATTGAACTTATCTGTGTACGTCCAGGTTTCAGAGAGCAAAAGACTTCTAAACCAAGTGATGTGATTAGGAGAAATAAGGAAATGAAATCACTTAATGGGAATGTGCAATGCATAGAGGGAATCAATAAATAGTTCCCAGGAGTTATCAAGGGCCCTTTAATGCTTTTTGGACCTAAGCTATCTAATCCCTACCCTTTCTGTTTTATTTGTCCACCATTCTATCACATATCACTGGAATATCGTGCATCCTGTAAAGATCACAGCAGCTGCTTGGTCCCAGGATGCAAGGTATGGTAAAAGGGTCAAGTTTTCTTTACATTATGTATCAGATTCTCCATGAGAACTCTCTGGGTCTCCACAACTGCTTTAAAGCCTTATTAAGGATATGGATATAAGCCTGTTTCCACACACACAAAGTTACCTTCCTTTTCCTGGGGCTTAATAAATGCTATGGAATAATCATCCTCCAGGATTGGCCAGTAGCAGTAGTTCATCTGGATGCTGATAGATAAAGCAGTGCAGTGTGGTGGGCTGTATGGCTGGTTAACTGTTTGTAAAAGTAGTTATTGCAAAAGAGAAAGGAGGTAATAAAAGCCTACAGGCCCTCTTGGTGACATCTGTGTGACCTTGATGTGACTAACATCTGAATCTGTCCCTAGATGTTTTCTGACTTACCTACCTGGGTTTCTTTCACTACACAACAAAGGTAGAAAACTGCCAGTCCTGAATTCAGCGTCTACTGAAGTTACCGTTCACTTGAATGAATCCTGGGCCAAGGTTTTAATTCTGGGTGATGTCAAATTATTCTCTCATCACTGTGGACAAGAATAAACTTTCAGAGGACGTGATGGGTAGGGTGAATGCCAGCTGACCTCAGCTGATGAAAAACTCAGAGAGGAACAAATGAAAGACATAATTCAGGCTACAAGATGATTTTAATACAAAGTAGTGTTAAGCAACATCAATCTTCAGCCCTTTTTGTTTGGTGATGTCTACCTGAGCTGAGGAAGGCATGCCATCTTAACTCATGCTCTGAACTCCTGTCACACAGTTAAGTCTTTCATTGCAACATCTTAGTTTTGACCCTTATTCAACCAGAAGGATGGTGTGCCTGCTGATATTTATCATTGCTGGAAAAAGTCCAAATGCTTTTATGGGGGCGAAAGTCCTACTTGTTTCGGTACAAGTTGAGCCAAGGTAAGGAAAACTGAGGAGGGCTTCAAGCTTTGCCCCATTCTCCTGAATATCAAAAGAGATTATCTGTGGAATGGACAAAGTTTCACCAGATACTGCAAACACCCCATCTAATTTTAATCAGCCTGATTTCTGAAGTCAGGATATCCCTACACCTAGTAATTCTGTGTGCCATCAATGTCTGGTGATGGGATCACACCAAATCCTATGTCTGAAGATGTCTAATTTAGGATATTTAGGTTATGGTTTAGATCAATTTATAGCTTAAGTGTGTATCTCCATATACAACAGTCTCTTTGTGCAAGTTTTTCTCATTCTTTGGCTCAAAAAATGTGTTTTACGGAGGAATGTAAAAAATGGTATTGACTTAGATCAAAGACTCATCCACCCCTGTAGTCTGTCCTAACAGTGCCAATAGCTGAGGTTTAGGAAAGAGAGAAAAAATAGGAAAAGCACATAGCATTGCTATTCCAGAATACTGTCCCTGCAAGCTGATGATCACAGATTTCTTGACCCTGAAATGTTATCTTAGTATTTTACCTTAATGACTTTTTCTTTCATTATTCTGCCCAATTACTTTTGAACACATGTAAGCGTTTAATATCAAGTGTCCTGTGGCAGAGGGTAAAGCACTTTTCCTAAA
This sequence comes from Strix uralensis, assembly GCF_047716275.1. NCBI lineage: Eukaryota > Metazoa > Chordata > Aves > Strigiformes > Strigidae > Strix > Strix uralensis. The sequence goes on from NC_133973.1 coordinate 35,340,685, forward strand.
TATTTTGAACCTGCTGTATCCTAGTTTTATTGTATGCCCCTTTCTTCCTGTATTAGGACAGCACTCCCTATTTAACGTCTCTCTGTTGCTCATGACCTTGTAATACAGATACAACTCTGAGGACAATCCAACACCACAGAGTTTAGATCTACATGATATCAGGAGATATTAAAACGGTTTGGCTTTTCATAGCAAATCTGCATTTCCACCTATTTACATTTTCCACCATTTCCCACCTATGCAACCTGCAGTTCTCAACATAATAAAACATAGCAAGCAAGAGTTCTTGGCAAATGGAGGTAAGTTATTTAATGCCTGTTGAGAATCTGTCCCCATATGTTTAATAAATGCTCTCATTCAGTAAGTGTATACTCAGCTTTAAGAAACATGGAAAACTATGGGGTTTTTGCATCAAGTGCCAAGATAATAATAATCTGGCAAGTGACTGTTTACTCAAAGTAGTAAAAGGCCAGTGAAGCCAAGAGTCACTGTTACCACTATAATAATAATAATTATTTGCTGGTGACCACCAGTCTTCAGTGAAAATTTCAGGTGCCTCTGGTATTTTTCAATTTTTGCTAAGTGCCAGGTGACTCAGGGTCCAGCTCTGCTGCTCTTTCTCACACTGAGTTTTATCTGATTGCAAATTACCCTCAAAAGACTTGAGTAGAAGCAAAAAACAACTCATGCTGAGGAACAGCAGCAGAATCTGATCCTCTGTTGCTGGTCTCTAAATGATTTTTGAGTAGCTGGCACCAAGGCTTTACATATATCTTTAAAATACTGGAGGTCTCTGTTTATTACCAAGCGTTGTTTTTAAAAAGACATATGTTATTTCTATTAGATTCTGTTTGTAAAAACTATGTATTCTTAGGCTGAATAATGCAACTCCTGAAACAAAAAGTAAATGACAAATTCAGACTTCTGGAATTGTGTAACTTCCACTGAGAAAATAACCCTGAAACCTCACCAGCCACATCTGTGTATATCACCATTCAATTATTACTGTTTTACTAGACTGCAAAGTTATTTTGCCTTACACCCAATGGTCCAGGGGAAAAATGTCCTTATTGACAATCAGTGATATGGGAAAAAACTTAAATCAATAAAATGAAAAATTATCTGACAATAATTACAGTTGCAAGGCTTGCTTCTGGGCACACCATGAAAGCAATCTGAACTTCAAACCTCTGTTATTATACCGCTCTATTTCAGCTGTAGAGCAATCCACTTTGGTCCTGGGAGCACCAGATGCTGAAGTCACTTTTTGGGAAAAAATATACTAAAAATATTCTAAAAGCAAGAACTCAGGAAGGATGTTGCTTGAGTAGATTTTCATTACTATGGAGCTCATTCGCAGAGAGAAACTGCAGAGAGAGGCACACCTGCGAGAGAATAAACCAAACATCTCCTTATCCCTGGCTGCTTTCAGGACACAAATCCAAAGACACTCATACACAGAAAGTGTTATACCTGCTGCTGGTATAAATCACAGCAAATCAACAGAATGGCACCATTTTTTAACCAGCTAAACAAAATGAATATGCACTTGAGGATGAAGAGACCGAACTTTAAGTAAGGCTCATGTCATAACAGGCACCGTCACTTGTAAGTTGTTGAGTGCCTGCTGAAATCGATGGGAGTGGGGTCTCATCGGGCACTTTCTGGGTCCTAAAGGAGAGGCCAGTACACTAGGGCCTTTCTTTCTTTCCCTCTCTGAGCAGGTAAGAAAAATTACCAGACTATCCAGGAGCAAACAGCTTGGCAAAGCCTGGGGACAGCCAAGACCCAGTTTTGCCTCCTGGCTGTGACCTCTGGCCCTGTGTGGCAGGGACCCAGTTACAAATCCCTCCATTGATGTCAGCAGCATGGGAGAACTCTCACCTGCATGAGAGGGGATGCAGAATCTATAATGGCTCACTGAGTGACATGCAATTTGTAGCTCTTTTCCAGGTCCTCCAGCAAGTGGCAAGACGTCAATAAAAGCTTTTACCATTGTTTGTTTGGTAATATAAAATCTTCAATCTTACTCATTTTAAAAATGATATTGTCAGGTGAGTAGAAATAGGTTTCGATAGCCACTGTGTGGAAAACAGCATACTGAATGGATGCTAGCTAATGTGTCTGGGGTGGTTCCTGCCCTGCAGTAGAAAGGAAAGACTGTGTAAGTCAGGCTGGGCACATGGGGTGTGTGAACACAGGGGTACATACCTGCTCCCCCAGCCCAAGGAAAACTGAGGCACAGCTTCTGTAGGGGAGGCTTTCTGTGTTCACCCCAGTAAGTGCAATAAAATTTACTCACTACCTCCCTACAGCCAATTGTTGATCTCAGAGAGATTTGCAGAAGAAGGTAGATAGTATGACCCATGTCATACAAAAGGAGAAATGGGGGTACAGCAATATTTGGTCACACAGCACATTGGGAGGAGTGCTTGGATCAGACTCCCACATTTCCTGTTTCCTGCGGGCATGAATTTAAGCCCAAATCTTCCTGACCACATCCTAGCAGCAAGTCTTCAGGACAGGCTCCATGATGTGGTCTCAGATATCAGCCAAGTGAGCAGATATGAGGAAAGCAAGGCTTTGTACTGTGACAGTGGCTGCCCATTGCATTTTGAGACTGTGCAGCTACATCTTTCGCTATCTGGGAAGCCTACCAAAAGAGAATTATAGTAATTGAAAAATGTGGCCAAGAGAGCAAGCACTGCTCTTGCAGGATAATTGCAAAGTAAATAAGGGTGCACACAACATTTGCAAATTTTACAGACATAAAAAAAAAAAAGGGAAATCAAAACCGCTCTTATGACCCATTCAATACATGACTTCCCAGCAAGAGCTCAGAATTGAAAATAACCAAGTTAATAATACCAGAATTAACACTTTCAAATTGCATTCTCTTCTAATACACACAACACAGATACACACTAATCACCTACTCATTTGCATTTACTCTATATTACCTGTCTTTTCAACATGGCAAGTCTTCTGAACCCCAAAAAGGTTATTATTTGAATCTCCAGCACAAGAGCTCAGCTGTAGTGTAACAGTGTGTTGATAAGATATTCCATATTTAGTATGGTCTGAGTGAAAGGCTTTACAAAGTACTCTGAAATGCCAGAAATAGGCCAGATTTCAAATCTATCAGCACTGCCTTGCAGTGACCCTCAACTGTCTGAGCGATGACTGTTTCTGTAAGTGTCAAAACCCGTGTAAGGCTCATTTCAGAGAAAAACTGCCAACAACAATCTGCAATCAACAATTTGGAAAGCTGCTGAAATGTGCTGCATTATCAGGGATCTATGACGTGCAGCCTATAGGAGCCAGCAGGACCTCAGCAACAAGAAAGAGATCTATGCTGACACTAGAAGAAAGCCAGCTGGTGGGAGTGGCTCGGCCCAGAGAAACAGGTGTCTTCCTGAATGGGGCTATCTGGTACCAGGGGCTGACCATATCAGCCATCTCAGAGGTCTCAGAATAAATAGACTCAGGCAAAGTAGTTCCTATGCTTCTTGATTTTCTCTCAGACCTTTAGCTGTGAAATTCTTCAGAGTCTCATCACCCTCCTCCTGTCTGTTGGCTATGTCAAACCATGAACCAGTAGGACAGGACTGCATGAGTTATGGGCCACCACTATCCCAGAAGTCTTAGTCTGCCCTCTTTCCCATGCCTCAGCAACACTTTTCCTAGCTGTCTGCAGTCTGAAGAAAGTTGAAAACCAGATACAGAGAACTCTCTTCTGCAGAACAACTTGGAGAAAGCAATTGGGTGTAGCAAAAGGGGAGAAACCAACAGGTCTGCAGAAGCTGTGGTTTCATGTCTGTTGGAAGGACTGGCCCTCCTGCAGCTAAGATGGATGTGGACCTAAGTTTCCCATTGCTCTTTCTGTTTCAGGAAACCAAAATAACAACAGGAACACCTAATTTCATCTGAAATTAGCCAGGAAATTGTGCCCCTTACATTTGGATGTGGAACTTGGCTGAGCAAACTACGCTTTCATCACCTTCAGGTTAGACTATTGCAAGCAATACGTTCTCAAGCTGGAGTTAACCACAAAAAGGCACTCAGAACCCATAACTGGTTCATGAGACTTGTCTCCTGAGTTGGACATGCCAAAGAAAGCACTTCACACCGGTGCTCTGCACTCCCTCTGGACTCTGGTCCAGTTAAACAACGGGCTTCAACGATCTTGTCTTTCAGCTGTAAAATCTTAAAATGGCCCAGGCATAGATCACAGTCCATCTTTCTTCCTTCTTCCTCTCACTATGGTCAGTAGGGACAGCAGTTAACATTTTCCAAAGCACCAAAAGAGATTTAGGAGCCTTTATCTTTTTACATTGCAGTGGCTTGATCTCCTGCATCTCCTGGACATTTTTGAAAATTTTATACATGCAAGGAATCTGGGAGTCTAAAGCACACAGACCTTATGCACAGGAAAGAGGCATTCTCAGTTGCTGAATACAACTTCAAAAAGGAATGTAGTTTAATTAAAAGCAAGAACTTAGTATCCCATCTCCCCGTGATGTACTTGGCATCAGAAACCAGGTGATAGGCACTTTCCCTGAGAAGAGATAAAGTAATTGAAACCTCCCCCATACTCCTAAAGCTTGGGCAAGATGACAGGTTGTTGATTAGATTCTCCCTGGAGCTGACTCACAGCCCCACTGTGGAGTGTTCAGTAGTTTACTTGGCTTCTCTGCTTCATGCTGAGAAAAAAAACAAGAAGTCCTTTGTGTGTGGAAGGATCCCAGAAGACAGGGGATAACTTTTTCCAAAACGGTTAAGTACTGTAGGAGATACATCCTTTCCATAATAGTTTGTACCACAGGATTGAGCAGAAATATTCAGAGTGTGCCTCTCACTGTATATTTAAGCAGCAAATACTCCATAAAAACTCCAGTACATGCAGCAAATTTTATTCTTGTTTTCCTTAAATTCAATCTTTTTTTTCCTCCTTTTTCACTTATCTTGAGATTTGACTGAAGAAGTTGTGGGTGAACACATAGAGGCACACAACTCCTCATACTGAGAAGAAGTGATGAAAAGAAAACAAAGCTCCTCGTAGGGGAGGATTGTAGAACTCAGATATGAAGCAAACAGTGCTGGGATAAGGAGTAGTAAAAGCTACTGTATGGGAGTGAAAAGGCAGTGTGATAGGACATACAGAGACCTTGCTACAAAGGAAGAGGATGAAGTTCCTGAAGCAGAGAGGTGGGAAAGGGAGATGTGCAGTGATACAGGGAATGAAGGGTAGGAGCTCAAGATGCATGAAAGATATTTGGCCTGCAAAGATGTTCTCCCTCTTCCCCAGTTCCTTTTTGCAGTTGTTCCCCATGCCTCACACATCTCTTTTTGCCTCTGTCTCAGGGTCTTTTCCTCATATGACATACTAAATTTGAAACATCTTGAAAACTAACAGAGCCAAAAGTATCACAACTGCCATGGATCAAACTGAGTAGAGAGAAATGCAAAAGACAGACTTCAGAATCAACAGCATATATTTCTGCAGTCCCTATCAGAAAGGTGTTTTGATTAGGCACTTGTATGAACCTGAAAAATAGTGGTTTACCATCCTGCAAAATGACAATGAAGAAATAGTAAGTGCTAATCTCTGTTAGATAAGGCTGGTGTGGTAGAAAAGTTCAAATCCAGCATATTTCTCCTGCAGTATAACTGTTGTCTTCTGATTTTACACTGTACCTTTCTTAACAACTTGTTCAAAAAACCTTTCAAGAATCTTCTAAGTGGTTTGGATCTAAACAATTTGTTTGGAGAGTCAAGTCTTCTTGTCTTACTCATGTGAATAGTCAAAGGGACCCACCATGAAGTCCAAGAAAGCAGAGTTTTACTCTCTAATGTAAGTCCTGTGACTGCACTGATCTGCATTTCATACACTGCATACTGTCATGTTCCACATTTGTCCTAAGCCCACCTTTTGCAGTCCATTCAAAAAACTCATTTTAATTCAACAAGGAGCAGATGAAATTTCTTCTACCATAATTGTTGTTACTGACCAATACTGCACTATACAAATAGCAAACTGAAATAATATGGTCACATAGCAAAAGCTGGGACCTTCTGGGTTGGCCTCCCTTGAGGGAGTGTGCATTGATATTACAGAGGTGAGTGGAGTTGCCTTACAAGCAGTTGATCCACCTTCAGTTCCCAGCTGGTGGAAACTCATAGTATCTTTCTTGTAGTTACTCTGTGACCAGATTAGTTTTTGCCAGGGGGATGAGGTGGTGGTGGGAGGGGAACAAGAAGGGCAGCCAGTGGCACAGAATCTGAGTATTTTCTTTCTATGGCTTGTTTTATATAAATGTTTACAAATAGATTACAGGTAGGAAATTCAGCCCAAACACCAGGTTAAGTCTTTGTGGATCTGCTCAACATTTAACTCAAGAGACTGAGGCAGAAGACATGACCCCTTGCTTTTTGAAGGATCTCCCCCAAAAGACAACCGCATCAGAAAACTGACGACTGCAGAGCTTTTCTTTAAAGACAGTGAAAAGCTGGTACACTAAGACAAAGAACTTACAAAACTAAGTGAAACAGCATCACATGGTGAATTCTCCAATAAAAATGCTACTCACTGTGAGGATGGGCAGAATCTCACCTGGTCAAAATAGGTGCAAATCCCATTGCTTCATAATGAAAATCACTTTGAATGCAATGACCAGCAAAGATTGTTACAGTTATAAGAAATGCCTCACTGCCAACAAAACAGAAATGCTAAGCTTAAGGCTGCAGTAGGCACAGCACACGTCTGCATGTGTCTAAGGACCATAGCACAAACTGGAGTCTGCTGGACCCACACCAGAAGTGGGTAATAGAAGTGGTCTGTGTCAAGTGAGGTTCCAGCAGCAGCTTTTTCATATAGTCTGTTCTTTCTGAAGCCAATGAGAAAGGTACTCTTGCCTTCAGCATCTAATTTTCTTGTTCAGAACAATTCTGTTTTCAACAACTGGCATTTGTACAGCATCCAAAAATAAGACATAGGAAAGAGCACTGGGCAATCTGCTATGAGGCCTGCCTCTCTGTCTGGCTTAATGGGTAGCAAAAGGATAATGTTCCAGCTGAAGAATATTTAACATCGTTCTGGGGTTTGTGTGACTAATAGCAATACTTTGTTGGTTGTTGAATATTACAAATGGAGACTTCGAGCCAGTTCTTTATAAACAGCTTATTCTAGCAGCATGGTGCTGATAAGTAGTGCTAATAAGAGAATCTCTATGAGAATGCTAAAACTCACAGCCTGGGATTGAATTCATGTCCTCAAACACCATAAGTGGATCTTCCTATATAATAAGGGCTTTTACAAATCATCTTCTTCCTCTCGGGAAAATGAGGAATATGAGAAACCCCTTAACTGCCACCACTACTAAGCACACACTTCAGTTTGCTTTCCAACAGGAAAGGATTTAAGGATCTGCCTTTTCTTTCACACGAATTAATTACCGTCTCTTTTATCTTTAAGCAAACTCAGAATAGACCCAAGGAGAACTACCAAAATATTATACTGCAAAGGCAATATTGACACAATTTTTAAAGCTGTAAAAGTCAAGCAATATGGAATGAAGGTTGAAAAGCTGTCTTTACCTCATCAGTCAGACACAGGGATTTATGGCAGCACCTACTGCCTGCAAAAGGAGGGGTGGGGAATAATAGGTCTCACTCAGGCTCATAATGTGTTATATTTTGGGGAATGAACAGAAATAGTGGTTTGGGTTTTATTTCCCCTTACTTTCTTCTAAGATTAACAATGAAAGGAATTAAAGTCTTCTGCTCAGGATGTAACTGGTTCAAGCCTTTTTTCCTCTTCCACCTTTTATCCAGGTATGTAACCATAGCCAGTTAAATAGTTCCCTTAGCATTATCTTTGTGAATAATATTAACCACATACATTTCATATTACATGCCACTTTTATGTGTGTGCCTGAGTAAGTACACTGAAGAACAAATGTTCCGCTTCTTCAAAATTTAGCACAATCTTGAAAATTTGATACCAAACAGAAAACATCAAGTTTTGCAGCAGGTGTTTTTAGTCCACAACAAGAATTTCAATAGTTAAATATTGCAGGAAGATTAGGCGCAGCATGGGAGGCACCAGAAATGAAGTTCAAATGTTATTAACTTTGTTACAGACCTTAGAGACTTCAAAAGTTTTGGGTCAAGGCTACAAGCAGAGAAAGAGAGGTGCCCAACATTTTTGGGTTGCTAAGCTGGAGAGGAGAGTCCCCAGCTCTGCCTCATTGGGAATTTAGATGCAGAAAAGAGTGGGGAGAAGCAGGCTGAGACTTAGACTTTCTGTATTTGGAGGAGGGAGGATTAGCAGAGGGAGGGTGTAGCACGTGTAAAATATTATCCATTTACTTACTTCTCCTTGTAAGGGCTCCGATTAAAGTAGAAGTATTGAAGTTCCCCAGTTTTCCAGCTGTGGCTGCCTTAACTGAGCATAGTCAACTGCTTCATAGCAGGAGTGAAAGCTCATGTGAGTATGGTTTTGGTTCTCAGGTCCTTTTATGCTGGGTAATGTCTCCTTTTTGTTCTTCCCAGAAAAGCCTGAAACAGAAAAGATTTTTCTCTGCTCTGCCCAAAAGCTAATCTCTTCTGGAGCAAAATAACTGGTGTATGACTTAGCACCTACATTCAGCACCCATGTCCCTTCGAATGTCCTGTATGGCTCTTGGTGGGCTCCTGTGAAGCTGGATTTCTGCACCTCTCACACCCTCCTATCTCCCAGGATGGCCCCAGCCCCACATTACAGAGGACACCTGGCCTGTAATAGGGTCAGCTGCAGGTACTTGTATTTTAGTAAGAAGTGGGCCAAAAACACTTCTTTCCTGTGGAGTGATGAGCATCCCTGTGGTGCCTCTGTGTTGTTTAGTAAATGCAGTTCTGCTGCTGCCTTTCTTCCATTAGAAGCATCCATAAAGACAGTTTTCTCTGCTTAGCTGCTCATTTTCATAAAATGCTTAGAAACTTAATATCTCAGAAGCTTCTGCTTTCTCAAGTCTGGTAGGAGTTGGCCAATAAATTCAAAATTATTGTGGAAAAAGTGGTGCATAAGCAAAGTGATGGCATAACCCTCAGGGGAACAAACCTTCAGTCTGTATTTCAAACACAGTCCCAATTGCTCTGCATTACTATATGGGAGAGGTAACATCCAGGTCCTAGGTTTGTACTGAACAACGATCTAACAGACAATGATTGTGATAGACAAATGCAGCCTTATTGATGACATTTGCTATTTCAATCATATAATTACATATATGGCTCAGGAACTGAGATGCCATTGTGTACTGATTTTCTTTAAGTACTGAGGACTTCACTTGTGAAGGAAATTCAATTATTACTTAAAAAAGAAATATAGCCTGAGTAGAAAGGAGAGGCACAGTGATCTCTCAGAGGCTTACTTTTGTATTGTGTTTACCTCTAATATAAAATTGCTAACATATTCTCTCCCTCCCATGGAAGCCTAATAGCAATATTAAAGCCAGTTTTACAATTTTCATCCTGTATCTAAATCCTCCCTCATCCTGCTTGCTTCTTATATGAGACTTTTTGCCTGACCTTTTATACAGTATACATTACTACTCTCTAGCCCTCTCTTGCAAATAAACATCCCACACCTGCAAGTAGAATTCCATCTGGGCAGGAAAAATGGAAACTTCTCCTAATGGAGAAGGGTTTGTGCATATCTCACCATGCCACCACTGCTCTGAGGTGCATTGCTGCATGAATGCAAGCAGTGAGCTGAGCCATCTGCACCAGTGAGATGTTATATTGAATAGACTGCACTGGCAGAGAGCTAGGAAAATAATGGGATGGGGTTCAGGTTACTACATCAGCACTTCCCTCAAGCAAGAATGTAGGCCACTGGATCTCAATAAGGTAGATGTCCCTATTCCCCTTTGCTGGTTCCTGTAATAACTGTAGAAAGGTGGGCAGTTTTTTGTGGCTCGAGAGTGTGAATTTAATATCCTCAGTTCTTCAGTTCTCTTGCTAATTACAGATCACTTCATCACTGTGTATTGGAAAGGTAAGTTTTACCCTAAGAGTGAAATGAGAGTAGGAAAAACTATCACAAGAGTAGCACAAACCAAAACTGCAGAAGTAGCAGACTCATAGCACCTGCTTCTGCACTCTGTGAATTAATAAGTTCTTGGGCTTTATTACAGGCTGGCTCTGTTTATGTTAGTGCTTGGCAAAGATGTGTTCAATATGTATTCAGGAGGAGTGTGTGAACCGGTTTTCTGGCTCCCCTCAAACAGTTTCTGCTAGTCAGAACTCTCTGCAGACATCCAAAAGCTAGAAAGGCTCCACTGACCTTTGGCAGCATATGATGTGAACAAGAAAATGCTCTCTAAAAGGTAAAGTTTGTGCAGAAATAATGTAAATACTATGCGACAATTACTACAAAATTAAACCTTGCACATTTGTACATCTTTGGCGTGATTTTCATTTTGATGTATAGTACGCTTTTTTTATTTCTTCTTTAAAAAGTCTGAGCCTTTCACAGCTGGACCTAAAATTCAGTGTAAACTTCTGTTGTTGACTTCTGCAGTCATGGAAGGGAAGCTGTTCAGAAGCGATCAGTAAGGTATCAAAAAAATTTCATCTGCTAGTGCTATTTAGTTACAAACAACAGGAACAATGCCAAACAGTTAAAACAGCCCCTTGTGTTCACAGCAGGCTAGAATAGACTCTGTTTTTTCCTTAGGTGAAAATAAAATGTCCTAAATCACTTCCCCTCCCCACCCCTGAAGTCTCAGACCTTCTAAAAACATGATGTTTCCCCAGCTTTGTTCCCACTTATTAATAACTTGGGGGGAGAGGAATCTTCATTTGGAACAACACTAAATAAATACACTACTCTTATAAACTCAATTGGTGCAGGAGCTGGAATTTTTTAAAACCTGGCTGATTAAAAAAGTCCTGACAGATACATAGGTTAAACTTACATATTTCATTCTACAAATACTCAGCTTTATATGCCTTGCTTAGAAAAACACGACAAGCAGGCTTTGCTATTCATTCTCTCTCATCCGCGCATTTAATAGGAAAGACAAGAAGTGCCTGTTTTCCACCGCAGTGACTTACGCTCTCTGTACAGCTCTCTGACATCCCGGCAACTTGCCTCTACACGCTTCAGAAACATCAACACAGAAGCTCGTGGTGATAATCCCTGGTGGGCTACAAGTGCTAAAGGGTAATACCATCACACACTTGATTAGAGCTGAGACGTACTGCGTCGTGAAGGGAAACGGTACACCCGCTGCTGGGAAGCCACAGGCAGTGAGTGACATGCTCACCCAGTAGTCTGTCCTGCTGTATGCTAAGTGAAGAGTTGATCTGCTGTCTGCATCAGCTGGTTTCCTACAGGACTCTCTCATATCGTCTGACATGGATCACTAGGAGATACTGGAGAGGACAAGCCCAATAACTACCAGAAGGCAGTTCTCAAGGAGACCTTGAAAGCAGGAATTAGAAACACATCTTGTCACACATAAATGCTGAAGGCAGATCCTTTGCTTAGGAAGTCTTGTGTCAGTAACCAGCTGGTAGCACATGACCCAAGCTGTCTAAATTTGTCATGGGAGGAGAGGTGACAGAAAACAGAGCATGCCTAACTGTTTAGTGAAGGATGCAATGCTGGAATGGGAGCATTGAGTTCAGCTGACTATTTACAGTCTCCTAGAGACAAGGAGCCTGTGAGTTTTGGAGTGGTAGTCACCAAGATGGACACAACAGTGCAACTGGCATGACTGGTTAATATGGGGTCCCTTCAGTCTAATATACAGCATGAACTCCCTTTTTTACCTACAGTAGTATGCTTTACAGCGTGAGAGTTCAGCCTTCAGTGTCAGACCAGGATGGGTAATTGACTTTTCTACCCCACTCCCCCCCAAACCCAGCACCAGAACCCCTGTTTTTCTGTAATATGAACTTGGAGGCATGTAGCTAACTAAGGAAGCAAGTCATATGAGGACTATGTAACTGAAAGTATTTTACCTCTATTTTTCCTTTTCTCTTTCTCTTGCTACATTCTTCTATAGGATCCACTTCCCTTTGCAGGAAGGTATGTTGGGTTGGCTATAGCCTTTGGAGTTGTCTTTTCCCTCTCAGGCCCCAAAAGGGGACTTGGTGACTGCAGCTGGGAAGCAGGTGGAAACTGAGGCCGAAATAGAGCTGGGGCAAGGAAGAGGATCACCTTTCTCTCTGCTAATGCCAGAGCTGTTTCAGAAACAGTACACCTTGGGCAAGTATAAATACTCTTCTCCAGACCCTCCATTGGTCTTGGTGTTCTGATAGCTGGGCATGATGGGAATGGAGTAGCAGGAGGAGAAAGGCTGCAAAATCATTTGGTGGTATAGGGCAATCTTCCTCCCTTTGGGAGCTGCTTCTGCATGAAACTGTGGTGAACGTCAATCCCACATCAGCACTTATGAAACAGTATGGGTATAGTGAAGAATGTACTTGAGGAATAAAGGTTTTCTTTTCTTCTAACCCCTAATTCTTAAGTATGTACTTGCAGTGGGAGAAGACAAAATGGCCTGGGTTGTAAGATTGGACTTTGGTGAACATAACAGCTCCCAACCCAAAAAACATTGGAAGACTCCCTGGGAGCTATGGCTCCTTGTAAACATGGTTAACACTTCCCATCTTGGAAGACAGTTTGCATCCTCAAAACAATGAAAATCACACTTTCCCTTCCCATATGGAATACCCCACAACTTCTGCTTGCTGGGGGCTTGAAAGGCAAACTGGCAAGGAGGGAAATGTGATGAGAATTTCATCTGGCCTGAAAGCCATGTGAAGTTGGGGATGGATGCTGTCTTGTCAGACAGCAGTGCATTGCTGACCTGGACCAGTAAAGCCAAGTGTCTCAGCGCAGACTTCAAGCGCCCTTTTCAGACATCAGCCTGACGCTTGAAAACGAGTAGCCTGCAAAACGCTTCTTTGTACCTTTTTTTAGGTTGTTGCAAGCACAGGAGACACCCAAGTACTTTCCCAAATACCCACTAGATGTCAGTGTGCTCTGCCGGTTCAAGCGCCCCCGGCTCCTGCCGCAGAGCCCGCGGGCTGCCCGCCGCCCTGCCCGCACCCCGGAGCGCCCCGGAGCGCCGCTCCCCGGGGCCGGGGCTGCGGGGCTCAGCCCTCCCCGGCGGCTGGGAGATGCCCCAGAGCTGAGCTCTCCCGCCGCGAAGCTCCTCCGATTTTCAAGGAAAGAAACTTGGGCGGTTGCTGTGCTCGCGCCTTTCGGGAATCAGCCGCTGGGGCTGTGGGATGGAAGCGTAAAGACCTGGTGATGCCTTTGGCTGGCTGAGTCTCGTAGATGCGCACCCCTTCCTAAAGAAAATGGGATTGAAACGTTAAATTGCCTTGGGGATGTTGCAGACATCAGTATCTGAACTGGAAACTTGTTTGTTTACTGCCAGGCCGCATCATCACGAAGCATTTATTAAACAACTTATCCAATATTCTTCTTGAGCACGAGGCTATAAATTTTCACTCTGTTTTGTGAATGCTGTCACCAGCAAAGATCCTTTAGGAAATGCCAAGTCTGCAGAAGGCAGATCTTTGCATTAGCCATTAAGCTCCCTATCCCTGCCTCCCTGGAAAGGTCATGGATGTTTTGGCCTGATGCATTTGGTGCAAATCAATCCAAAGAGACGAACCGGCCCAACATTGAATCCAGATGTGGGTTCAGAGTCACCCAGCCTCTCCGTCCGTGCTCACAGCTGTTGGAGCTTTCCTGATCCCATGTTCTGGGCCCATCTCAATCACAGACATTTCACTCTTGATTTATTTTTAAAAAATAAAAAAATCCCACTGCCACTATATCATCATCGTCTTGGCAGACCTATAAAAATCTACTTGCTATACTGTTTCAAGGGACTGTCTCTTGCAAAGAATATTAATATTCCTGAGGTTTAGTATTTGACAAAAAAATCTGGAAGAAACCATTGTAAGTGATGAGGCAAGAGAGAATGCCTCCTTCAGATGTTTGATATACATCTGAACTGTAAGTTTGGCAGATCCTTCACAAAGCCTGAACAAGTAGGTCAGGTATTTGAGCATTTATCTGTTTTATTTATTCTGTGATGGATGTACAGGGTTAGCATGAGATTTTTTTTAAGGGAAGCATAGTGCTGTTCAATGTAAAGCAGATTAGAGGATGTAAATTAAAACTGAAATGCAGCAGGGAACCCAGCAACAGCTCTTACTAGGGTAAGCCAGATATCCACCCTATTGATCTCATCGTTACTTAAAACAATATTAGGAAAATTTTCTTAGCTGACTAGTCTTACTGAACTGTGCAAGAGTCTCCCCAAGGTGATGCACCAGGTCCCACTGCCTGACTCACTGAGTAGTGCAGCGGACAAACTACTAGCAAACTTGGGGAACAGTTCTAGGCTGGCAGAGGATGGACCAGATGATCTAACTCTCTTTTTTTTAAAAAAAAAAAATCTCTAAATTTGGATTGAAAAGCTTTGTTTCAGAAAACAGCAGAGGTATATGACCAACTATTTCTAGAAACATACAACTTACTGTACTCTGAAACATAGAGGACATTAGGAAAGAATAATCCCTTAGCATTTCTCACTAAAACTGGTTCCTTCCATGAGGCATAGAAACCTTCTTCTGCCCATCTTAAGACTGATATGTTCATTTTTTTGAACTCTTAAACCCTTTGTACATGTGTGTTACTAACCACAGCAATGCACAGTCATATTGCTGTACAATCAATACAACACAATTATATTTCTTGTTCCTAGTGTTGCTGTGCCATGATTTTCCTTTGGAGGCATTTTCATGCAGGGGAATCCTATGAACTATATAGGCTACAGATGTTGACTTACAATGTCTGTGAAACAGCAGATATTGAAACAGTTACGAATAATTATAACAATAAATCATAATTGTTAGTAAGGTCAAGAATGGACAAAGTCAAGCAGGAGAAAGCATAGTAGTATTTTTCACTGTGTGAAAGAACTAATGCTTTTGTGACCCGAGGCAAATTGCCTGCTCGGACTCACTAAACCCTGGTAAGTGATGATAGCATTGAGCCCCAAGCTCAGCCAACTTCTCAGGAATTGCCCTTGGGTTGCTGCCAAAATTAAATTTTCTGCTTCTGAAAACCAATTCCAGCTATTGCCAAGAATGAAGGTTAAAATGAAGAATGGAGGAATTTCACAGCCCTGGGGAGTTCCAAGTCAGACAGTGATGGGTCTGCTCAGGAAAGCTACTGGAGGGCAGTGGCTCCTGTAATGGCTGAAGCACAAAAATGTGAATTCTGGGTTTGAAGAAATTTTCTTAGAAACTCTTTGCCCATCTTTGACTGGAGAACTTGCTAGAGGAACCGTTCTCCTGGAGGGACTTAGATACTGCAAGAGAGCAGTAGGCTCCCATAATACATTCAGTTTATTTGTTTTGAATCTTAATGATAGCCCAGAAAAGTCAAAATCAGCTGAAACCATGTGGTTTGCAGTGGGATCCATTGACTGAGGACAATGGCTGGGATAGAGGGTTATTCATGGTAAGCTTGCCGAAGAGCTCCAGTTGAGTGCCTTCTCTGCTACTATGCCACCTGTGCCTGTGGAATTTTGGAAGGGAGAGGGCACATGCACGTGGAAACAGGTGCTCTCAAAAATCTCTGAAGTAACTGTGTATGGGAGAGACAATGTGTTGAATGCCATCAGCAGGGAAGAGGTAAGAAATGGAGCAGATCTCACCCATAAACTTTCTACTCGTGTTCTCAGATGTTCATCCAGGATCTAACTCCCTGTAAGGAGCTAACAGTTCTTTATTTCCCCCAGGCTTTTCCTCCCTCTGGCTCGAAGGAATTTACTTTAAAATGGATAGCTGATGCATCACGACTAACCTCACCTTATGCTCTCCCTGAAATGCTCCTTTGAACAACCATATTGTACTTAGAAAGGACGTTTGACAAGCCTTGTGCAGCACTCTGTTTTAATCTGCTCTTGTCAGCTACCACTTCAGTTAGTTCAAGAAGATTTGAAAAATCTTTGCTTACATGAATTCTAGGTGAAGAAGCAGGATCTCTCACACATGTGTACAAAAAAATGGGGGGGGGATTTTTTTGTTAGTTTTTAGGGGGTTTTTTTAATGATGAATCCAGTTATAAAACAAGCAAGCTCAGTGGGGTTTGTAGCAGATAGGTTTCAATCTTCAGTTAATGAGGAATAGAGATAGCTGCATTCACTCTGAGACTTCTCTGTTGCTTTAAAACAGCCAAATAATCTTCACAAATGTCTGATGATTGAGGTAAAATTTTTAAAACTCCTTCCAAATCCTTTTGTTTTTCTGCTGGCTCCAGCCATTACTTGCACATTATCTCTTAATGTCACCTAATGTCACCTCTGACCTGCATTTGATCAAGTTATTAATACAGAGCTACTTTTAGTTAGCTAAAAGAAAAGCATCTTGTGACAGAGAAAACAGAAGGAAAAAATGTCATTCTGCTCATTAGGTGAATGAAATAATTTTTCTGTGATAATGTGTGATCTTGTATGTCCTTTCAGATCCCTGTTTTGTTGCAGACTTGCTCATCTTCTCCACCAAACAGTACTTAACCTTTTGTAGAACTCCTTTGGGATATAGCTTAAGCCCTTATTTTCCACATATATGTAATAAACTCTGAACATTTTGTTACCAGACATATTTTGTTGCAAAAATGGATTTTTATAACATGCCATTAGTGGCCTGTGACCACAGCTGTCCTTGGTCATGCTGCATTGTCACAGTCATATGGGTGACAGTAGTCAAGTAGTTGAGCTGGTCAGATGCTTTGAATAAACTTTTGAAATTAGTAAGTTTGGGCTCTTCTAGGTTTCAAAGTAAGAACAGGAAAGCTTCACTCAGGTTTCCCCCATGACATTTATTTATTTATTGGTAACAGACATGGAGAGGGAGAACACCAAATCTTGTGAAAGCAAAACTCTTAAATCAGCGTTTTCACAAAGGGAGTGAGTAGTAGAGGTCCTTTTCCACCTGCGAAGTGCCAAAGTTGCTATGATTCTGCAATCTCTTCCTCTGCCCTTACTCTTGCAGAATAAGGAGCGCTGTCTTTGCAGTACTGTCTTCTCCTTGCTTGTGGTTCCTTATGTTTTGGGGCTGGAAACAGCATCGGAAGGGAGTGGGGCAAAACAGCTGCTGGGCTTCAGCAACACTTAGTCCTGCACAGGGTCCTGCAAGGCGGCTGCTGGGGAACACAGACGGTAACCGCATAGCATCTGGGAGAGCAGGCAGTTGTCAGTAGGATGATCAGAAACCAGAGGAGAGGCACAAGGAGGTGGCTTTTTGTTCAGGAGACTACTGGCAGGAAGCGTCTCACGGATTCAATTTGCCCAGCCTCTTGCGCAATCTTGTATGCTTCAAGCATTTACTGCTCTGCGAGATAAATATTGCTTGATATTTCTTCTGCTTTTACCTTCCTGCGCTTGTTCCCCATAGGCTCTTCTTCCTCAGGGAAAGGTTAGAGTTGTACACGGACATCTCCCCATCCAGTTATCCCATTCCTATTAGGTACAACTCCTAAAATTCTTTTCTCATTGTGTTTGTACTGTGTGCCTTCATGCAGTGCCCAGCACCCTTAATCCAGTGACTTGGCTGCACTGCACCATGACTCTCCTTTGGCTTATAACCAAGTTTTCTTCCCCTAGAAGTGGGGTGCAGGACAGGCTGATGTATACCTTGGTCTTACTGGATGGTGTAAAAGCCTAGCCAAGGAGCTCTCTAGACTCAGAAGTTAGGAGTAATCCCAAATCCTGCAGCTAAGAAACAATTTACGTGGCTCAGTTCAAATCTCTTCTCAGCTGCATGGCCTGTTTCCTTGTGCTTGTACAGTGCACCAACAATTTTCTCTAAAAGACGTTGTGTGAAAGAGATCCGGTCTTTGTCATAGCAACATGAAGAGAAGGACTTTACCAAAAATGTTTCATTTTAAAGAAAGATCCATTTTCTTTTCCTGATAGGAGCGGAGCATCAGTATTAAAAGTTGTCTTGGATGATGATATCTGAATGCTGGCTTTGCTACAGAACATAGTTCCTTAAAAAATGGCACTTCAGAGAATATGGAGGGATATAATTTGCAGCTAAACTGAGCAATATTTTAGTAACGACAGTTTTGAGTTTTGGGAGGCAACATGGGTTTACAGACTGTGATGCATATTTAGTCATGCGGTAACTAAGCCACTGATTTCCCTTCTCCACTCGCAGTAGCAGCCTGACTACTAGCTGACTATTAGCAAAATAGCTTTTATATCAGTAGGAGTTGCCTCAGGGTATCAAAACTATGAAAAAATCTGTAGGTGAAGATCTTATTTACATTTTTTAATAATTTGATCTCCTTGTGGGTTATTTGAAAAGTAGAACCAAGAGTTTCTGATTTACTTCCTGAATAGTACCCAGTCAATAAAGTATGTTATATTATCAGTCCCAGAAGTTAATAGGTCTGTTAAGGTTAGCAGTGCCTGTTAAATACACAACCAATCAAATTGTATCACCCAGAAACATGAGAGACTAAAGTTGTCACTGCTCTTAATTTCAGTTCTAAGAATTGGAGCACTATGGCCTTCTATATTATCTTAACAAATACCAATCTGGTTACAGTTTGTGATCAGGATTATGCAGAATTACTCTGTGAGTAATTTCTGAGGCAAAAATTAAGTTCTTGTTTGGGTTATTCTTAAGGGTTATTGAATAATTTTGAAATGTAGTGCCAGCTTTATCATCAGAGGAATCTTCCACAAAGGGATGTAGGCACATGTGAAGGTACAATGCAATAATCATTGCATTGCTGTGTCTAAAATTGATAGTTGTCCGTTTTCTGTGGATTTTGTACAGAAGCCTGCCAGTCATACCGGTTTGTTACTGCTGACAAGCCTATGCAGCATGGCTAAAGATTGCTGAGGATGAAGGAAACAGGGGAGCAAAGGTAGTTGCAGAATCAGTCCTGCTGACTATCAGGGTCTAATTCCTGCTTTTCAGCAATCCATATGCCAATGGAGGAGTCACAAAAAGAAAACACACCTCTGAGGTATAGCAAATAATCCTCACATTACATGCTGAAATCAAGCCTGTTTTATTGTGATCCTAATCTCAGTCCACCACTTCCACATCTAAACATTGTGCACACATCTGTATAGAGGACAGCTTCCTGCACTGACCAAGGGCCAATACTGCAGCAGATAAGGAGCGTGAGCGTGCTTGACCTGTATTGATTTGTTGTCTTCACTTTTTCTGTCTTTCTTTTTAAGCATTTGAGTCTCAACCTAAGCAGCTATTCAGACTGTTGGCATAGTTTGAAGGTTCCTCAGAGGGTTCCTCCTTTTACAAAGACCATATTACAAACATTAAATCCGTAATTATATACAAAATTAGATGCTGGGCACAAAGCCTATCTCTAAATCAAACTGGCGTGAGGCAGGGTGGTGTTACTGGAACAGGCTCAAAATCAAGTTATGAACCATGACTTGGCTCAAATTCTCTCCCTAGTCCTCAGTCATTAGGTTTGATATATACAGGAATTTTGCAAGGACATACCAGAATTTCCAATTTATTTTTGATCTAAGTATCCATAGAATGGGACAAGAAAGTTTTGGCAATTCAGAGGCAAGTTCTGTTATCACTGCGATTTCTTTAGGGCCATAAATACAACTATTCCAATTACATTTGCTAATAATTGTCTTAGGAAATGTGAATTTGAACCTTCCTGATAGATCAGACTGACACTTAATTAGGGTGCGGCTACATTAGTGATCTCCTGATCATTGCCACTTACCACGCTTTGGCTCACAGCACACAGCAGTCTCTGAGTACACAAACTGGTTTCCTTTTGGATTAAATGAAACCAGACAATGTGTTCCAGTGTTGCTCTTAATGCTCTCCAGTTATTTCTACACATTCAGTCCACGGGCCCAGCCTGAAACTAGCCTGAAGTAAATTCCCTTGAAGCATGTATCATCTGCACATCAGATACTCAACACCATTTTTTCACTCTATAAATCCACTCTTATCAGATCACTTGATTGCTAATGTAGATGTAGCCTTAGATTTTCAGTTTGAGAGTTTAACAAAAATCACTTGGAGAGTATTTCTGAGAGTCCTCAGATTCAGCAGTACAAAGCTCTTGGCAATGGAACCATATGCCTTTGTGAGCATTTGGCGATTTAAAGGCTGTCTTTAAAATACTTGGACTTGTGCTGTGGCATTTATTCTTAGAATATGCTGAAGATTGAAGGAACCAGATCTGAAGTTTGAGTGTGTGAGTTTGTAAGTTGTCTTTTTTGACTATTGATGATATATTGCCACCTAATGATTTCTGGTTTGTCGCTGACGCCTGAGAAGCACAACGGGATTTGAGTATGTAAACAAAGCTTAAAGGCTTGGATAGAGAAGATAAACTCCAAAAATAGAGGTTGTGTTATGCAAGTGGCCACATCTGAATATATAGCAATTTGATTTCTAAAACTTCTGGTGTTCTTGTATTTTAAAAGAAAGAGATAATTTGTGAAAACATATAAATCCTTTGTATTTTAATGGATGTCGTGGTTTAACTCCAGCCAGCAACTAAGCACCACGCAGGCACTAGCTCACTCCTCACCTCTCCCAGTGGGATGAGGAGGAGAATTGAAAAAAAGAGTAAAACTCATGGGCCAAGATAACAACAGTTTAATAACTAAACTAAAATATAACATAACAATAATAAAATAAAATATAATAATAATAATTGCAATGAAAAGGAATATAGCAAAGAAAGAAATAAAACCCAAGAGAAGACAAGTGATGCACAGTGCAATTGCTCATCACCCGCTGACCGATGCCCGAGCAGTGATAGGCCCTTCCCAGCTGACTCCCCCAGTTTGTATACTGACCATGACATCCTATGGTATGGAATATCCCTTTGGCTGGTTCAGGTCAGCTCTCCTGGCCATGCTCCCTCCCAGCTTCTTGTGCACCTGCTGGCAGAGCATGGGAAACTGAAAAATCCTTAACTTAGGATAAGCGCTACTTAGCAACAGCAGTGTGTTATCAACATCACACTAAATCAAAACCACAGCACTGTACCAGCTACCAGGAAGAAAATTAACCCCATCCCAGCCAAAACGAGGACAATGGATGGGAAAAGACAATGAGGGAGAGAAACAGGGGAAGAAAGTGGACAAAAATGGAGGAAGTAAGCACTTGTATCTTATGGTAAACTTGCTAAAGTGAAAAGAACTGGGGCAAAATAAAAAGATCGGAGGCAAAAGCAGTACTTTGCTGGCTTTTTGGTGTGTGTCTGAATGCAAACAGAAGTAACACTCCTTGCCCTGTCCCCAGTTTTTGTTAACAAATATTTGAGCTAGTTAAGAGTCAAATCTAAACATGGCACTGGGTACCGAAGCTTTTGGACAAATTAGTCAAGTCTTTCTGCCCATGTGACTAGACGTCATCTTGAGCTCTTGTACATGTGACATTCCCTGGTTTATGAACTAAGCAAACTGGGTAAAACAGTGGGTAGTTCAGACATTCAGACAGTCCTTCTCTTTGTATCACCCAAACTTTTGTGCCCTCCCCATCCCATACTTAGCTATAGTCAAGTCATTTGCCGAGAAAGTGCAAAGGGTGTTTCCTAAACACATTGTTACTATACCCTGATCAACACATGTCCTACAGAGATACTGCATGCCCGCTGGGAGCTGGTTTGTCTTGTGGGGTGCTCCTGCTTATGTATGATGCTGTGTGTGCTTAGGGTCCACATTCAAAGTCTCCTTTCTGCAGTTTCGCACTCGACTGTGCTTATGTCTCTAAACAGCAAACTACGCTGCAGCACAAGCCTGGATGAAGTTTTCTCCTAAACTGAACTATCCAAAACAGAAGCCATTCCCAAACCATCTGTATATACAGCTGGTATTTGCTCTGAGTTTAAAAAAGAAAAAAATTTTTAAAAAAAGGTGATAAATTGCATGTCTACCAGAAGACCCATATGCTTGAATACCATTGCTCTGCTAAACCAGGCTTTTAGGCTCTGTGGTTTTGCCTTGCCTGTTCTCTTTCAAATCTTCCTCATGTGTATGTAACCAATCACCCCCAGACTGCAGAATTGGGCCATGTGCTTAAGGGACTTTCAGGATTTGCTCGCTCATACCTTCAGTTATGGCAGCAGTTAGGAGCAGCTTAAGAGTTAAGATGAGCATCCAACATGGCTCACCAGGAGCTCTATGGACCCTGGTTTTACCTGTTTCAGTAGGCAATTAAATGACATTGATAGTCTTGACCTACATCCTCAGCAGAAAGGGATGTAAAGCGATGGACAAATTTGTTTTTATGTGCTATCATGACCCATCATGGTGATCAATTAATGTGTACCACTTGTGAGCAGGATAGCCTCAAATTTACTACCTGATTTGCCATTCACTGAAGTATTTTTAACGATTTCACATCAACTTGCTCTGAAATAAACAGAGGCTGAATATACACTTCTGTTCAGGAGATGAGTCTTTTGTGAAAAGCTGTGATTAATCGTCATAAGGGTGTGCAAAACCAAATCTTTTTCTCTGTGTATCAATAACAAGATGTCTTTAATTTGGCCAAGGCTTGATTTTAATAACTTGGCTGCTAAGTAAATTCAGTTCAGATTTAAGAAAAAGAAGTCTTAGTCTTTCCACAAGTTCTGTGATAACTTTTTAGAGTAACTCTAGCAATTACTACTGTAATTGTGTAAAGCTTGGTTGTTCATCACAGATGTGATAATGTCACAGACCTGGACCACCCCGCTGGCTTGTCAGCTTTAAAATATTACTCCTGGAATAATGAAAAATTGCCAGCTTCTCCGTATGGCTTTTTGATTTATGGGCAGTTCCTTGGAGATTGATTAGTTGTTTTGTTTTGTTACCTGGAATGAATGATGAATATTTAAAAAAATACTTAATGTTGGATCTAGTGCAAATGAGATAATTTTACAGTGACTTGTTTAGTTGTTTCCAGAATAATTGGACATTATTACCTGCCCACCATGCGTGAACTATAGGTCTCTGGAGGGGCTAAATAGCTTCAGTTGATGTTTCCTTAATATTTCAATGTAGTTCATCTGCACTGTTCATACAGGAGCTTTTGCCAGATGGTTAACCAGCCCTGTAATGACATTTCACATTTCCCATATATTACTCACCAATGGAAAACGATACAATTTGATTCGCTGTTCAGTGTAACTTACGACTGACTCACTTGTGTACCTGTACTAAAGGATAGTGGCCAAGTGTCCCAGCGAGGTTAAATTGAAAGGAGTTTCCTATTACCCTGAGTGGGATCAGTACTGATGTTCACAATATGGAAGCAAATAACTTGCTCTCTTTGTTATGATTTAAGAACAAACTGGGCTTTATAAGGCTGTTCCTGAAATGTTTTGGCAAAAAAGATAATTGGACACCTGCCCCAAGAGTGATTTTTAAAAAATTCATGAAGAATCCACTATGATTTGAAACCACTTTCAAACCTCTGGCTCCACAGGTGGAGATGGGAGAAGTAGTAGTAGGTAACTGCGAGGCCATAAACAGCTGACCTTTGTTTCTGAAAAATGTACTATTTGTTCAATTCTTAAACATCAAGGCACCTCCCTCCCCTCTCCTTTGGCTTCTGTGACTGGTCAGTGTTGTTTCAGCCACTGCAAGGCAGCCTCCTGGAAACCAAGAGCCGCCTCGGGGCAGTGCCCACAGCAGGGAGGCACCACCTCGCTCTGTCTCCTCAGCTACTGGGACACAGCTGGGAACAGAGGTTGTCTTGCCTTTGGTGATTTTTGGGCCGGGGGGAGGTGAAGGCAACACGTAATCCAAACTTATCTTTGTCTCCACTGGGCAGCATTTAGGCACGATTTTTGAATAGTTTATTTTTACTGGAGAGTTTCATTATGCTGCTTTTACAAATGGACTTTTTAGATATGCGGTGTTCTTGTGTCTGGTATCCTATCAGTATTTTATTTGTCACCAGAGATCTTCAGCATGGATTGGGCAGGGGAAAAAGACCGCTTTTGAGAAGACATTCAGAAAACTGCTGTTTCAAAACATAATCTTGCTTGCGTGCTGTCAGAAGTTGCAGAGGGAGGAGCTGTATCTGTAGGCAAACAAAAAGATGGTTTTCTGTACCTGTTATCCTTGTTATTCTCCTTTGAATCCACACTCCTCTAGCTTCTTCCTTTTCTGTCTCTATACCATTTCCAGTTTGACCTTGTTTTCTCATCTCTGGGCTGTTCACAATGGTTGAAGGCTCTTACACCTATGTTCTATACCAGTCTAGTTTTGCAAACTATTGTCTTTACTATTTGACCTCCATCCCTTGGCAAAGTGAAGAAGGATGCTATTGCAGCAATCAGTAGTCTTTGATCTGTTCGTAACAGCTCCGAGGACTGGCTAGTGGAAAGGAGCCTGGACTGGACCCTTGGGATCACAGAGCCCAGTCTCCCACAGCTACAAACAAGCATGAAATAGACACTTTGTCTGGAGAGCCAAAAAAATATTACTGCAATCCCCAAAATGCTCCTCAGGACCCTTTAGCAAACTTTATATGTAAATACAAGAGACCCACAGCAGCTTCAGCTACTACAGTGTGTCCCAAGAAGAGAATGAGGACATCACCAATGGCTTAAGACACTGTTTTAAGTGCAAAAGCTTCCATAATCTGAAGAAGTGGACCATATATTGAGCTGGCGAGGGAGGGAACCCTACAGGAGGAAGCCTTCCTCACTTTCTGGAGCTTGCCCAAATGGCTGGGTTATCTCAAGAGCTCTCCACTTTTTAGTAACTTGATCCTACAAAACCCTTCTGTTTTAACATTTCTTCCCTGGCTAATGTCTACTTTGCAATGTGGCTACTTGACATGTGGATTACACTTCTATCCAGTTTTCTTTCTTTGCTCATTAAGTGTCTGGCCACTTAGAGTTTTCTTGACTTGAATTTTTGGAATCTTGCTGAACACAGCTATCTGTAAGAGTCTTTATGATAAATGTATATGCTGGGAAATTGTTCTGTTACCATGGCAAGGCAATGGGTGTGGGATGATTGCTGCTTACTATCTGAATTGTGCTACTTTATTGTTTCCGTCTGTGTTATCTCCATCCCTGTCTTCTTCTTATAAGTTCTTTGGTCCATGACTACCTACTTATTGTGTGTACTTTACCAAATGTCTTACTGGAGTCTCTAAGTGTTGCTGAAGTCTGTTATGAAAATTTGACATGGTAGAAAGAAGAGAGAGAAGATCATATTCAGAGTTACAACATACTATTCTAATGTCACAAAATCAAACTGAAAGACCCTTTTTCCACTTCTCTGTAAAAAAAAACCCTCATTTTTATTCATAAAAGAGGCTGCTTCTTTAGCTGGAAAGAATTTTTCCTCTCTCACTAGGAATATAAATAATTCGAGCAGAAGAGAGCAGAGAAGCCACATTAATCATGTATGTATGGATATATTTTATTTCAAAATTATTTTCTTAAATCTAAAAAACATTCATGACTGTCTTATTCAAGTACAGTAGTTTTCATAACATAGTGGACATATATAAGTATTTATTTCTTTCCTTAGAGATTTGGGTTTTAAAACATTTTTCTTTTTAATATCCAAAATTCATGTAAGGTTTAGGATTGACTTAGGTTGAAGCCATAATTCTTAAAACGCTTGTGCATATGCTTGACTTCAGGAATGTAAGTCTCTTTTAGTTCAATAGAACAACTTTGTCTAAGTTATATGCTTAAAGAAGATCAAAGCTTGAACCTAACTTTCCAAATAGAAATTACAAACATTAGTTACAATGATCTAAGACATGAAAAAAACCCCAGCCTTTTTAAAAGCAATGGTAGTTTCAAACTAGGAAGACAGGATAAACTGTAGGTGAGAGGTGGAGCGTGGATATGTGCTGGTCCTGTGAGTTATCCCTGCATGAAAACCAGCTTTTTGCAGAAGAAGTGGGAGGTGAAGTAGGGTGATGGAAACTGAGAGAGATGGCAGACAATGGAAAAAGCTGAGCTTGGTGAGGTTCAGAGTGTTTCCAACTCTTTCAAGTGAATTTTAGGCTGTAAAAAGAGGTAGAGAACCACTGTTACACATAACACTCCTGACTGCTAGTTCCTTTGCAAGCCCAACTTCACCATGCTCATAAAAGCTTCAGCAAAGATGCTGTTGCACCCGATGAGAAGTGTTGGTAAAAATTTATTTTGACTTGAGAAAATTGCAAGGGCTTGATAGCCATCGTTTGGAGACACACAGTGTTTTGGCTGTCTTTACGCGCTCTGTACTGTATCTCTGAGCAAAGCAGGACCGCTGCAGAGTCTGTTTAGCTCTGTGGTGAGAAGGGGGGAGGTTTCCAGAGGCACAGAGGGGGATTAACCAGACAATTACTGTTAGACGCCCCTGGTAGAGAAGCATCCTTTCCTCTTTTTGTCGGTCAGAATTTTTTCCATCTGCCTTTTCCACAGTGACGGCACAGTGAGGTTATCAGAGAGTTCATGTGGCTGCTAAAGAAGTTTAGGGCTGATTTAAGGGATGGGGGTGCTGGAAACTTTGAAAAAAATTAATTTCCTGTGGAAATATGTTTTGTGTCTTGGTGAAATACCAGGACCTGAACATGCTTCTGGTTTTAATAAAAATGTTTAGGGCTTGCTTTTTGTTTTTGTCAGTTGAAGAAAATTTAACCATCTCCACTACAAAGCATCTTCTCCATGTGAGAGAGCAGTTGGAAATTTTGGGTTCCCAGATGGTGTCCAAGGATTTTGCAGTAATGGATGGATGGTCATTTTAACTGCTCTCCTGTGGAGATCTGAGCTGTACACAAAGGAGGGAAGGCAAGGCTCCAGAAGGCTACTGAGCACCATGCATGGTGGTGGAAATGGGAAGGCTCCAGAGATACAGCCAGAAGGAAGAGTCACTGGACACAGCTGAGAGAGACAGGCAAAGGCTGGAGGAAGACGAAAATGGAGTATCTCTAAAATCATGCAGCAGCAGGAAGAGTGTCTGAAGGAGCAGAGGTGAGACCACACAGACCAACAAATATTCTCTGGGATGCCAGTGACATCCTGGAGTAGTGGCACACACCCAAAAATGTGTACTCTTGTCTTATTACTATAGCCTTTATCGCTAATTCTGTCCATATATTTTTCAGTCTGTTGGGAGGAAGACCATTAAATAATATATCCTCAAAGCACAGCAGTAAGTATTTTCTCTACAGCCTTTATAATGCACACAGAGCCTTGGTATAGACTAGGATGATGTGCAAATTTGCCATTTTCTTGCAGGCGGCTTCCCAGAATGGGCTTTTTATCAGCTCTTCCCCACTACTGCTGCCCCTAAACTGCATTTATTTAGGCAACCCAAACTACTGAAACCCTTTTTTTTTTTCCTAAACATTTGCAATGCAGTGTGGGTGGTGAAAGATTTTTAATGCTACAGGGCATGCAGTGCTGTACTCAACAGAAATACTGATTCCTTAGTTCTTCATTAGAAACAACCAAATAAAACTTGATGAAAAATGTATTCAGTTTATTAGCTTTCCTAGTTCCTGAATGACTATTAGCAATTTGCAATTACTTAATACTTGTTCTAATTTACTCAACACATATTTTAGTGCTTCTTGCAGTCATGGAATTTCTTGAAGAATTTGCTATAGACTTTCAGTACTTCATGTTCAAAATTTGAAGTCTATAGAACAGTTGAGACTTAGCACTTAATGTGTATTCTCTTACATCACTAAGCAAGTGCAGCTTTTTCAAGTTGAGGTGGGGAATTAAGAACTTGAAGCCTCTGAAGGTTTTTTCCCCAAGTAAAGAATTTTTTTTTCTTTTTTTAAGAATAAGTAGCAAAAAACCTGAGACAGGCATGTACTAATCTAGATTTATAAATTAGAAGTACAAATCATTTCCTTCTACACCTTTCAGAAATTTAGTTACAAAAGTGGTTGTAAGATTTGTTGTCTAAAAGCTTGGAGTTTCAGCACGTTTACAGGGAAAAAGAGTGTGATAAGAGTAATTGTTTCTGGCTTGTTCCTGCCCTGGTTGAGATGCATAACTTCGAAAACCCTATCTTAGCTATGCAAGCTATGGAACATCATCTACAGGATGGAAGCTCGAATGTGCAAAGCAGATTTTCAGCTGGTGTGAACTGTCATGGTGCCAGTGAAGTAAATAAAGTTTTGACAGCCCGTATTAGCTGAGTTTGAGTTCCTATATTGAGGTATAAAATTTGGGAATGCCAAAGACTGGAAGTCAGGAGGATGATGGAATCTGTTTACAGCAACCTGTTGCAAAAATCATCCGGGCTCAGAAATAGATGTTTTCTATTTTTAAATTGTGGTAGTATGCAAAAACCCAAACAGACCAAGATTCCTGTTTCTAACCTGTATCTGTAGTTTCTCAAAGAGACAGCCTTTGCTCTAAAGAGTCTGCAGTCTAAATATAAGACAAAAGATGGGAAAGATGCAGAGACATAGTGAGGCACAGTTCTTTCCCCCTTTTTCTGCAGCAGGTCAGCATCAACACCAAAAGTAACACCTGGTCTGTAGACTGCTGGTGCACTCACATGTCATGTTGTGGACTCAGGTTGTGTACTGCCAATGACAGTTTCAAAGCCTGTTGGGATACAAATTAAAAAATGCATAGGTAGTTGTATTTTAGAACCCTCAAGCTGTTAAAATTACATTATCTGGGGACATGAGGGAACAGAATCAAAATTATTTGCCTGAAGGATGGTTTTGTTTTGCTTTATTACTGCAGTATTTAAGAACTCTGAAAATACAGGTTAATGCATTGTGAACATGCTCAGATCCTGAAGTGGAAGAATTGTATTTTAAATGCTGTAAAATGAGAAAGATGTATTTGGTGTTGAAATACGCATGGAGGAGAAAAATCTCTGACTTCCACTCCTCAAAGTAAGGTGTGATAATTTTACTAACTGGAGGAGTATGTCCCTGATAAATGATTCCTGCAGGTATTCTGCCAGGTATTTCTTTCCCTGACATGGAAGCAGTCTCACAACGCACTTGTCGGAGTCATTGATGCAACAATACGTATTTGTTCTTCAGAGCCATTTTGGTTTTCACTCCTCATTGGCAAGCTGCAAAAGAAATTCTTGAACACACACCCCCCTAAATAAATTGCAACTGTCTGAATAATCTCTTATGGAATTTCTATGTCAGAGCAGACCAGTGGTCCTCCTTGTCCATACTCATTCTGAGAGTGGTCAGGGGCCAACAGCATGAAGAAGTTGCAAAATAGCCTAGCTCAAGCTGTTGATATAATAACAGCTCCTTATTACTTAGACCTTGGCTTATGTACTGACATACAAGGCTTTATATACCTTCCAAAATATGCAAGTCCTCACCAATGCGCCTCTGACTGTTTTTATTATTCATGTAAACCACAGGTGACGTGCTGAATGGAAAAAAAAATTAGCAACTCTAAGTGATAAACAAGTTTGGAACTAAAAAGAGGGTGAATGAATGAAAAGCCTTCTGGCCCAGGACAGTGTAGGGATAGTTCTGTGAGTCACTGACTTTTTCCTGAAACGATGACATGTATCATTATGAGGGGAAGAAGCTGAAATGAGAATCCAAGAAAGAAAATGTTTTTTATAAAATATAGAGTGGCAGGTAACTGTATTTTGATACTGTGTTTTATTATAATAGAAATTATCCTATTCTGTTAGTTCTTACGAAAGTTCATCACTGTAATACCATTACTGTATTTATTATTATGAGGAGCAGACCGATCAATGTGTTAAACAGCTGGTTTGATCATTTTCAAAAGTTTTTGAGGTGTTTTAATCCTAAAAAAAGGGAAAGTGCTGCTGTCTTGAAAATATCTAATGGTAAAAAAATGGGATAAATTGTAAAGTTACTGCATTCATCAGTCAACCACCCCAAAACATTTGCAACTGATTATATATTTCAAAACTTGGCCGGGAGTTGTGAGGTTCCTTGTAAGCAACTTGCTGTGTTGTGCCAAATGTAGGAAAACTAGAAGGTATTTCTGAAACATGTGCTGAGAAAAATACTTTATTGTTGAAGTAGTAGTAGTAGTGGTGGTGGTGGTGGTGTTAATAATAATAATAATAATTATAGAACAGAGGTACGGGAATAGGTTTTGACTAGTAATAAGCCATCCAAGAAAGAATGCAAAGTTATAAAAACTAAAACGATAATAAAAATATCTCATGTATGCACCATTTCCTATTTTATTGTCTACAAGTTGCTGTTAAACCATACTCAGGTTGTGTCTCTTCCTGCTGGAATATTTATCATGAGAATGAGGTGCCAGAACCTGAAGGCTTGTCCTAGAAGAGAGAATAGTCAGTCAGAGGTTATTGCAAGAGTCTCCACAAATGGTGGTCTTTGAGTTAAATACATTTTTCTTCTTCCTCTTTCCTTTTTGCAACTCATGTCTGTTATGTCTTGGCTTCTTAAAAAGGTTTGCTACCCCACACATTGGACATCACTCATCCCCATCCCTAGAGTAACCCACTCTATTACACCTTCTTTCTCCTTCCTTCCCCTCACTATTGCTCTTTCAGGAATGTCAGACTTCCATCCAGACTTTGTACCATAAGCACTTTTTTTGTTCTGATGGTCGGTTGTGCCCTGCCACATTGCTGCCAGCAATGGAAGGAGAAAGTTGACCTCCTTGGATGACAACCCTGTGTATGTCTTATTGCAGCATTTGTTGGTCACTGGGATCTGGAATGTTGCTGTTTTCTGTCTGTTCTGCTTTAGTGGAGGAAAGTTTTAAATTACTGGTACTTTTTAGGTTGCACCCTTCCTATCCTGTGCTGTTAGTAAATTATGCTGCCATTTCTAGTCCAAGAAGGTGGGAGTGAGCTTGCAACATACTTCACAATTACAGTTGTAAAGAATATTTCAAGTAATATGCACAAGATCATCCATGTATTGGAAATATGTGGGACTTGCATGTGCAGTTTTCTCCAGGTAATTATGAATCCATTTTTGTTACTTGTGATGCAGACTTTTTTCATATACTTCTCTATGTCAGATATATTTTTTAAAACTCAAGGCAAGACTTTGTCTCTTACTGTCTTCTTTAAACAGATGTCATTAGATTAGTATTCTGACCTTGTTGTAATTTATTATCACTTTTCGGTTTGTTTCCTTCCCCTCTGCTCAGGTACTCCTACTATATTAAAGGGCTCTCCAAACCCCTGCTTGTTATCTAATATTTCTGGTTCCAATCAAATCCCCATTACAGCCGATATAAGTATTTTCAGTAATATCAGAGTGCTTGGAATTGAGCCCCAATTGAAAGAGAAGCAGACATTAGTGAGCTAAAAACTATGTCAAATATTGGCTCATGGAAGTCACAGTCTTACTACAAGAACAACCTAGAAAAGAACAGGTTTGTAGCTTTCAGCTCCTTTGCTTGTTGTGCTGCAGTAGTCATGCCACCTGTTTTGTTTTGATTTTTTTTAAATTTGTGTTTTACATTCCCTCCATATCGGGCAGCTGGTTTTACTTGAAACTTTGCTGAATTGTGGTCTTACCTTTGTACCACTCTCATCTTATTTGGAGGAGCTAGTGTAAACAGCAAGCTGGAGACCTGTTGTGTAGTCCTTTTACACTGTATAGTTTCTCCCACCGTACAGATACAATCTGACCCCTATTTTTAAGCTGTCACTGGCCTGGCCTCAAGGGAGCAAAGCTGCAGAGAAAAGAAATGGTTAGCACTGCAGCTGTACCCAGGAAACTCAAGTCCAGGCAGAGCTGTCTTGCTCATAACATGTGAACCGAACTTGTGTGCCACATTTTGCATGGACCATGCAGACTTGTTGCCTCTCTGAGTTCATTAGCCATTAATAAGCAAAAAATTAGCAGGTCCAAATGCAGCACAAGGCCATCATCTACATTAAAATTAAAAGTGTTGACAAAAATAGTCTTGAGAGTAGAGGAAGTTGTTTCTGAGGAAACATTTGCTCCTTCTTAGGCTATACTGATATATCAAAGATTTCTCCCAGTTCCTCCATGCTAACTTCTGCAGTGCTTGTTGAAACTAGTTTAAATTAGTAGTTAAAATTATGGGGATGTTACAAGTCACATTTAAAATGAAGAGAACATATTGGGCAATGTTACTTTAAAAAAATAATTACTAAGAGAAAACATGTCCAATTTCTAAAACCCACCCAAACTGAACTTAATTCCTGGATCATGACAACTAGAAACTAATAACAAGTATCTTATATCCTGTCTCTAAGAGAGCTTGGTTCAGACAATACACAATACATGCTATTGCGTATGTTGAATAGCTTCCTAGACTTGGTTGTTGTGTTTTTAAGGCAGATCAGCAGCAAAAATGCAGATAAATGCAATTTAATAAACATACCTATTGGCTAGAACAAAGAGTAACAGAAATAGATGCTTCCAGATTCCTCATATGTATTCTGTGGGGTTGTTTTCTTGCACTGCATCCTATAGGTACTGAACTTGAGAAACAAGATATGGAACATAAGGCTATTATTCTTACTAATGTGATTACAAAAATCTTATTGTATTAGCAGCATTCCAGTTTTAATTACAGAGTGCTTAACTGAATTAGTAAGTTTTATTTTCATGTTAGATACTATCATTATTTAACTCTGTAATTTACTATGAAATCCTTATTGCTTTGTCACTCGAGTTTTATGATTGTTTTTCTTAATGATAGGAGTTGTCTTTGCACCAAGGGAGTTTTTTTCTTTTTATTTAATCATGGTCTTAAGAGATTTGAAACTTCAGGGATTAATAAAGTATCCCCAAAATCATAAAGCAAATCACAGCATACCAAATCATTTCTCCTTTGAGACTGGTGCCAAACATTTTCTGTGGTGTTCCAGTGAAACTGGACACTTCCAGCCCAATGGCTAGTAAAGTCAGCAAAGAAAAGAAAAGAGAGTGACTATGTGACCAAACTTTTATTTTCAGTGCATAGCTGGAATTTCAGCCTCTCTGCACAAGTCCTTGCCATTACAATTTATTAGATGTTTTATGTAGCAGATTTTATTGAATGATTTAGGTAGTCTTGACTTGATCCTTTCCAAATGTGTTCAACAGTATTCTGCTACATGCGAAAGCGTTTTTATATTCTCACTTTCATGTAACTAAATCTCTGAAATCTAGATAAAGTTACCCGCCTGCTGCATATACTGTTTTACTTTCAGAATTAATTTGGAAAGCCCTGTATGGTCTGGCCTCTGTAGCCCTTTCCAGAAGATTTAGGATTATAAATTAGATTGTCCGACGTGCGTCGGCATTTCAAGCCGGAAGGCATGTGTCTGCCAGCAGGAAGAAGAGGGGCACTGGAACCACCAAGCTGACTAAGAGCTATTAAGCTCCTGGGAGTGTGAAGGTTAGGATAAAAGGAAATAGAGTATATTAAAGATGCAGGAACTACATTTTCCAGGCATATCTTGATTCCACGGTGTATTGATCTGCAGTCCTGGATTTCATCAAACGCAATACCTCATCTTCAACACACTCACGGAAAAGGACAGGGGAGCAGGGGAAATCAGCCTGAAATAGTTGGTCTCTGCTAAACCCAGGGAGTGGATCTGCTTCTGTAGTAAGTGTGTATTACAAATCTTTTGATTTGCATTCAGGCACATCCATACTGCAACAGAATTTATAGTCTTCGTTCTGAAGGAAAGGGAGAAGCTTTCTTCTCCTAAGTCATCTTTTAACAATAATCACCCTAGAGAAACAGTTTTGATGAGGTCTAGAATCCCTTATGGCACCCTGTACTTCTTTTGAGAGCCACCAATGCCAGATCAATGGAAGTTTTTTTTAAAATGCTGCTTCAAAATACAGAAATGGCAATTCATGTCTTTTCAGGTGTTATGAATCCCTTATCTAATTGTAACTCCCAAATCATAATTAAGTTAGAGGCAAGTTTTAATCCATTCGTAGTTGTTTTGCTTTAAATTATTTTCTTGTCATTCACACATGTAAATTTGTAAAGTTTATACATGCATAGTGCATACACATACAACTGCACATATTCTGCACATCAATTTGAAATAATGTGACATTATTTACTGTTACTTTTTCATGAAAATTTAATACTGGTTTTTATTCCTACTATGTCTGACTTAAACCTTAATTTTTAACTTTAACCAGGGCATCATTCTAATTTTCAGTATAATGGATGGAATTCCTATTATTTGAAATTGTGCAATGTAAACAGTACACATGAGAGAACATTCCTGGACACTGTCAAGTCTGTCCATTTAGTTAGTAAATTTATAAGCAATGGGAAAAGCATTCCTATAAACAAAGCCTGAGCTGAAGGGAAAAACAATTTCAATTCAGTTCTGGAAATCAGAATTTTCTCTTACAGGTTTGACCAAGTGTCTTTGCAATCTGAAGGACACATATTTGTTTGCTAAATGTACATACCTTCTCACAGGAAACCTGTTTATGGGCACATAAGAGCCACTGCAGACTGGAGACCTGACCAGCCCAGTTTCCTGCCTCTGTCAATGGCCACTAGCAGATATCCAGAAAGTGTAATGCAGCGGGGTAATCCCAGAGGGACACCTACTTGGGCCATTCTCACAGCCTGAGGAAGTCTCCAGCTCAGAGACTTTCTGAGTCAAAGGTAGCACCAGCATTGTGCTTGATGAACTTTCTTTGCTATTTGTCTAAAAGATCTCTGAAACCATGTTAGTTTGTGAACTCCCACCAAGCCGCATGGCAGCATGTTTCACAGCTTGTCTGCAGGTCATGTGAAGAAATACCTCCTTGTTCTGATTATAACCCTAGCTGGTTTTACCCTTTTTTCCTTGTATTACAGTGGCAATCAATAATGTTCCATATTCACTATCTTGACATCACCTAGAATTTTATATATGGTTTGTGTAAACTTAATTCTTTTATTTTCTCCCCTAATCTCCACTCCTCGCTCATTGAAACTAGATTATGGTCACTCCTCATGTGGAGACTCTCCCATATCACCCTCACCTTGTCCAAGCCATCTCTAGTTCTGAAATATCTGACTGGAAATAGAGGCTAGAAATCAACACTACCCCTGTAATCAAGATGCAGGTGCATTGTGGGTTTATCTAGAGACATGGTATTCTGTCATCATCCTCTTTTCCTATACTACTTGCTTTTTGAACACTATTGAGCACTGAGCTGACTATCAGAGCTCAGAAATCTTTTCCCTGAATAGTAGTAGATAGTCTGAAAAATATCATTTTATATGCAAAACTTGCATGTCTTTTTTCCCAAGAGTGTTACTTTACATTTCTCTGCATCAAATTTCATCTGCCATTTTACTGCCCAGTTACTCAATATAGTGAGGTCCTTCTGGGGCTCTGCAATTGACTTTGCTTGTTAATATCCTGAATAATTTAGCTCTGATGGTAGTTTTGCCACCTTACTCTTCATCCCCTCTTTCAGCTGATTTCTGAAGAGCACAGGCCTTATCACAGAAATCAGAGGAAATCCACACTTGACCTTCGTCCTTTGAAAAAAAAGATAATTTCTTTTTTTCTGTGTTCCTCACCTTTTCATCAGTAATGTAAACATGCCACAACCTCCCCTCTTGTCCCATGGCAATTTGATTTTCTCTAAGAATATTTGGGGAAAAATCTTGTTGAAAACCTTTTGAAAATCCAGGCAGTATATAGCAACTCTATCTCCCTTGTCCAGATTTGTTGCTCAGGTAATTCTAAGAGATCTGCAAGGGCATGACTTCTCACTATAAAAGCCATGTTGACTCTTTCCTAAGAAATCAGTTATCCATTTGATCATTTATTCATGTATCCACTGATTCTTTTATTTTAACATTTTGATGGAAAGTGGATAACACCTCTCATTTCTGACCAAAACTCTGCAGTACAATTTATCATCTTCTATTTCTTGCTGAAACTCCTAGTGCCTGTAAACTGAAGAAGAAATGTGAACTCCATTCCACATAGGCTCTGTCTAATATACATCTAATATGAATTTACATCACCAATTGAAAACATTGGTCTTCCTTCTCTGTTGATGCTACATCGAGGTACATATGCAAAAAACTGTTAAAATCAAAGGCGTGCTGGACATATTTCCTTTTCCGCTGGGTATATCTAGACTAGCAGTCAAATATGTGTTGCTGAACTCGCCTTAAGAAATTAAATTAGAATTTTATTTGTATTTTCTTCCATGAAATTTCCTTCCCAGTTTAACATCTAAGAAGTAATGTGTCCAATATCCATGCTTCAGTTGTTTTATTGGTTTTTATTGCAGCATTGGATTCCTCCAGACAGAGATTACCAAATTCACTGTGCTGAAAGGGTACTTGGTAAGGGGTGAAGAAAGAAATGAAAATGAGGAATTATTTTCCACAGCCAAAATTTGGGGGGTTGAATGATCAGTGCAACACAATGACTATATCTAGTCTGTTCTCCTTTATCTGCAGCAATGTTGGTGGCAATGAATTTCCCTTCAGAGATGGAAATTTTACAATGAGAGTGGTGAAACACAGAAACAGGTTGTCCAGAGAGGTTGTAGATGCCCCATTTCTGGAAACATTTAAGGTCAGGCTGGATGGGGCTCTGAGAAACTTGACCTAGTTGATGATGTCCCTGTTTATTGGAGGGGGGGTTGGACTAGATGACCTTTAAAGGTCCCTTTCAACCCAAACTATTCTATGATTCTATTAGCAGTAGTGCAAAACA
This sequence comes from Strix uralensis, assembly GCF_047716275.1. Classification (NCBI taxonomy): domain Eukaryota; kingdom Metazoa; phylum Chordata; class Aves; order Strigiformes; family Strigidae; genus Strix; species Strix uralensis. The sequence goes on from NC_133973.1 coordinate 35,377,374, forward strand.
CAGGAGAAGAAAGTGTCCCTAGCTTAAGTTCAATTAGAAAACAGAGAAAGCCAGAAAAGGGGCATGGGGAAGATAACATTTTAACATATAAGCAGTAGTCATGGGGTGATCAAACAAATGCATTTTGCAACCTAAATAAATTTTGTCTTTGCTTGTTTTGAGTTGAGTGCTCCTTGCCTCTTCTAATACGTAGCTTATTGCCAGTTGATCAGATTTCATGTAGGTCTATTTATCATGGTGGCTGAAGTATGGTGATCTTGCAAAACTGTTCCCAACCACTACTACTTGCCTCTGGATTAGCATTAACATATATGTAGACCTCTTGTGAGATGCACATTGCAGGTAGAGGGAGCCCTGGGCAGAGGGAAGGAACAGTAAGGGTGTCACATCTGGAATATCAAGGATCAGTACAATGAAGCTCTTTGAAGACAAGTTGAAGAATTGTAACTGGATTCAGTGGAAGGAGTGCAGGGGAGGAGACTTTAAGTTGTAATGTGATGTAACAAGCGTAACCTTGAGAAAAAAGCAGTGATTTATAAATGGCAGGATCATGGGACAAACCCATGGGATGTTATTTACAGATGCTAACCTTGCTTCCTTTGAAATTGTGGTAAAACTTCTATTGAACAAAAGCTCTATACTTCTGAGTTTTCTTACATTGCACTCTGTGGTGATCGACTCTACAGTCTGATTCCAGTTGCTGCTTCAAAATACACATGATAGTTTACATGACCGCACTTTTTAAATACCAACATTTTAAGACTCACAACTGATAAATAAAAAAAAAAATTTATGGAAATAAATTTACTATGTCGTTTAATTCTACCATGCTAAGCTGTTTAAGCTCTCAGTGTATCAGTGTGTACAGTGATATCAACAAAACATACAGCAGGTATGTATATCTTTATCTTAGAGTTGTTCTTTCCAGTGAGGCTAGTTGACATGCTTAAGTAATAGTAATGCTATGGGTGGTATTTTCAAAATTCTAATATTTAAGTACATTTTTTGACCAGTGCTTCCTCTTCTGGAGCAATGAAATTTTCAATCTAAATGAAACAATCTTCTACCTAATTACATTATGTTCCTGTGGCAATTTCAGAGGGCATATAGAATAACATTAAAGTCCAAAGGATTTAATTCATAAAGCCTATTCTGGTAGGAATGAGCAATAATCTGAAAATTGTTTTAGTTTTACTTTTTAATTATTCTTTAGCAACAATACTTGACAAAAGCACATTAAGCAAATGAAATCTAAAAATAACTTGTAAAGATCTTGGATTTTGAAATTGTAGATAGTCATCACCATGATATTAAAAGTGACTTGAAGCACAAGCACACAAGGAAGATCTTGAAAGTATATAGTCTATAATTCAAAAGCTCTTCCAGGCATTTCGAAGCTGGCAAAAATTCTTAAAGAATCCTCAATGATTTCTTGATCAATTTTTTTTTGCAATCTTAAACAAATATTTGCAAAAAAAAAAGTAGTATTTTTTTATGTTTCAATGTTTTGGCCCTATAAATACAGCTGATCACCTAAGTTAGAAGGAAGGATGTTTCAACTTGAGCTGGGAGCTTTCACTTTCAAAACAAACTAGAGAATGCCCAGGACCCATCCTGGTGTGCTGTGGTATTCACTTTAAGTAACCAGGGAAGGACTCTTAGTTTATGGTGGTAGATGCTAAAGAAGTGAGAAAACCTTTGGTGGGATAAAAATGGCCACTGTCTCCACAGACTTCTATCAGTGGGATGTCTTTTGCAAATATTTTCACCACTTACGTCTATGCTGTTCTCTTCTTGTTCAACTCCTCCTTTATTTCACTAACAACATTTCTTATCAGCATATTTCCAAAGCACTTTTTAATTATTTGTGGTTGCTAGTACCCTCCATTTTCATTTATTTCAAGTTACTTGACTTCTGGAAGAAAATCTATGTTTTCAGCTATTTTGGAACTCTGTCTTAAGGGATGCAATGTGAAAGGGGTAAATGTCAGGTTTATCAAAAACGCCTCCCTTTTCAGTTGAATTGAAAAGCATGCCAAATGTTTTCAGTATTTCTTCTCTTGCAATAAATCTATGCATCATTCCCTTTTTCAGTTTTGTTATATTTCAGTAAATTACATCTTTTGTGTGTGTTTTTGAATCTTTCCAGATCAGGCGTGGAAGGCTGAGGGCTTAATGTGGATATGGCAGGGGAACTTTTCTGGGAAAAGCTGTAACGTTTTCTTTGGGGCCATTGCTGCAACCTCATATATTGTGTATTTTCTGCTAGAACTTGTATGCTGGGTCAGCTTATTTATCTTCCTAGTTGTCCCATTCTATTTTGTTTTGTGGTGGAAGGGATGAAAGAGAGAGAGTGAGAGAGCAGTTTAGAGGCTTCATTATTGCTGTTATTGTGATGAAGTGTTTAAATGAAGTGCTGGTCCTTTTAAGATACCATTTTCAGCAACATAAATACAAATGATCCTTGTGTTGAGTATAACCATTACAAAGAGCACTCTCAAATTATTATTTAAAATAAATGTGTAATCTTTTAATCACCCTGAAGTTTATACGTAAGAGTAATTACTCTGGAATGAATCCAGATTGTCCCTATCAAGGCATGTTATTAATGGACTAATTAGCATAGCTGGAACACAGTTGTGGATTGGTAGGGCTCCATAGTCTAAGCCTACAAGAAATTTAGGCTTTCTGCCATGAAGCTCTTTCCCAGTCTAGAATCAGACATTGCAATCAGGTCTAACACAAAGAGGAAAAGTTAGATTTTTCAGAAGCAAAAGCAGTAGTTTGAATGCTTCTCTTTAAAGCAGTGGTAAATTTGATTTTAACGTAACAGAAGCAGAGAAGGACTAAGCTGAGTAACCTTGATGATTCTTCCTGTACTCCATTGCCAGATTTGCACACAGGTCTGCTCTTTTGTTGCAATTAGTGATTTCTCTGGCCTGTGGAAAGAACTAAGAGCAAAGACTGTTTCAGACTCTCTAAAAATAGCATTTTCAGAGTGTTTTCTAGCTCATGAAGGATTCCACGCCAGACTGTATCACTGAAGTGTTTGTGGTGGAAAACAAAACATCATCTGCATGACTGAAAAACAGACATCACTTAGATCAAAGATCTTTCTTCTCTCCTGGAACATGGAATGGAAGAGGATCTTCTATAACCCCAGCCATGCCTATATTAAACTATCTATGTTTATTTCTGTATGTTTCATCAGGTTCATCTTCATGGGGTTGAGATGGTCCAGTTCTAATCTGATCCAGAAGATCTTAAATCTGCTAAACTGCTTGAATCACTAAGCTGTGTCCTCATCTGCTGAAACGTTACAGAATTGCAAGCACAGATTTATTGGAGGTGGGAGCCTTCCTGAGCACTGGGTCTTTCTGCAACCCACAACTGCAGCAGCAACTTCTCATATGATATGGGGAACCTGCTCAGCTTTGTTGTTCACATGGGGGAGTATCTGCTTCAGTAGTTGCATACTGCCTTTCCAAAGCATACACTTGGGGAAAAAAGAAAAGAAAAATTATCTTTTCCTCTAGAACAGACTTATCCCAGTTCCCCATTGGAGTGACAGTGATAGTGATGGACAATTGTATGGCTGTTAATAGCTCTTAAATCTGAAGCACTGATCTAGTTTATGTCACACAGGCAGTACATACAGGCCTTGAGTGTTTACAGTGGTACTACCTGAACTTGCTGAACATCCCTCAGGTCCTGCTGTGGAAGTTGGAATATTTTCCTTAACTCTCAGAAGTGTTGTGAAACTAAATATGTCAAATCTTTCCCAGAAACTTGCCTATTTCTTAGAAGATGCTTTAGACATCTGACGTATATCATGAGTGTAATTTTGCTATAAAACTCTGTTATTTGGCTAATAATAAAAGAAAATATTTTTCCCTCTCTATTGCTCAGCAACAGTATCTTCTCCTTATCTGTCAGTATTCAATGAAAAGAAAACTGCTCCCACAATGCAAGATGTTTTGCTCTGTACTACTAATGCAGTTTCATTGCTCTATTTCTTCCTGGATATTCCGCCCCTTCTATGTATTGGCAACGCATACTGACTTTTTGGTGAAGTTCATACTTTCTGTGAAATAGTTTATTTGCATTAATATTAGATCCATCTTTGAAGAATTATCCTAGTAGTTTCCCAACCGGCTTGCTTTCATAACAACCTGGTTTTGCCTCTCTGGCAGATAGTTCTTTATTTCCTTTCAATAGTTGAATTCATCCCCATCTTTCTAAAGATTACCCATGTGTCAGCATGTTTGATACCTTACAAAGGCCAGACAGAGTAGATATAATAGATTTCTCTTGTCTAGAAAATCAGTTATCAAAGAGTTTAAAATGTCTGAAATTCTCTCTTCAATAAACCTCTGTCACACATTTTTATATCCTGTTGCCCTTTCCTTTTAAATTTTCTTTTTTTCAGCATTTGTTCTCTTGTGTGTTATTGAGATTAGACCAATGGACTCAAAGATGCCCTGGTCTGCCACCTCTTCTCTAACACATATGCCACTAATACAACCCCCTTTTTTTGTGGTCCCACTTCTTAATTTGATCAATTTAATAAAATTTCTTCCACTGGAATTGCAATTTAATTTTCAATGTGGTGGTTAATTCCATTTTTATAATCACCTTCCCATGTGGCCTCTCATTATCAGCACATTTCTCAGAAGATGAAACAAGACATTCAAGTTCATCTGAATCTCAAATGAATGATCTTTAATGCCTGACTTGTTCTTAAGCGATTTTCTTGTGATTTTTTTGTAGATATTCTGGATGAATCTTTTGCTACTTGCTTTTTTTTCCAAACAAATTTACCTCAGCTTGACTCTTGGAAATTCTCACTTTATGCTTACACTTTCTTATTTAGAACACAGTTCTCAGCCTTTTTTCAGAGAATCACAGAATCACACAGAATCACAGAATCTTCTAGGTTGGAAAAGACCTTGAAGATCACCCAGTCCAACCGTTAACCTAACACTGACAGTTCCCAACTACATCATATCCCTAAGAACTATGTCAGCCTGACTCTTAAACACCTCCAGGGATGGGGACTCCACCACCTCCCTGGGCAGCCCATTCCAAAGCCTAACAACCCGTTCTGTAAAAAAATGCTTCCTAATATCCAGTCTAAACCTTCCCTGGTGCAATCTGAGGCCATTACCTCTTGTTCTATTGCTTGTTACTTGGTTAAAGAGACTCATCCCCAGCTCTCTGCTCTTTACTTTCCATCCTTGCAGTCATTTGCATCTGCTGCAAAGCAATTTTTTGATTTGCCATTTAGTCTGAAGATGTTCCTTATGAACATTTTCCCTTTCATTAGAATAGATTTGGGACACTTTTTTTTGTATATCTGATTTAAAGAAATTTAAAGCCTCCTCCATAGTGAAGTTCCAGAGGTCTTCAACTGAAGTGTCAGGCTAGTTGCTTTGAATTATTGATCTTTTATGTAGCCAAGATCTCCATTATTTTCTTGAAGGTTTTGTTCCTATATTTCAGCTTTCCCTCCTTTTATGGAACAAAAAGCGCATGGAGTTATTGCCTCATCTCAGTGTCTCACCATGCACTCCCAGAACTGGATGTGCTTAACTTCCTCCAGGATGTGAAATCTTTTTTTCTGAAAGACAACTATAGGCAACTTGACTTTGTTTCCAGCTAGTGGTTGAAACACCAATTCTGCAGGAATCACAGGAGTTTAATTTTTTTAGTTAACTTTCTTAGAGTGCTCATCTTAACTCAGTCTGCACAGGGTTAGATTAGCAGAGAGCACTTTTCAATCTTCTGCTTTTAGCTTTATATATCACAAATTTAAGGTTTTAACCTGACAAGCACTGGAGTAAAAAACTAAAAAGATGCAAACATTGGTGTAATGCAAATAAAGATGCTTTACAGCTCCCAGGAATTCCTTCCTTAGTGCTGATAGGAATGTGCAAATTAAGAAATCAATGTATAGTATAAAGTGTGATTTTTAATGACTGTTTTATAGCCAGCTTATGTGCATGGGGAGAAGGCAAGTTTTTAATTGCATTTCATTTAATTTATTTATAGATAGCTATATCTACATGTGCATATATATATAAGCAAAAAGTGCATGTGTGCATAATGTATGTATTCATGATGCAAAACCCCCAAAGAGGCAGGTTTAGAGTGTCATCAGTGTGCCTTTTCATACAAAGAGGAAAATCTGCAATTTAGAAACAAACCCCTGTCATAACAAAGTGGTTTAATTTTAGTTACAGGCTAAGCTTAAAATGTACCCAATCTAGGGCAAAGCCCATCTCTGAAGTGCACAGCCTGAGGTAAATTGATACATTCATTCCCAGTGCAGACTTCTTCTACACTGATTACTGGTCTCTACTAACAGTGTTTGCAAGACAGCTTATCTATTCTCCTCTTCTATAAGAGACACTGTTCAAAGAGCTTGAAACACAGCTGCCTCTTTACAGGCTTTACCTAGTTTTCAAAAGGAGGGGAATCACGTGGCTGGGGGGTGGATGCCTCCGCAATAGAAAATCTAAATTAATCTTCATAGAAAGTGGGGAGCCTTGTTTGGATCTATCAGAAAAGGAAAGCACTTGTAGGTGAAATCTTCTTAAGACCAAAGTAAAAACTTGGAGGGAACCCTGTGAAAACACTTTGCTGCAAGGCTTCCTGGGCATTTCAAACAAAAGAAATTAGCTCTCCAGATAAAAGGTTCCTGGTCTAAATGTGAAAGTTTTCACCATGAAGAGGCAGTGCAATGCTGAAAGTCTGAACGGGCTGACAGTTTAACATTGAGCCTCTCTGCCTGGCTCTGTCACAGTCTCTCTTCTTCCTCTCCTTTTCCTTCAGAGCAGGAGCCATGACACCAAATACGCGTTTGCTTCTTCCTGTCAGGAAACCAGGCAGTGGACTTAAGTGTATCCTAACCTCTGTAGCAAATATTTCAGTAACTGCCCACTTTTGAATTATTATCTTGGCCAGCTGGCCAAACACAAGGCTGGAAAAGATGTTAGAAGGACACCTCTTTCAGTGTTTCTCAGTCTCAGACCTATTTCACTTGCTAGTGTGGGAAGGCCGTGCTGTGGCAGGAGAGAGGGTTTGCCAGCATCTGACACATTAGGATGTCTTGCAGACCGCCACTGGTTCGGGAAGCACAGAGCTCGTCCATCTCATCCTGGCCAGTGCTGCCCTGTACCCCAAGACCAGGAGCAGTGAGAGCCTGGAGCTGTAGCCAACAGGGACAATCAAAGGGGGGGTGAGAAAAAACAAGATAACAAAAGGAGAAGGTGAGAAGAGGGTATTGCAAAAAGGGACAGCCTGTTCATATAAACATATAACCCAAAGATGAAGTTCAGTGGAGACCAACTGCTTTGGCTTTCATTTTAATGAACTTTCATGGGAAGAAAAATTAGCCCTCACACCCATTGCTGTTCCCACAATCCCTATTGTTGTTTTGCAGTCTGACCTGCTCAGTTGCTCAAATGTATGTAAGAGAGAAGAACTTTTTCTTTCTCTTCCTTTTGGAGCTCTGCTAACTGAGGATTTTTGGTATCTGAAGTGCTTGTAAGATGTAAAAAGCTACTGAACCATGCTCACCACAGATTTTTAGTGCAAATTATACCCGAAATTTTCTGGTAATGTGAATTGGATCCTTTTGATTTACCACCCCTATGGTTTTTTTCCCTCAGCCTGTTGGAGAGAGAAACTTACAGTATGATGAATGTGCACTGACTTCTGGCCCAGGCAGCACTCAGCGTAAAATCCATTGACTTTTCCAAACTGACCATTGCTTGTTCTTCCCATTCTAGAAAAATTAGGCTTATGAAGGGTAGCATCACACAGACAAGTTCACATAGCTGTTTCTTGTTTTAAAATGTTAATTTACTTGCACTTAGAGATCTGGAGTGTAAGTGGGCAAAAGGGAGGTGATGTACCCATAAGCCTGTGTTAAATATGTTAAAACAAGGCTGTGACTGGACTTGTCACCTGCCATTTTGAAAGTGATTGTTTTGCATATCTGGAATCAAGTGTACTAGAGACATAGCTACCTACATTTCTAATAAGTGAATAGCATATTAAGCATCCTTTTTTCTGTCAAAACACTTTGCTTGTGTGTTTGTATAAGAGCTGATCCCAAAATATGGGATTTCCATATGCAAAGCTCTACACGTGAGACAGTGACACTTGCTTTCCAGAATGCTGTTTTTCATTTCAGAAACAGGTCTCTGGTGAGAAGGAAAATAGTAGCACTTACGATATGAGTGGGGACCATAGATTAGTGTGCAAGTTCCCCTGGGGATTTCCATGTTCCAGTTTTGCACTTCAATAGGCCTTAGGCAGCAGAAATTGCATACCTGCATCAGTTAGATTTTGTTTCTTCTTGTATTATGTGCAAGATATGCAACCCAACCCTCCTGTAAAAGACTCGCAACATGCAAGCTCAGATAGCCCCCCATCTCATGCAAGGGAATTTGCTTTTATGGAGACTGGCCTAATGTGTGAAATCATGAAGCTAAACCCCCCAGCATTAGTGGTGGGACTTTGCCTTCACAGTTTAAGACTGAAAACTCCCAAGTGTCGGGCCCAAGTGCTCCTAAAGCCCAGTGGATATGGCTGCAAGCAAAGCAACTTCACACCTCCAGATATATTTCATTTCCCCAAGCTTAATACAGTAAAATGCAACAGACAGACATCTTGCTGTGTCTTTAGAAGCAAGACCACCCAGGGGCATCTCTGTGTGACATTATTCTGAGTGAATGTGATTTGAGCAGTTCAGTAAAAGGTCAATGATTCTGGCTTTTTTTTCCCCCCCCCTTTTTTCTTGCATCTCTTCTTCCTTCCTCCCATTTCACAATTTGTGAAAAAGTCCAGTTTGATTTAGAACTGAAATCCCACCCAATGTTCTTCTTTGTACAAGGCAAAAGAAGAAAATGTTATAATGGTTCTGCATAGTTAGATTCACTTAGATAATGAATGAAAATGTTTACAAGTAGCAGTTTTATGCACAGCTGTAGCCTTTGATTTGTTTTAAGTACCTGTTGTTTTAAAAGTATTCTATTAAAAAAACCAACCGTGCATTTGTTTCTTCTACTTGCAAAGACCGCTGGGAGAACTTGTGAGTCATTCGCCATGGAGATAGAAACTGCAGGGGAAGTGGACTGTTAACACTAGGATCTCACCTGCTGTCAGATCAGGCTTAGCACAGAATAGGATGGGAGATTTGGATGGAGATCTGGGAGGCTTGATCCTACGCCAAGGCAGAGCTCAGCTCAATTGCTTAAAGGCATGTTCCTGCAGACAGAGCCAGTGTGAGTATTGACATTGACCCACAGAAACACCATTGGAAATTTCTCTCCATCCCTCCTTCCCTCACTTACTTTCTTTCCCTCTTTTTCTTTAGGTCCCATCTTCTTCACTTTGTTTCTGGTCTTTGTAGAGGCTACAGCAATTTGGCCAGGGTCTCTGGTAGATTAGGGGTCCAACGCCTTTTCTCACTGGACTCAATAGAAATCTTTCTTATGACTGTAAAGGCAACTTGACTGAACATAAATTATTAGACATGGGGGATTAGCTGTTGCATTAAACATAAGTAATGATCACAGGTAAGAAGTAAAAGAAATATTTTTCTAAGTAAGCTCTCTTCTGGAAAGATTTAAAAAAACCCCGATTAAGATAAATGAATGATTATTTCAAGTACTTTTTCAGAAGACGAAAGAGATTATTACTTTCTCCTGCACTGAAATTCATTGAATGAGAAATAATCAAATACAGCATTTATGGCATGGAATCCAGACAAATCACTGAATTCAGTGGTGCCCTTCCTGAGTCTCATTTCCTACACAAGAGGAGAACTGGCCTGTGGGACTGGAGAAAGAAAAGATTAATAAATGGTGGAATGAAAGAAGAAAGGGAATAATTGTATTATTTTAACTGTAACACATCCCTCAACTACTTGATCTCACTGCTGTTTCTCACAAGAAACTTTCTAAGTAACTTTTGCCCTATTCAACTCTCAGTTTCTCAGTTAAGAGCTCCCTCTGCATGGACTAGAAGTGGACTGTACAGGGCTTGCATCTGCCCCTCCAGCCACATGGAGCATAAGGATTCATGGGGAAATCCATCATAAACCCCACAGTCCTCAAATCAATCCCTTAGAGGATGTGCTCTGTAAGGCTTCTCCCTTGGCCCTCTTCCATAGCCCTAGTTTCCTCCTTGCTGCAAACTTCCTTTCAGAATCACAATATCCTTGGCTCCCTCAAAGGCTGTGGGAATTGGCAACTCTGCGCTGATCCTATTGGTATTTTCTGTGGAAAAATCCTGTGGTGTGCTGCTGCTGGGCTATGGTGGAGAGGACAGTTTCTTCATTGGCCTCATTGGTCCCACAACACATCCTGTCTAGAAAGATAAAGGAAAGGTATCTGCAACCTCAGAGAAGGAGGAAGATGTTTCTGTATGGGATTTGCTGCCCTCTCACAGACAGTTTGATCTTTGTCCTCACAAAGTTTCTGCTCTCCCACCAGGACACAGAAGAGTAGAGGGCAAGTACCCAGGATTTGCTAAAGTCCACATGGATTTTTTTTTTCCCAAAACATCTGTCTTTAAATTAAAAGGTTTAAATGTTATTTAAAAATAGCTTAAAGTTTAAAAATATCTTTAAATGTTATTTTCTCTTATAAGTATGTGTCTCTGGCTTCTTGTATTGCAATTACAGTATTTAGCTTTCATTTTTGCAGAGTTCACAGACTTTTTATTTGGGACGAATAGCCCTAGTGGAGTACTTGGCAGCTATTAAGCACAAAGACATCCCACTACTTTTGTATTTCCATACATCACCTTCCTCCTCTCACTCTCCCAGCCGCGTGTTTGTCTCCATCACCTGTCCCAACACTTTCGGGCCGGGAGCCCTTTGTCACAGACCGTCTGTCAGCCCGTGTGTTTGCACAGGGCTGGCGGCAGCAATACCCTGACCTGGGCGAGGCCTCTCGCACAATATAAATTGCAATTCACAGAGGAGACATCTGTTTTTACAGAGAGCTAATCCTCACACATCCTCGTGTGGGGTAGGTATGCCTCTCGCCTTTCAGGAGGAAGGACCCTCTGAGCTCAGAGGCGCTGGCCCTAAAACGGGGGTACCTCCCACTGGTGGGGCGCCGGGTGTGATTGCAGCCCCAGGGACAGCATCCATCATGTTTGGTACTGGCATGAGCAATTCCCCACCGGCACATTTTCCAAGTATGGGAAAATGATGTGCGCAAACGTATCCTCAGTGCTGGTGCTCTTTGGCTGGCTTTTGTGGTTGATGACAGCTCCGCCACCAAGCTTTGAAAAGGGCAGTGTGAGGATTTTGTGAAGTGGCAAGCCTTAACCTACCCCAAAACACCTCTAACCATAAACTCTGAGTTTTCTGCAGATGTTAACCCCTGAAGTGTGTTTATGGGTCTAGGTTCAGCTCTGCAGTGACTCTGTTGGAGAAGTATTAAACAGAGCTTGTACGTGAGTTTGTTGTCCCGAACTGGCTGCAGTGCTGCTGTGAGGCTCTGCTCACACCCACTGCCGGCGGCAGCAAACCCCAGTGCCTGCTGCTGCTCCCGGCAGATGTCAGGGCAGTTGCAGTAATAAAACCTGTAAGGGCAGGTCCCTTTTTCCTGCTGTATCATTGAAGGTAAGCACTGGAGAGGAGAGTTAAACACTTTCCATAAGCAACATCTCACCTGTACCAGGAATGTGGCAGTTGGTGCTGATATCTTGCACTATCAAGTGCTGCAAAACACTCATCTGTGGGTATGTCAGACACTGGCAGTGTACTGTCTGCATGTGAAGAGATTTCATCCTGTAATTATTTTTTTTTCAGCTGTGTCATGGGCGTTTCCCCAGTGTACAGGTGGGAACTCTTTGCTCTGAGTCTTCTTTTAAACACGCAGAAAACTGCATCTCATATCTCTCTTGTAGTCTGGCAATCAAATTATACTTCACATCTACTTCAGCATTTGTAGCTCAGGGCAGTAAAGAAGCTGGTTACCTGGAAGAGTGCAATACAGTTTTGAGAAATATGTAGGTTTTGAGGTACAATTGTTGTGACAGTCTGCTTTGTTGGGCTCCAATTCAAGCAGGAGAGCGGCAGCCAGGAAATAGCCGGGCAGGGTGGGGGAGGCAGGGGCTGCAAGACGTTAAACCAGAGTCAGCATTTCAAGCCCTGCACCTCACAGAAATCAACTGAGTTCCTTCCCAGCTGCTCGCTGTGCTGTATCTATTTTGAAACTCTAATTTCCAAGGACAGCTTACATTGAAAAAGCCCTTGCTGAATCTGTTCAGAAATTTCAGTGTGAAGCAACAAAACAATTATTTTTCCCAGGAATTGTCTTCCCAGAAATTGTTGATTAAAACCTGTGGATATCTTTCTATAGTATTTGTTATACATGCTTGCTGGTTTCCCTTGCCTCTGTCATATTTCCTTAAAGTTTCCAGATGACTGCCCAGCCTTTCCCCCTCCTTCTCTTCTCTGTACCTAAAATTCTGTACCACATCAAATTCACACTGGAAAAAACTTGCACATCATCTGCAGATGAAAAATTATGGTTTCAGATTTTAATTAAGGAATAATTTCCAGTAAATGTTTTTCCAATGAAGTCAAGTTTCATCGAGTTATTTGCATGGGTATTTAAAGAAATTTCATAAAAATAAAAATAAAATTAAAATATGCTGGTTTAGGCCCCAGTGTGCTTAGGCACATATTTAAACTCATCCATTAACACGTCTGAGTGCTGAATAAATCCCCTGTGGTATTTAAAACTTGGAGCATGTTTAAGTATTTTTGTGACTTCAAATCCTAGTCCTCTTCAGCAGGAGGAAAAAAGTATCCCATATATTAGATAAAAACACTTTTATTTTCTTTAAAAAAAAATGAAAGAGTATTGATGCTTATAATATAGCTGATGTTTTGGGGCAGGCCAGACTGAAACACATGGCAAGCTGTGCTCCCGTAGCCTGTCCTGAAGGGACAAACCTGCAGTGCAGGATGATGAATGCCTGTCACTGAGTGGTGGGAAGGCCCTTGACCGCTGTCTGCACAGGCAGGCGTGTGGTATCGGAAGGACAAGTCAGCCACCCTCTCCTTCCTCACCTGGTGATGGAGGGCGAGTGCAGGCGGCTCTGTGTGAGGACCCGAATGTGGGGCAAAGCTCCCAAAAGCTAACAGAAATCGCTGGAGGAGGTTCCTGCTGCTGAGGTCAGTCCTGCCGAGCTGCCACGCCTCAGACGCTGCACAGTCCCCCTCGCCTCCACCTAGGACTGAGCCATTTGCTTCCAACCCAAGACTGACGTACCCATGTACACACAGGGCGAAAGGCACCAGCTTAGCTATGCTATTTCAAAGTCACACTCCACTTAATCTGAATTATTTTCCCAGTGCTGACAAAGACAAGAGAGACTGAATTCAGCTGAATGGGTCATGCTAGCAAGGAAATTGCTTCACTGTTATAAAGCAGGACTTAAGTTGCACCATCCTGCAGGAGCAGTCAAGCATTTTGGGGCATCCTATAGCTGCCAGCATATTTTCACCTCTTATTTTCTTCCTGAGCTCTGATGATAAAAAAGAGGAGAGTATGTACAATTCTGCACAGTAATTGAAAATGAAACAAAGTCTCTGGTTTTAATGGAAACTGAAGACAACACTGGACTCTTGGTAGCATCTGTTTGAAGGAGTGCTCTTTCAGCTCAGCTTTCATACAAATACATGATGAACGTTTCATGAGAGATGTAAAGACGACAATTTAAAACTTCAGTGCTTACTGAGAAGGGTGGAGAATTGTTTTTCTTAGACAAAGGCCATGCTCAACAAAATAAGAGTGTGGCATAACTCTATTTCTCTTCTGGCCTCTACCCAAGTCCTGAAAGAACTCAGGCATAAACCAGATAAGCCACTAAATATGACTCAGCTCATTCACACAAGCTGAAAAAAAATATTTATTTAAAGAAAATTCTCTAACAATAGCCCTACCTGCTTCAGCAGGCAAGCCTGACTGTTCAGTAATGTCAGACTGTATAAAGTATTATTTTAAATGCAGCATTTCCTCTCTTGATGATATTAGAAGAGATAGTTTTGTGGCAATGCCTCTATGCTTCTTTTTTTACTATAATTATTTTATTTTAATACTAAACTTGTTTGGACTGTATGAGGCAAGCTATTAAAAGGAGCAGAGTACTAAACCTGAAAGTATCATCTCAGTATTGCACTCAAAATGATCTAACAAAATGTCTGAGGGAATGATCATTAGCCATCCCAGTATTCTCTCTGTCGGTGCCCAGTACTGGGAATGTCAGGAACAGATGTAAAACTCCAGGATATTTAACCTGGGAAAAATTATACAACTGTGTACACAGGTGGAGCTGGACTCCCTTGTATGAAGGGGGAGGAGGTGGAAAGGGAAGGAAAGGGCAGGTAGAGAGGAAGTTGTTCAAGTCTGTTGGTGATGAGTGGGCTGTTTAAATATACGGGGGCAAAAGTGAAGAGGGTTATTTTCCAATATCCACATGTGGTTGTCAGAGTCCCTAAAACATCAGACTGAAGAATCCCATGACCTTTACTATAGGACCTGTATCAGTCATTTTGGTGGGTCCCCTGGTCCTCCCATAGTAAATGCTGACAGTAACAGCAACCCAGTTGTGGAGGTTTGTGTTTTGAACTCTACCAGTCACATACAGCTGTACCACTCCTCGTCCCAACCCATGTTGGTCTCATCACTTTAGCTCAGCTCCTCCGGTAGGCTGCTCCAAGGCTGGGCTCTGCACCATGCCCCCATCCCTGGGACGCCCAGGCTTGGTTACTGCACCTCCAAGTGGGTGCCATGCGGCTCAGGTCCAGGCATCATCCCCGCATTATCTGAGGCATCTGTTCACTGTGCAGCCACCAAGAACTGGATCGGCAAGAAAGGGGTTTCAGGCACTAATGTATGTTTTGGAGGAACTCAGGTTTACCTTCTTGCTCGTTTAGTCACCCTTTGCAGTTTTTGGAAAGTCACCAAGCCATTCAGAGCTCTGCTGCTCTGCATGAAGGTTGGAAGGAGGGTGGGAAAGTAGCCCTGGTCTATGAATTACTTATTCTGAGGTAGCAAAGGTTGTGTATGTGCTTTATAAGAGAAAAAGAGGTGAGCTAACTGTCCCATATTCAATAGGGATATGACTGAAATAAAACTAGTAGGTTGGAGGGAAGATGTTGAAGCAGGAGCAGATACAGCATGCAAAATCCTGCTCCAGTTAATAGACAAATTACCATTGGTTTTAGCAGTTCTGGGGTTTTATTCATGTCTGCTGCTACTATCTGGATTTCAATCATTGTAAATTTTGATAAAAACCCATGCTTAAATACCCAAAATACTTGTTTTACGTCAAATTTAACTCTTTCAGAGCTTTTCATAAGCTATTTAGCCTGACGAGCTCTACTGAATCTGAAAAACTGTATTTCTGCTTATGATGATTAACAAAGATAAACCAAATTTAACTTTAAGACTGTTTTCACAGTTAATAATCGTGCAAACAGAGGTGGATATAACATAGAAAACAGAAATGAATTCCCAATAGCACAACTTTTTACAACGTCATTGTGGGCTTTGTTGACTTTAGACTGGCTTTTTTTCTGTGGATGCCATGGAATTTGAGATGACTTGAAACACTCGAACACATTTAAATGTGTGTATTTATGGGTGAGGGAGGGGGATTTGCACTTAAATCCTAAGTGTTGGAATTAACTCCAACAAAGCCCAAGTGTGTTGACTTTCAAATGTATTCAGCTGATGGAGCAGAAATTTGTTGGCTAGCTTCTAGAGTTATCTATTTTTTAAATATTTTTTTTCCCCTGGAGAAAATCTCTGCCATCTATCTCAGTATAACAGAATAAGTGCAATATGTTTAAACACAGAATTTTGGCTATGGAGTGGTGGGGCTGTGGGGCTGCTCTGCCAGGCTTCAGGTTCTTTTTGCTGGTGCAGTGTGGTGAATCTTGGACTGTCTGTGCTGTTCTTGCTCTGCAAACGCAGACCTCTCCATCTGCCCTCAGTCCTAAATCCTACATTCAAGGGGACTCTGACAGAGACTTTGGCAAATCCTGACACAGAAATTTAAGATATTAGCCAGGGCCCCTTGGATGTTAGTGTTGGCAAGTGCCAGGTGGGAGACTCTTGCCATAGCAGAGGTGGCAGAAGAGAGCAGAGTGCCCACACATTGTATCAGATCAGTGTCCCAGGCAGCCAAAAGCGTAAGCACAACAGCAAACCCTTTTCCTCTTCCACTTTTACAGAAGATGATAACCTGGGATGGAAAGGGGATAGATGGCTGGGAATGTCACCGCAGCTAAAGCCTGAAAGTTCATCTGTTGGAACCAAAACTAAACTGTACCTTATAGGCAGCAACTCATGTGTTGTTAGAAATCTCTTTAGACTAGCTCCATTAGTCAGATTAATTGTATAAATTGCCACAGATTGAATCTGAAACAAACTTGGCAAATTGCCTCTTCTTTGTATGGTGTTAGGGAATAACCCTTTTTAACCACCTGGCCAAACCACTGTATCACCTGTTACAATTATTTTCACAGATCATATCAGCCCTGACTCTTCTCTTTCCTATGGATGGTGTAAACAGCAGTATTGCAGTGGGTGCTGTGGCAGGGGAAGAAATATGATTGTAGAAAGAGTCCAGCTGATACTTGCAAGTCAGTGGGCAGGACAGAGCTGCCTTGAGGGGCTCAGACCAGGGCTTCTCAGGAGGCTGCTCCATCATGATGACATTTTTGTCTTCAGGGTATGAAAGAAAGACGATTCTGCAAAGATCAATATGCCTAGCATCATGCCTGGCAGATTTCCTACAGCCTCTGGCACTTGCTGTGGAAAAAAAAGTCTCAGCTACACTTGCCCCTTCATGTGAATAAAACCTACAACCTATGTCTAGTTTTTGCTTTGCAGATACAGTATGTAGTCTATCTATTTATCTATCTATCTACATATGATGAAGAGAACTGTACCTTAGTTTGACCCATTTTTTGTCTCACTGCAAAATCTTCACTGAAACATGATGATTCACAGTAGTTTGATACACAGTTGATGCAAATGACTGTTCAGAATGGATCACGGGGGTTTGGTGCAGAATTCTTCTTCTGTGACAGAAAAGGAGCATATAATGCAAACATTGTGTGCTTGACATATTTTTATAACAGAGTACTAAGAAAATACTTGCTACCTGAAATATTTCTGTAAGTCACTGAAGCAAGCAATCCAACATGTGGGTTACATTACATTCAGAGCTGATCTTAGTTTTGTAACACACACTAAACAGCACTATGTCGGAGGCTCAGGTTTAATAAAACTAAAACTTTCGGTGGTGCATACAGCCAATAAAGATTTAAGCATGCTGGGCATGATCAGCATACTAATTGCTGCATTAATAAATCCTGAAGCCTGGGTTGTTTTGAAAGGCAAATAAAATTATTGTAGAGACCTTGAAGAGCATTTACTTAGAAAAGTTAGCATATGTCTGTAGTGAGATGTGCATGAATGTAAAGTATCAGTGATAACACTGATCAGATGTTTTTTCGTGTTGTTTCTACATCTGTTCTGTGCAAACAGGACTTTGCAATGTCTGATGTAAGTTGTTCTGCCCTAGTGTTTATTGACAAAACATCACCAAAAACAATCATGTTTCTGTAACTACTAGTGATTATGCAGTTTATCTTTCATTTTCACTACTGCATTGAATAAGTCATGTTGTACAGATGAAGGGGTCCCAAAGAATAAGGCTGGATAGTGTTATCTATTCCACTACAGGACTTCAGACCACAACCACAGGCAAAAGGTAACATGAAGACAATTGTCCCAGCAGAAAAAATTGTCCCAGGTATCCTTTTCACAAAGCCAGAGTGCAATATTTCCCTGAAGGCCAAGGAAACAGGAGGCCCCCAAAGTCTCTTCTCGTATGGAAACATGACCACAACTGGGTCTGAACTGATACACAGTGGTACTTCGAGTGCTGCAGGCCACCACGCAGCATCTTGTTCAGCTGTTAGCAAGCAGCTCTCTCCTCTCATTTCTGCTCCCCAGCAGCCCCATAGCTCCTCACTGGAGAGAAACACTGCCCACCTCATGCAGAAACGGGCTTGGTATCAGCAGCAAGAGGTTTTCTGCTTAGGAAGGACAAGCTTGCAAAGGTGAAAAGAAAGATTAAAAAATTAGGCCTGAGAGTTTACAGAAGTGGAAAGTACGCTGTGCATTTCCAAACCTAGTGATGGAAGAAAGATGGCTTTACATGCAAAAAAATGTAAAGAAATGTTTTATTTTCACAGGGAACTCACTTGCCTAGAAAAAAGCACACTTCACTGTTCTTTACTTCTTAAATAGAAATTGTTTATTAAAAAGTTAGGAATTTTTTTAATGAATGGTAAGATTAATGAGCCGTGCTCAAGCAGCAATGATTCCTGCCAGCTTGTGCATTAGTCAGCTATTAACATACTTCTTGGGTAATTTGAAGGCATTTTTTCATAGTGCATTGGAAATCACAAAAGACTCGTTGAACTCAACAAGATCCTTACTCCCAGTTAGCTTGCCTTACAGTCTGATGGCTGTGGCTGTTCTAATACATGTTGACGCTTTTCTCAGTGACATCAGTACAGTTAGTGGGTAAAATGAGCAAATACTGTAAGGTGAAAAGGGCTTCCTTTTAGAGACACCTCATTTTTAGCAGAACAGCTATTGTAAGTCTCTCCCTCTCTTTCTCCCACTACTACTACATGGACTGTAAGAACAGGGAGGTGACACCTGGAGGCAGAGAAGATGGGGGGAAAAAGAGGAAAAAAAGATTGCATCTCTTTCCTCATAAGCTTTTGTCTACCCAGTCTGATGCAGATAAGAAACGTGTGTTAGAGCTGTGAGTTCTGAATCTCGAACAGTGTTTCCAGCACGCAGAAGATACAAGCACAGTACGCGATACTCCCATTGGGAGAAAGTGATGAGCGAAATGTGTTTTGTTATCGCAGTGTCAAAAGGAATCCCCAGGCTGGAGAAGCTGTGGTTTCTAGCAAAAATCAGGGGTGAAATAAGAATGAATAAAAACCACACAGTGAGACAGCTGTTTTGGCAATGGTACTTCAGGCTTCAACCAAGCAACTTTAATGAAGCAGGAAGCAGGGAAGTGGGATTATATTAAAGGACCTGGACCCAGACTGTAGATACCAGACATGGTTCTCAAATCTGCAGCAGATTCTGTAGGTTACATGGGTCAGACTAACCTTTGTCTGCCTCAGCTTTCCAATTGTAAAGTGGGGGCAGCAAGAACACTGGAATTTGTTTTTTTCTAGCATATTTTGTCTCCTTTGTTGGTTCCCCTCGAGAGAGTAACCATCTTCTACTAACCATTTCTACTGTGGCCAACAATGTTGTGACCAGCAGTGCTGTGGCCTCAGCTAGATCCAGTGGCTGTTAATCTCATTGACTAGACAATCTTTGATTCTGGGTTGCATACTATCAAGCTACATGCTTGAGGCATCTTAGGTCCTAAGTCAATGGCAGTAGTTCTTAGGGAGCTATTCTCTGTCCGTTTACGTACCACCAAAGTCCCCTTTTCCTGTTGATTACCACATTTTTCCTTTTGAAGCAGCTGCTGTAGCAGGCAGAGATCTATTGGCCTCTAACTCAGACCTCAAAGGCAAACTTTTCACACTTCCAAACACACATCCCATGGGAAATCTGCAGCTGGCCAAGTTACCATTCCCTCCTTTCTTCTGCCTGAGAGTCCAATAAATTGCTCCTTGGGCCACCACGCCAAAGGTTAAATGGGATTCACCCAAAGGACTGGAGAAATAGCAGACCTGTTTCTCATGGCAGAAAGAAATTCATCCCTCTAAACATGATGTTACTGCTCCAGAAATGCTGCCATTTTCCATGGTGGTTAACCAGACTTGGGTGCACTGTGGAGAAATACCCTCTTTTGTGTTGAGACTCTCAAAGACCTAGTGTAAGAAGCACTATTCCCATAAGGATGGGAATACGTGGTGTGTTACTGTACTGTCTACACAACATGTGCTTTAATGCACCAAATCTACAGCCAGATTCCAGTGCAAACATGCCCTTATTGTTACAGGTCAGTCTTCCCTTTTTGATGCTTTTACAGGGTATATTAAATGAATCTCGCTCCTTTTAAAATCTGGCTACCAGAGCCAGAAGAAAGCATTCCACATGTGCAGCTATGTTCCCAAAACATGCTCTCACTGTCTTAGAAAATATTTCAGTTCTCCTGCATTTCCCGAGCAGAATTCAGTCTTCCTCTTGTTGTAACTTTGTGCCATTTCTAATAAAAGAAGCTTAGCAGTACTTTTAAAATTCTTCAAATAGGGATTGTTTAGTTTATAGTGCTTAATACCATGGCACTGCATCCTGACTCACGCCACCATGATGCTGCTGCCGAACCCCACATTTGAGCTAGGTTTGGCAAGTGCTTGGTAAGCATAAGCTAAGGTTCAGTCAAGCATGAGTTAAATCATTACCTGGGGTGGAAACTGGAACAAAACAAGATAATAGCTGAGTTTCTGGTTTTCAAGTTTTGGTTTCATCTGAACCACAAACTCAAAACTGAAGGTTACAAGATCATTTAGAAGCCATGCCTACATTTGCAACACAAGCACTGGGTCAACACCAGCCCAAGTGATGAGTGAATCCTAATAAATTAATTCTGTTTATTCAGACCTCTAGACATTAGAGGTATGCTGGAAATCTATTTCCCTAGAGAGATTTACTGCCTGGCCATTCTGGAAATATCATGAGAACAGTCTCTTTTACTGTATCTGTTTTATCACTCGTGATCATACTCAAACCCAGAAATCCAAAATTTTTAAAGCCTGACAATCTCAAGTTTTTACTGTTTGGCATAAGTCTTATTTTATTTGAGTTGGTTGAAAAAAATGGAGGGGAGCACAGAAATTGCTCATGAGCATACCTATATATACTGCACAGACCAAAAGTCCCATCATGGCTTGCATGGCTCAGGGGAAGGTTCCAAAAACATAAACCCACCTGGTCATACAGTGACTCTGACAGAAGTTGAAATGTGCTTACCAGGGGTTTTTAACCACTTGCCAGCTTCATTAAGTATTACACTACATGTGTAAGCAGCAAAAGTAATAAGTGCTAATCAGTTAAAAAAATACACTGATTTAAAATAAAAAGGTGTCTAGTCCACTCAATCTACACTTTACAAAAACAGCATACTGCCAGTAACTGCCTTTAAATAAACTCCTTAAAAATATTAATGGTAAAGTGCTATACCAAATATAATACAGAGTAGAAACATTTCTCTTTTCATATTTTTACTTTTCTGTAGATGAGGTATCTAAAAGTAACCATTCACCATAGACCTATACTTATTGACTTGTGATAAGCAACTTCTGTTGAGATATTAGATGCTGCAGCTCCTCCCATACTTATCTGGGTGTTCTGTGTCCCACAGGAC
Source organism: Strix uralensis (assembly GCF_047716275.1). Classification (NCBI taxonomy): domain Eukaryota; kingdom Metazoa; phylum Chordata; class Aves; order Strigiformes; family Strigidae; genus Strix; species Strix uralensis. The sequence goes on from NC_133973.1 coordinate 35,398,842, forward strand.
ACATTATCAAGGTATGAAAAGTAGAAATTAAAAAAATAATATTAATTTCGGAGTGATTATATAAAAACTAAGGAAACATGCCCTATACAGGACTGCTTATAACCCAGCAATAATGGCTAAATAAGGAGTGATGACGACTCTTGAAACAAAATATGCATTTTAAATATCTCAAAACAGTACATTTATACATCTGCAGGGATTGATTTTCTGCTATTTGTGCTTAGTGACAAGCTAGCACAGTTGCTCTATAGCAATGCCAGTGCCAGCTGAAAAGTAAGAAATTCTAAATAATTAACAGAGAAAATCAGCCTTAATAATCTGTCGTGCTGGATTCAATATATAGCTATGCTCCATTTGTGCACCGTTTAGTCCTCCCTGTGTTAATAGGGAATCTCTGTAGCCGATGTTCTCCTTTCTCAGTGAGAAAGATGAATTATGTGGCTCAGACCTGTTGGCAAGAAAACATACAGTCCCCACATGTCAGTAGAAGTATCCTCATCACCACTCATGTAAAATCTAATCCCTGCCTGTCATGACAGTCTCCAAAACATGGAGTATTCTCTGAACCACAGCCAATTTTTTGGTCATTCACTGCATCAGGAGCAGCAGTCGTTGTTCTCTGTGTGTGTGTGCATTATGCCTTAATGTATAAATACACATACTTTTAATGCAGTTACTTTAAAATTGAGAGGGGGTGGAAATCAGTGGAAATCCCTAGCGATTTCTTTTGAGGGTTGATACTTGAAACTTTGAGTTTCATTCATAACAATATGGAAAGACTAGCGGTCTTGACATGCCTCTCTTTGGGGAATTTTTCACAGATGAACGTTTTCCCTAGTCTTATTTCATAACGTGTGAGTGAAATACAGTACACAATAGATTGATAGGGCTGTTTTAAAGAAGTCTTTGTAAAAAATTCCTGCATGCTTGACCCGTTTCTTCAGTAGTAAGTCCTACCAGAACTGCAATCTGAATATACAGTGAGTAGGACAAATGTGGCTTGGCATAAGCAGCTGCAGGTCTGCAGACGTGTGCCATGATGGGAGGTGAGTGCTAGCTGAATTGCTGCTCCACTGAAAAGGCACCTGTTGAAATAAAATACAGTTAAAGAGCAAAAGAGAGTATGTTGCAGTGGCGATCCTTAGTAACAATGTGGAGGTAAGACCACATACATGTCTGAGCGTGCGCATGTGTTTAGCACATGAAAACAAGAATCATTTTCTTTCCATGCAAGCTGAAAACAAGAATCATTTTCTTTCCATGCAAGCTGAGGAGGCAGTTGGGTCCCCACTGAGAGCCTAGGGCTGGGGGAGGAGAGGGTCTAAGGCAACATGCAGATTTGACAGAATCTGAATTATCCAAATGCAACAGAATAAATGGGTGAGCTAGTGTATATTAAAAGCAGCGTTTTGATACACTGATCTAGTTTCAAATTATTTGAACAGGCAAGCAAGCTTTTTCATGAGGTATTTTGTACCTCGTGGAAACCTCAATGTGGTGATTTTGGCATCTCCTCTTCCACTCATAGGTAGAAAATTTACAGAGCCTGTGAAAGACTTGTGCACGTGTGGTGCACTTACACAGTAGAGGGGCATATGATTTGATTCTTCTTTGCCTAATAAGTAGAGGGTAAGTTTCTGAGGGTGATTCAGCACTGTTTAAAAGGAAGAGTCTTCCATCACTGTCTTACACTGAACATGAGTTTCACAGCTCTGTAATCATTGCAGATTCTGGTTTCTCACCAGAACCACCTTTTCTTCCTTCCCCATTGTATGTGCATTAACACTGGATACTTCAAACTCACCAAAAGTTTCAGGAAATAGATTATCTGAAATTAATCAGGTACAACTTAGTAAAAGGGTGAGGCAGAATAAAAAAGAACTGAGCGCCAAGCTGTAAATGCAAATTTTTCACTTCCTAGTGTTAATCTTACACTTGACAAAAGACTGAGGCTGAAAAACCATACACAGCCCATGGACCTTGCTTATCAGGCCAGGCAGCAGAGGCGATAAACATCCACTGCACACTAAAGTGGGATTTGTGGGCAATATTTTTTGTGCAGTGGGTCAGAAACTTAAGGTAACCATGCCATTTGATTTCTCTTTAATAATATTAATTCCTGAAAACAGAGAACCATCCAGAAAAGCCAAATCTTGACAACAGTTTTTTGTCCTTGGACTTTTACATTTTCTTTATGGAAAAAGCTTTTAGGAACTACTTGTCAGGGACACCATTTATAACTCGGAGCAACTTACTGTCATATCTGTTTATAGCCATATATTTAGATCATACCTACAATATATTTATTCCATAAATTAAACATTATTTCACTTAGACAAATAAAGCATTGTTAGAGTTACAGTGATATTACAAATATAGCAATTGTTGGTGTCAAAACAGACTAATCCCACAAATGGTGTGTCAAAACCTCTTCCTTGCCTGGTCTAAATCCACTCCAGGGCAGCAATTTAATCTATCACAAGGCTTTTGTATGGGAAGGGAAGGGAAGGGAAGGGAAGGGAAGGGAAGGGAAGGGAAGGGAAGGGAAGGGAAGGGAAGGGAAGGGAAGGGAAGGGAAGGGAAGGGAAGGGAAGGGAAGGGAAGGGAAGGGAAGGGAAGGGAAGGGAAGGGAAGGGAAGGGAAGGGAAGGGAAGGGAAGGGAAGGGAAGGGAAGGGAAGGGAAGGGAAGGGAAGGGAAGGGAAGGGAAGGGAAGGGAAGGGAAGGGAAGGGAAGGGAAGGGAAGGGAAGGGAAGGGAAGGGAAGGGAAGGGAAGGGAAGGGAAGGGAAGGGAAGGGAAGGGAAGGGAAGGGAAGGGAAGGGAAGGGAAGGGAAGGGAAGGCCAGATCATTTTGAATCAGGGTAGAGAAGTATGTTAGAGTGAGAGAAGACAGGAAGAATGGTGGACATGTTTACACATGCAATTTCTCTTCCCTCTTTTATGAAATGTATTATTTGGTGCTGGCAATAAAAACTGCAGAGATGGCCTTTTTGGGGACCCTAGGTGACAGATTTTCAAATATTGCTACTGTTTTCCCCTATTGATCCAACTGGCAGAATTGCCTGCAAAATGCCCACTAGGAAGTTCATCTTTTCACAAAGGCAAAGGAGATGCAGGAGAAGGATTTGCACTGATATTAATTGGACTTCTGCTCAAAATTTCTTAATCCTGACTATCTGAGTTTAAGTGCCCAAAAGGGTAGTCTGGTTTCCCAAACTGATTAATGTGAAAGTTTTATGTGTACACATGGGCTTGTGAACTAAACTTCACCTGCACCAGAGGGGAAATTTTTCTGAATACTGACACATTGTTCTTCAAGGAAAAGAAGCAGAAGATAGCCTCAAAACTGTACTGTAACTGCTTAAGTAGACAACAAGTCAGATCTTGCAAATAGGAAATAATTACTTGCACAAGTAATTGTTTTAGTTTGAATGTCTGTTAGCTAATGTTTACTTTTCAATCAGGAGATTCTGATGCTTGCAAGAGGACAAAAGACATTTTCTGTAGGCTTCTGCATTTATAAATCTACTGCATTTTTATAACTCCTTAATATAGTCATGAAACTGAATTTATTTTGTGCATTAATATTGTTTTCGCATCACAGCATATCCTACAATGTGCTTTTTCCAAATGAAAAATACAGCGTTAAAAAATTTGCCAATCAATTGGTAAAGGTGACTAAAAGATTTGTTTTCTTTAAGTCAGGTTCATCCTGCTTCAATAAGCAGTTTTACTTCTATTATTCTCCTATTTTTAATCCTAAATAACAACTGAAAATGTGTTTATTCCCCTGGTACAGTGAATATGCACACTTGGTGAATATCTATTATCTAATAACTTCACACTGTCACCACATGCTGACCCACAAATGGATCACATATTTTTCTATTCTTCTTCCTTCACCATACAAACCTCATAAGTGTGATTTTAGTCACTTGGAGGGAACTTCTCGTTTTGGTTTGAATCTAGCATGCTTCAGTTATCAAAAGTTAGATTAAAATTCGGTAAAGGGATTACAGGCCCAACCTAAAGCTGTGAGATATGCAGATCTGGGGCACCAATCCTAGGTAAAAGTCCTTCCCTGGACAGCCCAAACATCCCTCACAGCAACCCTTGTGAGTCTGGCTTGACAGTCTCCAGGCAGCATCAAACCTTTTGCTCAGGAACCTCCTGAGGAACTTGAGACAGATCAATGAAATATTACAATTTGAGAGGAGTTTTGAGGAGATTTATCAAATGGGTTTGAAGCTCTGCGTTAGAGGAAAAAGCTACAGTTTCGCAGAGTGATTGGGAATGACAAAGAAATACATTTATCCTTGAAAAAAAATTCATTCTGCAATAAGCGAGGTTCACAGGTGAGTGAAACAATGTAGTGGATCAGAGTTTTGCAAGACCAGGCAACTTGTAAGATTAATAGGAAAGTTTTTAAGCACGAAAAGATGACACAGTGTCTGATTCATTCAGGTAAATACAGAAGAGGCAAACAAGTTTCTGTAAAGGCTAGAAATATATAACATTATTATGAGCTGCCAGAGATGTAGTGGCACTTATTACTCAATAAGAAGGAACAGTTCCAAAGCAGGACACAAATCAACAATGGTTACAGAGTACTAAGGCACATACTGCAATGAATCATACTTTTTCCAATAGTAAAAAAGAAAAGCATATAAGCACTGTTTGTGTTTTACATACGTTCAGTTCCTGGGGTTTTTTTTATTATTATTTCTTAAAATATCGTAAAACAAACATGGTCTTTAATCCGTCATAGAAAACCCCTGTATCTAATCTTAGTGTAGCTGTTGCCAACATTAAAAAAAGCTGTGCAAACATTAAAAAAAGAAAACAGTAATTCTACGATAAGCAAAACAGGAAATTGGAGGTTGCTGATGATGAAACTGATATCCAACTGGTAATCTGAGCAATGAAGTCACTAAGCCTTTCCTGCACTATAAATTTTATTTCCTGAGACATATTTAATGTTTTTGTTAGATTTCTTGGATAGTATGCACCAGGTATTTTTAGCTAAGAGTCATCACCACCATTTTGTTCAGTTCCCTCAAGTAGTGTGTTAAAAGCATAATTTGGGAGCAGAAAGCTAAAGCTTACTAATATTATAGTGTCAGCATTTACTTACAACTGTGCGTGTTGTGTAGATAACATCTAAGTGATAAAAGGGGGAGGGGGTTTAAGCAGTACACACTCTTTACAAAGGCTGCTTAGTAACCAACATCGCATTGCCTCACTGGAAGCTTTATGTTTGTTCAGGCTATTTCATTAAAAAACAGCAAAGAGCCCTTCTGGAGGGTAGCAAGAAGGGAGACTCACAGAGCAGTGGCCAGAGTAAATGAAATGTAACTACAGACCACCGAAGCCTTTCCTCAAAATGGAGACAGCAAAAGATTTAGGTATTTTGTGAGCTGCTGTTAGTCCTTGAAACTGTGACAGCCATGTGTCTGATGCCCACGTGTAGGCCATTTATTTAGTATTTAATAGGTCATTTATTCATTATTTATTATGTACTAAAATGCAGCAGTTTCTGAGAGACAGATCATATCATCAGTCAATGCAGCTACAAAGTGCTGTTGGCTTTGGTGAACTTATACACAATATCTGGCACAAATCTTCATAAACACTACTGGGAAGTGTCCTGGCATCTCCGTAGACATTGTTTTAATGATCACATTTTGTTTGGCTGGCTTACAAATGGTGTTTTTAAGGGATGGTTCACAATGGCTTCAGTCTAAGTAGAGAATTTTGGAAGTCTTGTTCTCCTGCACCTCTAAGAGCCAGAGACGGGACTCAAATGATGGTCTGGGATTGTTCAAATTCATTGCAGTGAAATGAGGCTGGGAATGATACCTGGCATAGGGAATGCTTGCTGGTGAAATGTCTCTGGAGGCAAATAAGAAAGCAGTAGGAGGAAGAAGCAGGCTGAGAGTTAAATACAGTCATGAAAGCATTAGCAGCACAATGTAGGAGGTTATATCCCAAAGGCAGTGAGTGATGTCTACAATGACACCAGCAGTGGACAAAGTTATTTCATAACAGAATTTATGTGTGTATTATATGAGTGAGTGTGTGTGTAATTAATATGAATTAGTCAATCTTAAAGTATTGAGATTGACCTGGAGATGAGTGTCCCCTGGATATGGAGGTTATTCTCTTGTTTCAATAGGAAATGAACCTGCTAGAGAACAGGGCAGTAGAAAAGTGAAAGTCATATGCCATAAAGACCATGGCACTCATCACTACCACTCTCAAAAAAGAAGCACAAGCAGTCATTGTTCTGAGGAAGGAGGCAACAAAGATAGACACTAGTGGACCAAACTTCCCATTCAAGGAGGTAAGCTACATGCAAAGACCTAAAATCCAAAACAGTTGTACAAAGTTGTGAAGTCATGAGGCATCTCTGTGACATCTCTGCCTCCTATTTTTCTAATCAGTAATGACACTACCAGGAGTCACCCTGAACATATCAGAATACTCCCAAGGCCCCAGCAATAAGGGATTAGGGGTTCAGGTGTTGCTCTCGGTATATCCCTCCAGCTCCCCTGCCAGAAGATGGTATTTGTGTGTGGCTGCCTAGATGTCATTACCAGGGGCCATCCCGTTCCATGTGATGATGTTGAGCATGGATAGAGTTAACATCATGAGAAAAGAGAAGAGCATCTTTGTACACCAATTTATTACTTGAATGGAGAGGTCTAAACTGGAACAAAAGAATGAAAGGGAACATCCTAAGAAGTGTGAATTAATGTGACCAGAAGAGCAGAGAGTGAGCAAGTTAATTATAAAATAAGAAAATAACTGGGCTTAGTAATAGATCTGCAGACCCAACCTAGGCTGCCTAATTAGGAAGGTCAAGTGGATAAGTATTTTGTTGAGTAGCTAACAAAATCATTCAGGGCACAAAGTTTGGTGACCTGTACATGTTTTGATTATCCAAACACCTTCTGGGAAAGAAAGGCAAATTGGCTGTCCAGAAAACTTGGGGATGCAGTGTTGTCTGTTTTCTTTTTAATCTATATGTTCTAAGAGCGAAGAAAGATATTGGAGAGGAAGGTTTTTCTGATGCAATTCTAACTGCTGGTTCATGCAGAAGGTAACTTGAGTAAAGATGACTGAAATGACAGAGCTTACAATCAGGGAGAAGGAAAAGCAACAAAAGAGAAACCAGTAATCCATTCAAGAAAGTGGATTTCAGTGATGTCAGATACTTTGTAGGACAGATCTCCCAGGAAATTGGTTCAAGGGAGTGGAAAAGATTCTTAAGGAAGGGGTATTACAGACACATCAGCAAATTATCTCATTGTGAAAGGAATGGAAAAATGGTGTAGAAAACACCAAGATGTCTAATCTGTGAGTTCTTTTCACAGGTCTGAAACACAAGGAGAAAGTGTAGAGAAGTTAGAAACCAAACCATGTACTTTCAGATTAGCACAGAAACACAACATGAGCATGTAGTGACAGTCAAAGAGGCCAAGGCATGAAACAAATGCGGTTCACATGGAGCACCAAGAATATCTGATGCAGAAAAACACAGGCAGGGAAGCATTGTTTGGCTCCCTGTCCTGCAACATATGTCCAGTCTGAAAGAGTACACAGAGCATTGATTCCATGCACCAGCCTTAAGCCATTAAACTCTACCCAAAACACTGTAAAAAACCTAGATCATCTCACCAAAAACTCACAGTTATTTCTGTGCTGCAGGAAGAGGGCAGAAGAGGACCAAGCATACTGTCTCTGCCCCAGGGTCCTGCAATAGTACAAAATGTCTCATAACTCCCAGAACATTGCACAAAAATGCTTCATGCTGTTGAGGCCAGAGGAGAGATGGTCCTGGATGGTCTGACCTCCGGGGGGGAAATTCCCCTTTCAACCCAAACCTGGCAGTGAGGGTGTGAGTAGCAAGTGGTAGGCAGCAGGGGTGCTACTTGTACATGAGCAGCAAAAGTAAGACCACAGAACAGAATGGGAAAGCTGTGGATAGAGGACATTGCGGAAGACCATCGATGTACTGGAAGACTAGAAAAGGAGAAAACGTAGTAAGTGCTCTTATGAGGTGCATGCAAAGCTGTTTGGAGTGGTGTACCTGGGCAGGAGTTGTCAGTGGTCACTAATGACATGGGAGGCTGTGCTGAGCACAGTTTTGCAGCAATCTGTCCTGGGATCTGGTAGTAGTCAGTATTTTCATTACTGATTTGAATAAGCAATGTGCTAATCACATTTGCAGATGACTCCAGTTTGGGAAGAGCCGTAAATAGTGAAAGAATGAAACTAATTTCTACGTGATGGCTACGAAACCAAGAAATAGCATTTTAAAATATTTAGTTTGGTAAGATTGAGGGTAAAGTGCTATGTAGGGGATGATATAGACACAGGATACAGTACAGGGAACAAGCTGATAGATGGTAGCTCTGTAAGAACAGACCTAGTTGTAGTAGGTTATTAGATGAGCCATGGTCCACTCTGCTAACAGTGAATGTTGTCCAGAGGTTGTCCAGGAGCAGAGCCTGCTGGGTAAAGGAGGTGGATCACCTCTCCACCACAGAAGAAGCCAGTTAGAGGGAATTCAGAAAACACAAATGTCAGTAACCAGAGATATAGAAAGCAGGGTCTGTGAAGAAAAATTTGAATGAACAGGAGAAAAAAAAATATTGAAATAATATCTAGAAAAAAATAGAAAAAAATAGAAATAAACATAATAATCTGTTAAATATTTCAGAACTTTAAAGTCCTTTGTACAAGGCCTGTTAACGTTAATAGGAGTTGTTTTTTTAATTTCCATTTTTTTTAAACTTTTAACAGATAAATTAGACCTATCTAACTGAGAGAGCTTTGAAAAATTTGAAAGGAAGATTTTGATTCATCTCCTTTGAAAGTTCCTCAGAAGAGAATGAGATGTTTTTGAAAAACACGTCTTTCACACGAACCTATAAAGCAGTGAGGGGAAACGAGATCTTATTCATATCTGTGCAGCTACAGGGAAGTCACCAGAATCCATTTGCATCAAAACTGAATCTAACCCACCTGTCTCAAATGACGTCTGAGTTGGTCCTTTAGATTAGGTCCACAGAGGGATGCAGATGCTCTTGTCTCCCCTGTTCTGTGGCTCAGGTCCAGCCCTGGTTACAGCTCGGCTCCCCTGTGTGCTGTCTGGGACTCACTGCAGCCAACATGCTGCGCAGAGAACCGCACAAATCAGCTAGTAAAGAATGCTTTAAAGAACAGCATGTCATGCATTTTGCTTCTTTTGGAGGTTAGGCTCTTAACCCAGGCTGTTGTTCCTTTCAACAACGTAGAAAGAGGTCACTCTCCTCTTTTATCATACAGGCTGAAAAAGAGCAAGAGGTTGTGGTCATCACAATAACCTTTTGTTCTCTAATTCAGCAGCTAAAGCACTTCTCAGGACACAGGTTGTTCAAGGCTCTCGCAAGACGGTACCCTGGTGACGGCGTTACTGGTGAGGCTGGGCACGCCTCTGTTTGCCAGGTCACACACACACAAAAAGCCTTCAAGAGTCATTGTGTTAAGAAGGACCGTGATGTTCTAATCAGGTGCATGGGCTCCTCACATGGGAAGACAGAGACAAGGACTTAGCCCAGCTCTCTTAGGCTTGCTTATACATTATACATGATGTCTGCACTGGATAAAATTATTCAGTAGCTCCAAGGAAAGGCCTGAATCCAACCTGCACAGCTCTGTGGGGATTGCAGCCATTCTGATCATTTGCAGAAGAAGGGATTTAGGGGTTTCAAAGACTTTATGCACCTAAAAAATGATGCAGAGAGGAACTTTATATTATCCAGTCTCTACATGAACATGGACTGGGTCCTCCCCTTTGGGTGACATTCAGTGCAAGAACTTCAATAGAAAAAAAAGAGTAAGCAATCTTCACATGTTCTGCTTCACCAAACAAATCTTCAGCATTGTGTGTGCACAGACTGCAAGACAATCCTTTCAGTCAAAACACTAATTAAAAAAATACAGCTGTATATGAAGTTATTCCTGACTGTTGATATTTATGAGCAATGAATGCCTGACCAAAGTTTCAAAAAATTAAGAAAAAATAAGAGCGTATCAATGGGTTTGGGTGACACCCTTTGCCACCTGCCCAATATACTGAAGTGGCATTCATGACTCTCCTAGGGGTTTTGTTTTCAAGGCTTAGTCCTGTAAATGCTGTTTTATGTCATGAGGCACTGAGGCCGTCAGAGAGGTAAATAAATGTCATGTCTATTAGTGAGTGCCAACAGCAACTTGATTGCAACAAAGCCTCAGTTGTTGAATGTTTTTATGAATACCAACGTTATTCATTTTGCTCCTGGAATCCTGGAATCTCTTCTGTTTTGTTTATGCACATGCACACACATTATATATATAATATATATATAAAACATGAAGAGAAGAAATCTGGAATATTTCCCTCTGCAGTGTGATGGAGTTCAATTTACTCAACAGTCACATGACCTGCTTGTTTGTGAAGTCCTAAAGCTCTTCAATTCTGAGCAGGATTCCTGTGAGGAGTTATCAAGAGATGAACGATTATTTTCATACAGTAGCATTTTAAACCCATAAATATGGGTAGTTATAAAAGAGAGAATGTTATGTAGATTAGGTAGCGTATTCAATTTTTTTGTGTATTTTTTCATTTTTCTTTCTTTTTCTTGTTGTCTTTTACAGTAAGTTTTCTTTATTATAAAGCATCAGAGTGCTCCACACTGGATGACACAGTTCTGAGTCTTTGTCTAAATTTATTTTTTTTGGAACTGTAATTATTCTGGTCATCAAACTTCAGAGGTTCAGTTCCATGTTTTGGGCATCCTTTGCTGGTGCAGAAAGAGTATCTTGGATTTTTTTTGCAGTTCTTGATCACAAATATATATTTCTTACATTACAAACTGGAAATTCAGATGTTAGAACATCATGAGCCATCTTCAAAGAATTTATCATCAATGACAAAATATTTGAGAGCATTTTGCTGCCTTTTATGTGTTTGCAGCCTTTTTCTTTTGTATTTTGATGAGAGTTTCATTTCATGTTCAGAGCAATGCCTCCTACTGAAATCAATGAATGCTTTCATTGTGAGTAAAGCAGGCCCATGGAGAAGCTTATCTAACAAAACGAGTTTCTTTTTGGCTGTTTTCATGATTCATGTTTCCATATGTTCATACTTACAGGGAAGACTTGCTAATGTGATTTTATGTGACCTACCCAGCTTTCTCCTATGTTTTGATAGAAAGCTCCTACAGCCCTCTGTTGTGCCCAGATTTTTTGCAGTACTTTGGATTCTCTTGGACTGTCTCCATTAGAAAAGTCACATCTGACTTTGTGTTCAAAGAATCGTATTTGTTTATTAAAATGTTCCACTCAAGTCAATATTCTGTAAACATGGCAATCCAACCAGGATTTTCCTGTAACCTATCAGCATTATATTCAATGGCACGATCCTGACAACAGATTTATTCCAACTTTTAAGACTATTGTAAGGTAACATCTCTCCTCTCCTTTAAGTCAAATCCTGATCCATTTTAGTGCAATTAAATTGCACAGTCTAAAGGGCAAAATTCACTATTAGACAAGTATATTTCACCCTGTTGGCCCCTTGTCCCTTTTTCTTGAGGCTCAGCAGAGTTTGCATAGACACTTGCTTTCCCATTCACCTGGCTTACTGTCCTTATTTGCTGTTCCATTCAACCGTGTATAGACATGTCCGACTGCTCCCAACATTGTGGGGTTTCTGTACGTTGTAGGAGGAAGTCATAGACACTTCTTCAGTTGTATGACAACCAAACACACAACCCCACGACTAATATTTGGCTCTGTTTGGTTAAGATGAATGGCATCTTTAAAAGTTCCAGCATGTACAGTAATCATTATAATCATGTGGACAGCCCCTTCTTTAGCTTCTTTAGTCATGACTTTTGCCCTTTTTTCTTGATTGATAAGTGACAGCTTTGCATTCTGGACCTTGAAATATATATTTACAGTAGTCTAAGAAATTTGTCCTTAATCAAAGGAGGCTTGACTTGCCAGCACATCTTTAGAATATTATTGAGTAACTCATTAAAATGTTAATAGCTTCTGTCAGGATTTATTGATCCTGATGTCAGCTTTTCTCAGAATAAGAAATAAAGCTGATTTTTATCTTATCTTCAGACCATGCTGAGTGATCAGTACTTAAATAGAATAATGAGAAGTGCTTGAGTAGAATAATCAGCATCTAGCACATGTATTGGTTCTGAATACAGACAGAGCCCTCCAGATATATGAGTGTATTTTATGTGGTGTGTTAAATAATATGTAATATAAGACAAATGAAGAAGACACTTTATCTGGATAATTTTGACAAATAATTTCTTCTGCTGAAGCAAATAGAGGGAATACAATCGTGTCAAATATTTTCTCTTGGATGAAACAGATTTTTTTAAACATCTTAGTAAAATAAAAGTATGAGTGCCCTTGTTGTTCATTGCATCCTAAATTATACAAGTTAAATAATCACCAAATTCTATTCCACTGAATTTCTATAAGACAAACATTTGATACAGAATATTTTCTGCTATTGTCACATTGTTTTGGTTATATGTGGAACTGAACAAAGGACTGACTGACCTAGTGAAGGAGAGGGAGGGAAGGGTATTTGTTTTTCAAAGGCTGCTGCTAATCTCAGAATCTTTCCCACCATGAGCAATGTTGTCCAACAAGAGTAAAACAACAAATCCCATGCTGACCCTAGCAGAGGCAGTATTGTCAAGTCTCAAGACAAATGAAAGAAATAAGAGAGAAGAATCTGTCTTTCATATCTTGCCTTAAAATGATTAAGTTGCCCTTCATCAGGACACTTCTTTTGGGTACATCAACAAGTATTTTACAGAATGTTGTGATACTTTTCTAATTTGAAAGGACCCTGAAGACAGTATATAGAAATTTGTTCCTTAAAGGTTCATTTAAGTAGCAGCCTACAAAGGAATTCCCTCTGAGCCTGGAATGTAAGAACCACTGTTTCCTTTGTAAATATGCTGTCACCTTGTACTGGGAAGGTGATAGGCATTTACTGGCAAAAGGAATGGGGCATTGCAAATGGGCTAAAAAGTTACCTGCATTTAAGCTGCAGTGTGGTCAGCCTGTGAAAAGGCTACATAATGTAAGTGTCTGCAACAAAAAAGGCTCAGCCTTCTGATACAAGAGATTCTTTTAAATCCTGTGCCTTTATAACTTAGAATTAAAAAAAAAAAAAAAAAATGGTTGGTTGGTTGTTCAGTAGTTTATTTAGAAGATAAGGGCAAGAGCAATTGCCAGAGGATGATGAATGCCATAAAACTTAAAAAAATATTAATTTTAGGACATCCTGAGAGAAGCTTCTTTCTAAATCAGACTGCCTTGTCTGCAGTCAAGGAGAATTTTTATGAGTGATATTGTTATGGATATTGGTCAACTTACCTTTTCATCAGATTAGTCAACATAATAGGACTATGAAATCTGGCAAAACAGACAGATGTCATCACATGCGGAGTGAATTTTAATCTGGCATTTACAGTGTTTAAGAATATAATGTGAAAAACCCTAAATGATGACCAGTTTATGTGAACTGCTGTTCTGATTTTCATTAACACTTTTCTTGTGACAGTTGCAAATAAATCCTGGAATTACTTGCACTCCTTTAAAAGGATGAAGGCAACAGCTGTGAGGATGCAGACAAGAAACATTATTTGGTATATGATAAAAAGCTTGCAATTCTGAAAGTGGGGTGAATTTCTAAGGTAGTAAAGTACAATCTTAATAACATTTGTCCAGAGTGACACTTAGACATTAAGGACTTCAATATGCAAACACTTGAGCTTATGGGTAATTTTACATTTATGTGTAATCCTGTTCAATATGCGATATAAAGTTGCTCACGTATGTAAGCAACTTTAGGATCAAGGTCAGGGTTTATAGAGTGATTTGAGATTCCTCAGGATAAAAATGCCATCTAAATGTAGATACTGTTTGTTAGGCATTAGTGTTTTACAGACAGTAAATTTAATGGGCCTGATTTTCATTTACCTTTACAGTCAGATGAGGGATCTATTTTGGAAAAGTCACCACTGTGGGGGAAGAAAAACAATAGCCAGGAAATTGCTAATGTTAATGTGATGTAAAGTCAAGCAACCATTTCGAATCTCATTTAAACTTTGATTCAGGAAGGGACTGAAACATGCACTTAATTTTAATCATGTCAGCAGTCCCAGCAGTCAGTGAGACCACTTAAAATTAGGCGTATTCTGCCTGCACAGAGGCCTCAGTCAACAGAGTACAAAATACATTACCATTTCTCATCCGAATTGCCTGTGCCCTGTTCTTAATGGATGGACAGTCTTCTCCCAAAATACAATGACAGAATAGATATATAATGGAGCAGAAAAACTTCTCTGCTGAAGTGAGCAAAATGGGATGGTGAGATTTCACTGAGGGGAGAAACAGTCTCATCCTTTGAGAAGCATATATGTTAGAGGGACTAAGACAGAAGCTCAGGCAAAATCCCTAATGTAGGTGCTCCGAGGGATCAAGTGTAGCGTTCTTGATGGCTCATACTGGGTACCCACGCTCCTAAGTTAACTGTTTAGGCTAAATATCTGAAGTAAGAGAGCATGAACATTTTCCAGAGAGATTTGTCTGTCTTCTGCTACTCCCCAGGAAAATGTGTTGTGTCATATCATTCATCTGTGCCAGTAATAAATAATTACATAAAAGAATTCCCCACACTGGTGCAAAGTGAAAGGCTGCTTAGAACCACCTTCCTTTCAATGGCGCTATTCAAATTATCTGTATTATTCTTCATTTTAAGAATTAATCTTTCAAGGGAGCTCCTTTGAATGTGTCCTTAAAACAATATCCCCTTGTGCAAAAATAAAGTATACATTCTGGCTTTTTATAGCACATATTTATAAATAAGACACGGTCACAGTCCATATTTTGCACTTTCATTTTTAAATGCTGTGTGATCTAGAATTTGATGGGGTTTGGGTTTTTTTCACAAACACAGAGATCAGAAAGAGCCATTTATGTTGTTTCTAAAGTAATGATGTGCAACTTAATGTTCTGCATAACCATTCATATATGTATTTATATACATGTGTAAGTGTAGAGATATTTTTATATATTGTGAATATGTGTTTATCCTACCTTTAAAAAGGTTGCTCACAACAGAAAGGATTTATGCAATTCCTCAGGCGTCTGCATTCTTTTGAAGAACCCTTTAAAATAAATTTGCTTCTGACACTCACGGACTTAAAGAGCTGTTAGTGCATTTTGGGGTCTTTTTTTAAACTTTTGTTGGCTTAAAATTTTAGTGCTTATATATATATTCTCCCAATAGGCAACTAGGTATTGTATGTGATTATGGCTAAAAGAGGGGACTGGGAAACAAGACTGCTTTTTGAACTTTGTAAGCATCTTCCTGCATGATCCTGGACAATTTTGTAGATTTTAAGATTGGAAGGGATCATTAAAATTTTATCTTCTCTTTCCCTGCATCTCCAGCAGGATCCAGACCACAGGATGCCACCCATGCGACTTGTGTGTGTTTAGCTTCATGGGAGTGGTATGAAATTGGAAGAGCTAGAAATAAGACTTGGGGCTTTTGAATCAACATGTTGTGTATCTACACACCCAAGTTAACCAAGGTCTCAGGTTACAGGAAATTTATCATATTCCTTAGTAAAAATTGTCTTATTCCTAGGCTGAACATTACATCACGCAGCCAGATACTATGTGCCTTTGGTATGACAGACAAGGAGCCTCTCTGGGATGATACTTTCTCACAGCCCATTTTCAGCAGAGAAATGGGGAAAATGAGGGACTCGCAGAATTCCATTATTATTCCTAGCCTTGTGTCTGCTGAATGTTTATGATCCCAGCCTGATGCTTTTTTTCTCAGTAAGGACTTTCAAAATCTCGGGTGAAATCTCCTGTAGCTGTAGGAAACATCTTCAACTGAAATTTAATGAAGTAAAAAACTTATCATGCAGGACTACTTCAGACCACATTATTTTCCACTTGTTCACAGGCTTTCATATAAAAGTTTCACCCTCTTAACCCAGTTTAAAACAGCTTTTGAAAGATCTGGTTAGAAGCAGTTACAATGTTTCTTTGGGATGTTTTGATGTAGGAGACTGGTCCAGTGTCTCAACCAGTACTGCAGAAGCTTCCAAGGTCAGGAATGTCCATGGAAATGGACTAAAAAGCTCCACAGTTTAAATTCTAAAATAAATCTCTACCTTCATTTAGTAATTTACTTAACTTGATCCTTATGAGGATCTAGATACAAATCTTACTCATGTAAGGCTGAAGCAACCACTTGTGACTTTTTAAAGCCAAACAACACAAAAAATGCTGCTGATAAATATTCAGCTGACCATGGCATGGCCCATGCAGCTTGGTAATCATTCACTCCTTAAACTCAACTTCACAGCCAACAAATAATTTTGAAAGAGATCTTAAAAATAGTTTACCAGTGAAGACCGTGAGCATTGAAATTTCATGGAACATAATTAGAGATGTGAAAATATGCCACAATAAAAATGCTGCAAGGATACTTTTTATTCCATCTCCTTTAGCTAAAAATTTGCTTCCAAAGATTCTACTTTCTATCTAATCCAAAAGGTTGGTTTTTAAATGATTTCCCAACAACAACATGTCTAAAGGGGCAGCAGAAAAGAGACCTTCTTGGAGAGAACAAACACCTTGATAAAAGAAGGCTTTTCTCTTTAGAGGGGAACATTTCCGAGGGTATCTGTGGGGTGAACATCTACACTGTAAAAATTGCTGGAAAAGCCTATGAAGCGCAACGGATCTGCTCTAGCAAAGTTGCTATCGCTGAGTCAGGTAGTGGGCAGAGTGTCAGATATTTTATGTCCCTGAAAACTCTTGAGAGTTTGTGCCCATGACCTTGAGCGTCTCAGACCAAATCACTGAGGCAGACCGTTACTGATTCATTCATAACAGCATGTCCTATCCATGGAAATGTTTAAGGTCAGGCTGAATGGCGCTCTGAGCAACTCAATCTAGTTGAAGATGTCTCTGCTCATGGCAGGAAGGTTGGACTAGGTGACCTCTAAAGGTCCCTTCCAACCCAAACCATTCTATGATTCTATGACGTGTCACTAATAACAACCCCACATGATTCATCCAAGCCACTCGTTCATACATGAGTAATCTAACCGTTTCTAACAGTGAGCAGTAATTTCTAAACACATTTCTCTTTCTCTTCTGGTTGCACCAATGAGGTAGGGGATAAAGGCATGCTTCGTTGGATGCTTACAGCAACCAAGTAGACAAAACTGATGCTAGGAAAAGCTGATTGGTTTATTTTACCCGCTATCCCATAAAGTGGTAATTGACATTTTAATGCATGACATGTTGCATTCCTTCATAACACTACAGTAATTGAATACACATGAAACTGTAGTGCACTGGGTGACCCCGGAGTGTGCCACACACCTGGAAGCAGTGAAGTTCAATTAATGTGTCATTGCTACTAATAACAGCTACTAGTGAGAACCTCCAGCCAGTTGCTACACTAGAGGAAATACTAATCCTTGTATTTAGACAGATAGTATACAGTAAACACCAAGGATCCATTGTTTACATGCAGAGCTGTTTTGGATCAACAGTTAAAATCTTGTTCTCTTAGTAACTTGCTTCTTTACTAAATCGCATGATTTAATTTACCACTACACTGCATTTGTCTAGCTTTGTGTGCAAAAATTTGCAGATACTAAAATAAAATCAGCTGAGAACCATTAGTAGACTAAATCAAATAGTACTGAGACAAAAGTTCATGCAATAAAACGAGGACATAAATCACACCCTCACGCAGAAAAAACTATGGTAAAATGGCCTTAAGGATTTGATTTAATCTGTCAGACCCCAGGAAATATGGAGTTAAGAGCTGAAACTCTTTCCTTAACTTGCCTTATTGTTAAAATAGAGTTATCAGAAGTCCTATATTAAGCATATATAGATGTGCATACACAAACAGTCTGAATATTTTCTTCATTTAGTTTACAAAAGTAGAGGACATCAAAACTGAAGGTGCACATCTGTGGTGGACCAGAACAGAGGAAGGAAGGGTTGAAGTTCTCCTTTTTAATATTTCAGCATCAGGTCTGATTTCACTAAATACTAAACATCAGGCTCTTGAGACAAGTTATGTGTCCTAGGTGCTGAACCTAAGAATTTATTAAACCATTTACCTTTCAAAAGCTCATAGGGAAGCAAATAATGTTGCAGTATGGCCTGGTTCCACAACAGCTCTGTCCTCGCTAGGATTATAGAGTAGGATATTGAGTTACAAACATTACATCATTTGAAAAACCCTCCACTGACTGAAAGCCATGTTAGTACTGAAGACCATGATGTTGATTCATGAGGAGTTTAGCCTCTTCACAGGATCCCTGTTTGCAGTATCAACCCTGTGCATTTTTACTGGTGTGGAGACAAATCTCAGAGGAGTTGTCGTTTCTGGTTGAGTAATCCCCAGAGATAAAACATCTTATTGAAAATGGCTTTGAACTTCTGCAGAGTTTCACTCCTCTTCTAGGAGCTATCATCACCACATCTATTTTATTTCTCCAATCATGCTATTCTCTCATCTCAGATTTGGCTAAGATTTATCTGTCGGCTTTATCTCCCACTAAATTCATTTCAGCTCTCTAGCTGATTCTCTCAGGCATTCATGATAAATAGTATTCTCTGTGTTCTTCATGCTCTTATTTCCCCTCACTTTGCTTTTATATGTCTTGGTTTAAAGTCTGTTCTGCTGACCTGCCTGAAATCCCATACGTTTATGGAATTAGAGTACAAACTTCCTCAGTGATGGGTCTCTAACAGTCAGTAAAGCACTGAGCAGGCAGTTAGGAGAATATTTATCTCATATTAATTGCACAAATATTCAGCTCAGTCTAAGATCCCCTCTGGTTTTTTTTGAACTATCTAGTCCACACTGCATGTGTTCAGAGGTTTAGAGACATTGGTGTAATCAATCCCACTGTGAGTATTTGCACTGTCCAATACTTGCAATCTATTCAGGGTAAACAGTTGTCTGCCAATCCCCAATGCAGGAAGGTTTCCCAAGATATGCTAATAGCATGTCTCCAGTGCTGGACAAACCCTGAAGTAGAGAAAGCTTGGAAAAAAATAAATACAGAAAAGGCTCTGAGTTCAAAAGGGAGGAAAGAGGAGAAAAGCACATTCAGAATTTGACTTTTATACTGGGTAGCAGGAGGTGAAGAAATAAAAGCCTTTCTGAAACCACTCAGGTGATAAAAGGAGTGTTTGGAGACAACAGTATGTACCAGTTTCTGTTGATAGAGGGTATCTGCTGTTTTCTTCTCTCAGAAAAGAAGTACATTGCATTTCTGGAAATGCAAGAAAATTCTACACAGGTTTGGGGGAAAGAAGGAGTGGAGGGCAGATGTCTTTCTTTCCATTGCAGCATGCTGGCCACCATTTAGGAGACCTAAGCCCAAGAATCTTATCCGGCTAAGGTTGGTTTTATGGAGACAGCTATATGAGAACAGATGATCTCAGGAATTTTCAGAAATTCCTAATAAGTAACACCAGAAAACAGTGGAATAATTTACATATTGCTCCATAAAAAAGGATTTCTTTTGCATTTTTTAGATAGGAAAATATCAAAAAGATTACTTTTGAGACATAAAGCTAGGTGTTATGGCTTCTCATAAATAATCCAAATCCTAGCATTATTTCCAAACTCAGTGTTAGCTACTCAAACCCAAAGAGAATGCATAAAAAAAGCTGAGCAGTGGAACATGTAAGCTAGCCACAGGGAGATGCTGAGGGAGTGGGCTGGTTCTTACAGCCTTCTTCCTACCTCAGACTTAGACATCTTCCTCATCATGAGGTTCCCTGACTGGGATTTTCTTCTAACATTTTCATTTGGTTGGTTTGTTTGTTTGGATTTGAAGTTTTAAGAGAAAAAGCAAAAGAAAACACTGTTTAAGCTGTAAGACTGGAGGCAGGCAGCAGTCTTCCTCATCTTTCTGCCATACCACAGAGTTGTCCCGAATTCATGAAATAAGGGGAAAGTTCAATTGCCTTTGAGAAAGTTCAAACTTTTATCTCCAGCTTTTCAACAACAGCAGGATATAAATGGGGCTGAGACTTGCAGTCCCTCCTGTTCACAGCAGGCTGCTCTGCCTAGAAAAACTACAGGAAAGGAAAAAAGGAATGTGATCCTATCCTGCTTGACAGGGCAGTTGTCTGGGAGAGGGAGTCCTGCACCTCATCCTATTCCAAAGACTTTTAATGCATTTATGTGCAATGTCTGTTGCCAAATAATATACATTTAAAACAAACAAACAAAAAACTCTTTGAAAAGTCATCAGAGGTTTGTCCCTTCGCCAGCAAATCTTGATTCTTCTATGCACAATAAAGTCAATTCAGTAGGAGAGTACCCCACACACACTCAAGTGGACAATGGTCTGATACTTCAAATGTACTCTTCATAGACAAGTTTATTGGGTTTGCAATGGCAAGGTTTTGGTAGCAGGGGGGCTATAGGGGTGATTTCTGTGAGAAGCTGCTAGAAGCTTCTCCTATGTCCAATAGAGCCAATGACAGTGGGCTCCAAGATGGACCCATGGCTGGCCAGGGCTGACCCCATCAGCAACAGTGGTAGCACCTCTGTGATAACATGTTTAAGAAGGGGGGGGGGGGGGGGGGGAAACCTGCACAACATCAATTACAGCAAGAGAGAGGAGTGAGAACATGTGAGAGAAACAGCCCTGCAAACACTGAGGTGCTCCAGGCGCCAGCGCAGAAGTTCTCCTGCAGCCCGTGCTGAAGACCATGGTGAGGCAGGCTGTGCCCCTGCACCCATGGAGGTTAACAGTGGAGAAGATCTCCACCTGCATCCCATGGAGGATCTCACACGGGAGCAGGTGGATGGAGCTGGAGGAGGCTGTGACCTCGCTGGAGCAGGTTTGCTGGCAGGACCTGTGGACCCATGGAGAGAGGATCCCACCCTGGAACAGGTTTGCTGACAGGACTTATGACCCTGTGGGGTACCCATGCTGGAGCAATCTGTTCCTGAAGGACTGCACCCTGTAGAAGGGACCCACGCTGGAGCAGTTCATGAAGAACAGCAGCCTGTGGGAAGGACCCATGTTGGAGAAGTTCATGGACAACTGTCTCCCATGAGAGAGACCCCACACTGGAGCAGGGGAAGAGTGTGAGGAGTCCTCCCCCTGAGGTGCAAGGAGCAGGAAAGACAACATGATGAACTGACCGCAATCCCCATTCCCCATCCCCCTGTGCTACCGGTGGGGAGGAGGTAGAGAAATCAGGAGTAAAGTTGAGCCCGGGAAGAAGGGAGGGGTGGGGGGAAAGTGTTTTAAGATTTAATTTTTATTTCTCATTATTCTACTCTGATTTGATTGGTAATAAATTAATTTTCCCCCAAGTTGAGTCTGTTTTGCCCATGATGGTAACTGCTGAGTGATCTCTCTCTGATCTTATCTCGACCCACGAGATCTTTCGTTATATTTTCTCTCCCCTCTCCAGCTGAGGAGGGGAGTGATAGAGCGGCTTTGGTGGGCACCTGGCATCCAGCCAGGGTCAGCCCACCACAACAAGAGGCTTGTGGTTGAATCCCTTTAGGTAAAGGAGGGAACTGAGTCTGGATATTCACCATGATATCTGACTGATCTATCTTGTGTATGAAACGAGGTCATCTCCTGCTGATCATGGAGAGGACAAAGTTTTCAGCACATTTTCACCGTGTATTCATTGACTGTGTTGGGCACAAATGGAAGGTGAGAAGCAGAGAAATATGTGCTTCTTAGGTCTGCATTAGGTACCACGCCAGTGAGGCTGAGGTGTGACTGGGGATGCATTTGGAGAGCTGAAATGATGAGAAATGAGCTTTAGATATAATTAGCCAGCAACTGAACAGAGGTGCTCAGCATTCCCATTTTAGATTTCAGCATCTGCATTCTTCCTGAGTCCCTTTCTGGATCTGACCTTGAGCTCCAAAACTGAGAGCATATTCAAATGGCATCCAGTGACTGAAGTATCTAATTCTTTGGTATTGGTGGGTCTTGGGGATCAAATTTCAGGATCAGTGTCTAAAGGTCAAACAGATCATTTTAGAGGGCAGTATCTTCTGAGTATCTTTCTGATGTTAACAGAGACTGAACTTAGGTCATCTTTGTTCGGTTAAGATTGAACATATCCCAAGTTCCCATAACAAAAGCATGGAAACCTTGATAATATGAACCCTGACAAAAGGAAGAAGGCATGAGAAGTCGTAGCCAAAGCTGGAAACAATAATGAGAAATAGCAGCAAGTTCCTATACTGAGAGTAGCTCCACTTTCAGATACGTTTGCTGACTGACTAGCAGTTTAGATACAAAACCTGCTGGTGTGAGTTTGTCGAGGGGTCAGTTATCAATACAAGCAAAAGCCTTGTTTGCCCATGCAGGGAGTTTTTGAAATGTTTCAATGGCAAATGTAATTGCATTGTGGCAATTACTATCCAAATGACATAACTTTTCAATCTCACTGCTACTGGAGAAGTTCATGGTGACCAGAAGAAAATGACTGGCTGTTTTTATATTGGAAAGACATGAGCAGAGGCAAGGGATACCTCTTGCATTCTGCCTTAAGTGAAGTCAGCTCATGTGGGCTCCTTACACACTTGCAAAGCCTTGACTCCACAAGGATGAAGGATGGGAGCCTTGCAATCCAATTCAAACCAGACACCATGGTATAAGGTTGTTCTCTGCTCTGCCCTTTGGACCAAAAGGCATCACATCCATTGAAACCACACACCAGTTCCCCAAGAGCTGAGCTTGTGAATCCTCACTTTTCCCATGCCCATGCTTCCTAATCAGCTTGACCACACTAGCAAGGAGACAGACCCCCCTCTTCCCACTCTTCTCAGTGCCTTGTTGTGCCTTGCTACGGCTGCACTGCTATGAGTATTCCACATTGTTTTAAGCTCGTGGCTTGGAGAGTTGGCTGATTCATTCGCAGGGCTGAGGTCTTCAGTTCACAAAAGTGATCTTCACTAGAACCTTTGCTTCCCCTTTCCATCCCCTCTCCCTTGCAATAATGCGCCAGTCCCATGTGAATAGATTATTCTTGACTTAAATTTCTCTGACTGTACATGATAAAATACTTGTTTAGAAATAAGCTACCACATGTGTTACAAAGCATTCAATGGACAAATGCAAAAATATTGAATCAGGATGTTACAAAAAAATCAAAGGTACAGCAGTTAATGAAAGCACATACATTTGCTTATGAATGTGCTTAGAACATAGTAAAACATCACATAATTATGTACAAATAGCACTTTCCATTAATCATTTCAAAATCATGACTAAAGTATTTATAAACTTTACCATAAAGTATTACCAAAGTTCTTCTGACAGCCATTATATAATATATTGAATGCCAAGCAGCATAAAATACCACCAAAAAACAGAGATATGTTTTTGCATCAGAATTCCTCTATTCCTCACAGATCCATTACTCATCTCCACTAGATTAGTCACACTATTCATATAAGCTGAGGACCACTGAGAAAACAAGTTCAAGTCACTGAACATAACTTTAAAAAAGTAAATAAAAATACTTACATTGACTTTCATAATGTTCAAAGGGTTTCAAACAGATAGAGCAAAAATGCTCCACTGTGTGCTTTTCCTACTAGGTTTTTCCTATTTCTTCAGCCTAGAAGCTTCCTCTCTATGATTGATACATTCCCTCTCCTGTTCCCAAGGACAGCTTTCACCTTTTAAACTATCTACTGTAGTTAAAAGAAATATTGTTTGCAGCTTATATTAGCAGCAGCAAATGTTTGGTCATGAAAGTTCAGGCATCATAATTAACATCAATTATCTGAGTTTTATGAAAACACTTTCAGAAAATTCATCAAATTCCAGGTCCAATTGGGGGAAAGAAAAAAAAAAAAAAAAAAAAAAGAAAAAAAAAAAAAAGGTGGCCTTAACAAAATAACTTTATTCTTCTTAGAAAACTGAAATTGAAAACCTGACCCAAATATGAGCATTCGGTGTTTTTAACTTAGACATATTTTTTGCAAATGTCATCCATTTGGACCAGTCCATCAACTCTGACAGCTTGTGCAGTGTGGCATGCCTATATTATCACTGTACCTTATGTAAAGGCACATTATGTACACCATGTACTTTATTCTACAACATGTACAGAAAAAAACAAAACAAAACAAAACAAAAAAAACCCCCAAAAAACAACACATCAAATTTAGTAGTTCTAAGGGAAAAAAAACACCCTAATTTATTTTTAAGCAGCAGGTATCTTTCTGGATAGTTAGCTCAAGCCACTTTTGCTAAATTCTAAAACCGCTATCTGAGTAACAAGAAAGAGCGCTGAGTTTCCCTTCCCTCCACTCTGATTAGAAATGGGATCCACACCCCAGCTGGATATTTCCAGTTCATGCCCACTAGAAATAATTTTCTGTCCGATTGCCAAACGTTGTCCCATGTGGCCAGCAAAGGTTGGACAATAGCAGTAATACAGCTTCAAGTAAAGAGCTGAAAACGATCCCTTGCAACCGGAGGCCTCAATTCTGCATAGTTTAATAATTCTAGTACCAAGATTTAACTTCCTTTTTCCCTTTGAAGTATTCAGTGCAAATTAATCGTATTGTCAATGCTAACGTTGCCTACCTTACTTATTTGTAAGGACATGTTCAAGTGGCATACTAGAAGGTTGATCCTGCGGTCTGTACTTAACTAGTAATCCTCATGCACACTAGTAACCCCATTGAATATCAATATAAGATTGCGGTGCCAGGGAAAGTTAAACAAATCCTGAGGAATCTGTTTTATTAGCATTTATAGGATTTGTGTGTGTGAGCGTGTGTGTGTATACATCCACACTTGGGAACAGTAGTTACAGGAAAAAAAAATATAAGGGATTCCTCCGGGGACGATAAGCGCTGCTAGTTCTTGAGCTCATACCAACGCTGATGTTGCAGCCTGTAAATGTTAAAATACCTGATGATATTTTCTTTCCTGAGGAACTTGGTGGTATTTCTCACAGTTAATACATTAGCCAAGCACATCAGACAAAAGTTAAGACCCGCACTGTGCTTGGCCCCACAGCCCTGTGCTCCTCAGCCTGCACCCGCCTGCCGTCGCGTGGGCTGTACGAGCGGGCGAGATGGAGGGATGCAGGAAAACGACACGAACGTGAGAGACCGAACCCACGGCCCTGCAAAGGTGTCTGCCGCAAGAGCTGACCGGCAGGCACCGGGGCCGCTTTCACGGACACGGGTGGGCGGCAAGCCCCGGCCTGCCTCCTGCCCCTGCCCGGGTCCTTCTCCCCCGCCACCGACCCCCCCGAAACCGCCACCGAGGCGCCCCTGGAAACCCCCCCGGTTCCCCGCCGCGGCCGGGAGGGGAGGGGTCGCGGGGAGCCGGAGGGGTTCCCGCGTGTGCCGGGAACCACTCCGCCTGCGAGACTCTATTTGCGTCTCCTTCGGGATTACCAGGGGAAAAAAAAAAAAAAAAAAAGCTTTAAACCCCCCTCGTTCTGAGCTTCTCCTTCGTCAACTCCTTCCCCGGCATCTCGTCTCCGCGCCCGGCATAAAAGAAGCCCCTCGGGCTTACCCCCAGCGCCATGCGGACACGCGTGGGCTGCGCGCCCCGCAGCCTCCGCCACACGCCTCCCTCCGCGGCAGGCCGCGGGGAAATGCCCCGCGGTCGCCCACCCGCGTAACAGCACCCCCACCCCCCCCACGCCGTGGGGCGCGCAAGGACTCGGCGCCTCCGCGTAAACCCCGGCGCCTCCCGGCGCGCTGCAGCCGAGACACGCGTGACTCGCGGGGGGAGCCGCTGGTAGAGTTTGTGCGTGGGGTGGCAGAGTTGTCTGTCTGGGTTTTTTTTTTCACCACACGTTTTCCTCTTTATTTCCCATTTTTAGTTTAAACCCTCGGGGAGTAAAAAAAAAGGCGAAATATTCCCCTGCAGTTGGGCTCACCTGAGAAAGAAACGCTCTCCCTTTGTGTCCCGCTCGGAGAAGAGTTTCCCCCTCGCACCAAGGAAAAATGTTATTTAACAACAGCGCTTGTTGCGTGCGCCCGATTTGTGACTCAACAATAACGTTTCAGTGAAAATATGATCTGAATATTTAAATAATTAATTGTTTCATTTATTCTCCTAATTTATTTTCGTCCCCGGCGTGGAATTTCTTATTAAAACGGAGGGAGGGAAGCCCTTCCCCGAAGGTCCCTGCAGCCACCTCGGACTCACCGAGTTGGATATTGCGAATCCACCTCGATAGGTTTGGGCCACCCTTGTAGCAACTTGATTTTTCTTTTTTTCTGTCGGGATTATGTTGCAAACATTCGCAAGCCTGCCCTTTCTCCAAACCACCGTAATTTGTTAGAAACGTAACGTGCTCCCCTCTTTCCTTCGAGACACAATCACTCGTCCCCATATATTGTTTACAGGACACAGAAATGTCCCGTACAGTTTCCTTCCCGGGATTAGCGATAGCGGAGCTTGTTGTATGCGACCCGTTAGGACCTGCCTTGAAATACAGCTACTTTTCCGCATATATATATATTTATATACTTATGTATATATTTTTCCCCCGTATAATTTTTTTTTTACCTCTGCTAATGAGTCCAGTTTCAGCGGCGGGCGGAGGTTGTATTGAATTTTGAGAATTTCCCCGAAAGGCTGCAGTTTCTTTTCGACTGGTGGGTTGAGTTTTGGGGTTTTTTTCTAGATTAATTTTGGTTTGTTTTGCTCGGCGAAAAGTCCCAGCCGGAGCATGCTTCCGTAAAAAGAAAAACATAGCGGCGGGTTTAATCGCCGACTGCATCTGCCGTCCCCAAGCCTGCGCCAAGTGTCCCCTTGCGAGGGGTACCCCTGCGAGAGGGGTGCGGGGCTGCTCCTATTTTGCGGGTAAAAAGGGTAAAACGGGTCACACGGCCGGGGCTCCCCTGCGCGACCGTTTCGCTCAGGTTTCCTTGACCTGGAAGGCAGCTCTAGCCTAAATCCCACCCAGGGCGGCGGGGCAGAGCCTGTTCCCGGTCCCCGCCGCCCTCTCTGCAAAAGCCGCTCTCCCCCCGTCGCGCCAGCCGAGGGACGGACGCGGCACCGGGCACCTGAGCCGGGAGCGGAGCGGATTTGGGACGGGACGGGGCAAGAGGCCGTGCGGGCAAGGGCCCGGGGCCCGTCGAGGCGCCGCTTCCCGCCCCCCCCCCCCCCTCTCCCAGCCCCTCTCCTTGCCCCGCGTTTCAATCAGCAGATGCAGAAGGTGTCCCAGCCTCCCCCCTCGCCACCCCCCAGCTCCCCCGGGCCCGGTGAGGGAACCGGCTTCCCCGGGCGGCGCGTCCCCGCGGGGGCGGCCCGGGAGGGGTGAGACGGGGCAGCGGTGCCGGCGCGGGGGTCCGCGCAAGTCCCGCCCGCGGAGACGGGGCCTCCGCCGGCGACGGGGAGGTTAAAGAGCGTGGCCTTTCCCTCGACAACGCCGGGCCGGGCCCTTTCTGGTGTAATAGGATAATTACAGAGGGGCGGGCGAGCTTAAGCAAACACACTCGCCCGCCGGCCAGGCCTCTCCCGGGGATTAATAGTAAGGACCGGGGCATTGTGTTTTGCAAACGGCGATCCCATCCCCCTCGGCGCCCTCCCCGCGTCCGCGGCTGTAGAGCCACGTCTCGCCGGGCTCTGCCCGCCGCCCTGCCTGGTCCCTCCTCTTCTTCGCGCCGACGGTTTTCTCCTCACTGCTTTAACCGCCGGCTGCAGCCCAGCTCCCCCCGCACGGCCGGGAGGCTGCTGGAGCCACGCGTGTCCCTGCGCAGCCGGCCCGCGGGCGGCTTTTTGCAAGGGGCCCTGGACGGGGCCGGTTCCCCGTGGGAGCGGGTGTATGTACGTGCGCGCGTGTGTCCCCACGCCTGTGCCCCTCGCAGCAGCGCGCAGGGCTCCCCTCGGGCTGGGGCCGCCCCAAAGCCAGGCTTGTCACGGCGCGGTCCTGCCCGGGCCGGGGTTAATCCTGTCGCTCGGGTCATGGCGCGGGCGGGAAGGGGGGACCTGGGCACCCCTCGTGTTTTAGCGGCCGCTGTGACAACCTCTGCAAAGGTGCCCCCCCCCCCCCCCCCTCCCCGAGCCCTACGGCTACAACCCCGTGAGCGCCGCGTAGCCCGTCTGTGCCCACGCCGCAGTGCGTGGGGCCGCCTCCGGGTCTCCGCCGCCTGGAGGCGAGGGGGGGCGGGGGGGGCGGGGGGGGTGGGCCCGCGGGGAATTTCTTCACCTGCCCCCAGAGAGCCGGTTCGGCTGCTCCGGGGGTTAAGCCCCGGTCACCGGCGGCCCGCCGGGCAGCGGAGACTCACGTCGGGGGCTGCTGAGCAGCGGCGGCCGGTGCGGCACCGGCGGCGGGGGTCTGCGGGGCCGCGGGGTCCCTGGTCAGCGCCCGCCGCCTCCCCCCGGGCTCGGCCCCGCGCTTTCCCTCTCCCCGCACGCCGCAGTGCGAGGGGCCACGCATATACGTGCCGGTGCGGACACGTATATATACATACATACGCACCCGTGTAATGTATATACGACATACATATAATGTGTATATACAGTATAAATGTGTGCTGTGTGTGCATAGGATACACGCACACATATGTCTGCGTGTGCAGGTACATTTTGCCCCTTCTACCCAGCGCCAAAACAACGGGGGAAGGTGCTCGGGTGACTTAATGGCGGTGCCGTGGGTCTGGTGAAGGAGGGCCCGCGCGTGTCGCCGCCCCACCCATGCCCGTGTCCCGGCCCCCGCCAGCTGCCGGCGGGTGCAGGGTGGGGGTGCGAGTCGCCCCCCCCCGCCGGCGCCGCGGGGTCACGGCCGGTGCAGCAAGCGCGTACGTGAGCGACAACAGGTTACGGGGCAAGGGGGCCGCGGGTCCCCGCCGGCGCTCCGCGGTCGCTTAGGGGGCCGGGGGGAGCGGGTTCGGGCTGCCACGGCAAACGGCCCCCGCCCCCGGGTCCTCCCGCCCCGGCCTCCCCGTCCCATCGCCAGTGCTAATCGCGGCTCTTTTCTGGCTCCTCTGTATTTGGGTCCCTCGGAGGGCGCTGCGCGGGAGGACACGTCACGGATACATTATCCCCTCCCCTCCTGAGGCTCTCCTGGCTTGCTGCAGCCTTTGCTAAAGAATTATCCGAGGGGTCCACTTCAGAGCTCCTTCTGCCCCTGGAAAAAAAAAAAAAAAAAAAAAAAAAGGGGGGGGGGGGGGGGGAAAAAAGCGGAGATATCGGTGCTCTCAGACGAGGAGCGTGGCGGCTAGGATTTCCGACAGGAGGGGAATTTTACCTTCGATCCTTGCCGTATGGTGAGGATCGCTGCTCCTTGCGGGAGGTGAATGTAGCAAGCCCTCCCTTTGCCTTTGAAAGGCATGTCTATGCGAAAGAGCCACCGCTTTGCTCTTTAAATACGTGACAAATTAAAAAAAAAAAAAAGAAGAAAAAGGAAAGAAAAAGAAACAATTCCCGATCTTGCAAATTCTTTTTCTTTAAAAGGAAGGGGGTGGGGGGGGAACCCAATAAATAAATCCGACAAAATCAATCCCGCGCCTTTGCCAGCGCTCGGACTTGTTTGGAAAGAGACAACGCTGAAGTGGCACTGGTCCCGAGGAAAACGGATCCTTTAATTTGACTCCGCATGAGAACCACATTTGGAGCTGGGCGCAGCGGCCGGAGCGGCGGGAGCAGCCCCGCGGCCGGCAGCACCCCGGGCCCGCAGCCCCGCCGCCCGCCCAGCCCCGCCGGGCTCGGCGCCCCCCGCGCCCCGGCGCTGAGGCGGCCCCTCCTCGGGGCCGGGGGAAAGCGTCTCTCTGCCGCAAGACCAGCCGCCGCCCGCCGGGAGGGAAGCGCCTGAAGGAAATGCGAGCTTGGGATCTCGGAGCACCCCAGCCATCAGCTCCCTCCGCACCGGCTTTGACTCTCGTTTAGCGGGGGGCTGCCCTGCCGGCTCCCCGTCTCCTCGGCATCTCGGGCTGCGGGACCAGAGCAGTTTGCACTTCGTTAAACGAGCAGCGCGGTCTTTCCTTTCCTTTTCTTTTTTTTCTTTTTTTAAAATTTTCTTTTGAAGAGACAAAGTATCCAAAAATGGTTCAGCCTGCTTAGCCCAATGATTTCTTGCGTGGACGCTCTATTTTAAATATTTTTTTTATTATTATTTTTGGACGGGGAAGGATTGAGCAGAAGAAATCCTTCAGCGAAGGGAGCCCGGTGATTTGCTCCCCGTTGAGGAGAAGATCCGATCCCAGCTGCAGGCAGAAGACGGTGGTTCGTGTAGGTCTTTCAGTCTCGGTTTCGAAGCGCTAGACACGGCAGGGTCAGAGCAGCACTGCCTTCTCCCGAGCGGCTCGCCTGTCGTGGTCGTGGCTCAGAGATCGCCTCCCCCCTCCTCGCACCATTTCTGCTGGTGTTGTTTTTGTTTGGTTGGTTTGCCTTTTTTTCCCTCCCCTTTCCCCCTTTTTTTTCTCCCCTTTTAATTTTTATTATTATTATTATTATTTTATTTGATTTGGGTGAATTCCCTCCCTCCCTTCCTTAAACGAAAATACTAGCTCTGAAGCCGAAATCCATGCCCCCTGCAATTCGGAAGAATCGGGTCTAATATGCCAGTGTCATCTTCGCCTTGCAGTAGTCGCGATGAAGGAAAAATCCAAGAACGCGGCAAAGACTAGACGGGAAAAAGAAAATGGAGAATTCTACGAACTGGCCAAACTCCTGCCCCTGCCCTCGGCCATCACCTCCCAGCTGGACAAGGCGTCCATCATCCGCCTCACCACCAGCTACCTGAAAATGCGAGCCGTCTTCCCCGAAGGTAACGGGGCTCCCCGGGAGGGGCCGTTCGCCTCCCGCCCGGCCCGCACAGGGGGGACGGGGCAGCGCTGCGGCCCGAAAGGTGGAGGGGGGGGGGGCACAAACTCCGAGACGACCCCGCGTCGCCTCGAGGTCCTGGGAGGGGGGGGGGGGGGTGTGCTTGCAGGGTTCTCAGCACCGGGTGGCAACCGAGGGGCGAGCGCGGGAGAAGCCGCCGGGGGTGGAAAGGAGCCGGCTTGCCTGGGAAGAGGAGGCAGCGCGGCGCTGCCCAAAGCCAAGGCTTGCCGCGGGGGGGGAGGGGGGGGGGGGGCGTGCGGAGGGCGGGCTGCAAGCTGCAGCTCTGGACCTGTGTGGCCTAGACCCGAAAACAGCTCGCCGCGGCTGCACATAGGAAAGCGAGCCCCCCCACCCCCCCCCGAGCCACTCCAGGGGTACGGACTGCGCGGGGAGCCCGGCCGGCGGCGGCGGGGCAGAGCCGTCCTGTTAATGGCCACCCCTTTTCTGTCTGCTCCGTCTGCTCGGGGGGACCGTCCCGAAGAGAGCGGGCTCCCCTGTGCCCGGCATCTGCGGCCCTGGGAGGCAGGCGCCCCGGCCCCCGGGGGAGGCCTCTCGGCACGGCCTCGGGGAAAAAAAAAAATAGTGTGGGTGTTGTTATTATTTTGGTTTGGTTGGAGATTTCTGGAGGTAGGGAAGGAGGCTGGGAAATAAGGCGCGGCGGCTTCTCAGCGAGGCCCCTCCGCCGTCTCCTGGGGCCGGGGAGAGCGGGGAGGGCCGCTCCGAGCCCACCCCGCCCCCGAACGGGGCCGGCACCCCGCTGCTCCCCGGCCGGGGCCGTGCGGGGCGGCTAGCGCCGGTGGCTCCTGCAGCCTCTCCGGGGAGACACGCAACAACAGGCCTGACACCCCTCTCTCCTTCCCCGGGGGTTTGGTAAAAAAAAACAAACCTCCCCCCACACACCCCACTGTCAGCCTCGCACCTACACCCCGAGCGCCGAAAGGGCGCCGGGTGGGGGCCGCTTGGGGCGAGAGGAGGCGGCGGGGCGCACCCGTGGGGAGCCCTCGGCCGCCCGCCCTTTGCGCACCGCCGCTGGGAGCCGGTGGGAGAGGTGAAACGAAGCGCTGGTTAGTGTCTGCGAGCGGCTGAATAAAGCCCAGCTCCCCGCTTTTGTCATTTGTTTGTGCCTCTCTGGACGGGGCGGCGGGTGAAGGAATTAGCAAATTCCGGAGTGGAAGGTCTGCTCTCCGTCGCGGTTTCTAAGGAGCTTTATTAAAAGGCTGCAAATTAAAAATAAATAAATAAATAAAAATAAGGGGAAAGGGGGTGCGGGAAAAAAACCCATTCCAGACCCAGAAAAGCTTACCGTTATGGGCATCTAATTCGGTAATTTCGAGAGCAAGTACTAGCAGTGCTACAGACAGCCAGGGCTCCTTGAGCGTGCGCTCCCGAAAGGCGCCGGGTTAGAGGAGCAAGAGGACGCGGGGAGCGGCTCCGCTGTAATTTTCAGCCATTATCCCCCATCGGGAAATTTCCCGATGAGAAATAGAGCGTCGTAATTTCGGGGGGCCGCTCGCCGGCCCTGGCTGGGGAGCATGCCCCCGGATGGCTTTGGTTTAGGGAAGGAAGAAAAGTGGCACGTTTCGAGATGCTGCAGGATGTGCCCCTGCTTTTCCAGCCCTACTGATCCTCAAGAGCAACAAGACGGCCCCGAGAGCAGGTTTATACCCTCAGCTCGGGTGTGTTTTATGTGTCTGTCTTCCTTAAACAGGCCGGGCGTGCGCTTCCGCACACTCTGCTTATTAAGAGCAACGTTTAAATGCATACAGCGAATTCCTGATCTTTCATCGTCTTAAGTACGGATGGAAATACATTTAAAACCAAAGCTATGCATCCAGGGATGACAGGCCGGGGGAATAACCGCCTCCGGTCCCCGAGCTCTGCGTTTAATGCCTGGGAGGGTGGAGGGCAGAGGGGGGAGCCGGGGAGAGGCGGCCGCGGGCAGTGCCCGCTCCCCCGCCGGCTGCAGGAGGGCGTTTGGTGCCGGGCGAGGGGGTGCTGCTTCCCTTTCCCTCGGGATTTGTCTGCGGAAGGAGGGGAGGGGGGGTCCTCTCCCCACCCCATACCCGCCTGGTGATTTCCAGCTGACCTTACTGGGAGTGGAAGGCGGGGAAGCCCAACAGCCCCGTAGGGCTGCCCGGCACGGCATCTTAAAATCTGGGGCAGCAAGACCTGGGGAAAGAGCCCCTTGGAGCACGCTGGACCCGATGGGGGGGACCCACATCCGAGGTTCTGGGGCTTGAAATAAGGGTGGGCACGTAACAGGCTCCCTCGCCCCGGCGGCCTCTGTTTGCGGGGCGGGGAGCCCCGCCGCCCGCGCTCCCCCGGGGGTCGGCCCCGAAGCGGCTGACGCCGCTGGTCCAGCGCCCCGGGCCGCCCAGGCCGGCACCCCCGTAGGGGCATCACCCCCATAAGGCTCAAGGGAGTTTACTTCTTCCAGCCCGCGGTGGCGAGGGGGGGACACACAGGCCTGAGACGCCTCCAGCGTGCGTGCTAGGCCCGGGGTAGCTGCAGCCAGCGTGATCTGAAGCGTTGTCCAGCTTCCCAACTGGCTTCCAGCTCTGTCTAGACTGGAAGGGGAGAGAGAGAGAGAGAGAGAGGGCTGTGTTTTTAAAAACTCCAGTGGATGTCTCCCCCCCCCCCTCCCCCCCGCCCCCGCTTTATTTCCAGAGCGAGCTGACACGTAGTTTAGGCAAAGTTTAAGACCATCACCGAAGGTGTCTGATCCCAGCGCTTCGACAGGGCTTGTAAGGGGGTTAGGACAGATCTCCCCCTGCTCACCCCGGCTTGGGTTTTCCCGAAGATGCACATTTTGGACTGAACTCACAGATCCCCCCGCGGAGGCGCCCGATCAGGCTTCAAGAAGTGAGAGTGAAAGGAGATTTATATTTCAACTCCTTTCTTCCCTCAAAGTGCAAGCACTGGAAGGCACAATTTCGTGCTCCGATATCACAGATTTTGCCGTGCGGTTTCGCTCTGACCTTCAGATTCATGAATTAAAGTCCAGGAGACAGCAACCTACAGCCTCCCCCGCGCCCCCGCTCTGTAAGATCGTCTTCTCTTGTGTTTTGAGTTTTTGCCAAGGCATTTATTACTGTAGAACAAAAAACCACCACGGGACTTCTTCTGTCTTGACTGTCAGTATTTTTTTTTTCCTGAAAATGTGCTAATGAAAGAAAGAGACGCGAGAATATATTGTATTTAAAAACTGCCATTCTCTGCCTCCCGGTTATGGCAGGCTGGTTAAATTGTGACTCTCTCCCTCCTCCATCCCCGGCGCAGTTTCCAAAACTGCCTATAAAACTGTGCATTTATGGATGTTTAAACCGGATAGGAACGAGCTTATCAATAAGTGACCCAAAAGATAATGTGAGCTATACAAAATAATCTGAATAAAGTGACTGAGCGGTAGATCTTAGACCTCTTCCTTATTCCGAGACGCAGACAATAGAAATTACTAGGAGCATACAGAGTTTTCGGTCCCGATTTAAACCTGGCCGTGAATGTATATTTTAAGAAAACCAAGGCGAATTTGCAGCTATTTAATTTTCATACGCGCTCGGAAGAGCTTCATTAGTGAATGAAATAAATAAATAAAGCCCGAGCCGACGGCGCGACTTATCCCCCTCATCAAAACCTCGTGCCTCTATTGTACTAACCGCTAATAGTGGCATTAAAGGTCTTACTAAAACAGAAGTGCCATTAGGGCTTCCCTGGAGCTGCGCGGCCGCTGCCAGGCGGCGGGAGCCGGCAGCCGCGCGGTGCGGGGACGGGCGGCGGCGGCGGGGTGGCTCCGGCCTCTCCCGCCCGGCGGGGAGGGAGGGGGACACAGAGGGGGTCACTGCAGTGGTAGCTGTGGCTCTGCCCGGCACCTCGCTGTTTGGCGTGCCCCCGATTTCGGGCCTGTTGACGTGATCTGGTGTTTCTGGCTCGCTGGGAAGAGCGGGTTTGTCCGGGTGTCCTGGAGGACGTCTTTGTTGGTTTTTTTTGTTTGGTCGGTTTTTTTGATTGTTTGGTGTTTTTTTTGTTTTTTGTTTTTTGTTTTTTTTTTTTCCCCCTGGGACTTGGCCTTTTCCTTTTTTCCTTTTTCTTTTATTTTTAAAAAAACAAAACCAAAACCCAAACAACCTAAAGCCTTGCTCTTTACGCCCGTCGCTCCCATCGCCCAGCCCTCGGCCGCCTTTCCAGCCGGTGACGCCGAAGCCCGCAGGGAGGAGGCGGGAGGCCGGGCACATCCCTAGCCAAGTTAAGCTAACGCAGCCCTGCTCTTTCCCAAAGCGACCCCGGCGTGGGAGCCTCCCCCGCCGAGGAGAGGTTACCCCGCCGGAGCCGGGGGCTCCCCGGCGGCTCCAGACCCGGCCCGGCCCCCCGGAGCCGCTTGTCAAGCGGGGTGCGCTCCTCTGCGCCGTCGGGGCTGAGATACCTCGCTCCCCGCTGCCGAGGGGGCTTAGGGCAAGGTGCCAGCTTTGCCCCGTGCCCAGTGCCCCGCTGTCTCCCCACCTCACGGGCTGAGAGGCCACCCCCCTCCTCATCCAACCCGAGGCCTCGCTTCAACGAGGGAGCCAAAGCCAGGCGGAGGGCAGGGTCTACCTCCGCCCCGTCCCTGGCGGGCACCGGGGCTGGCAGCTGGCCGCCCCCCACCCGGGAATTTCTCTGCTGCTCTCCCGGCCGAGGGAGGCACAACCACGCTGGGGAAAGAAAATCCCCCAGGAGAGGCGGCGCTGAAAATCCCGGCGCTTGTAGTTGACCCAGGTTCCTTGTGAAAGGTGGCGATTGAATAACGCGGGGGGGGACAGAGCGCTCCGGGGGAGCCGGGGAACAATACAGTAGACACAAAGGAAATACTCCAAGTTACAGAGCAATCCGATACTTAACGTAATACATCGCTAAGTAATTCTTTTAGCAGAATCCCAAGCAGAAAAGCTACCGGGCTTTCAGATGTGTGTGCGTACGAATTTATATATTTGGAGAGCAAAGGTGGGAGTTGTTCACAAATATTTCTAGATCTTATTACAGTTTAACTCACCCCCCGCTCCCTGGAAACTGGGAAATGGTACAAAGTGAATGTTGAGGTACTTTGAAAAACAGCCAGAGATGTCAAAATCGGGGGTGGGGGGGTGGGGGGTGTGCGACGACGGACGGCCGTGCCCGGGTTTGTCGAAGGGAGGGGGACGCGTTCGTATGAGCACCCCCAGGTCTTTCAGTAGCACGTACTGTGGGGTGTCCGTGCAAAACCCCCACTCTGTCCCTGGGACGAGTTGTGGGAGCCGAACGTGCCGCCCGGTGCCCGGAGGGGCTGGCGGGCACAACGGCGATCAGGGCATCCCGCTGTGCCCGTCCCGCCTCCCCCCCGCGCACGGTCCCTGTCTCGGTCCCGCTGGGGACGGGACCAGCGGTCGTTAGAGGCGGGCGGAGAAGGACATCTCACCCATGTTTGCCGCCGGCGGGACGCCAGGAAAGAGGAGGTTGCGCCTGGGACCGGCGAGTCGCCCTCGCCGCAGGCAGCGCGTGGCCCTGCCAGCTCCTGCCCGCCGGGCAGGGCTCTGCCGCGGAGCCCGGCTCCGGTTCGCCCGGCTTTACGCTACCGGCAGCGCCCGGAGCCGCCCCGACCCGCTGGCTTTGGCGATCCCCTACCCTCCAGCACGGCAACGGGGCTGCGCTTGGGGGACAGGCCTCTCCCACGGGTGTCCCCAGCATTCGCAGGGAGGATGCGCCAGCTGCCAGCTCGCAGGGAAATCGCTCTCTGGGTCGGGCTCGCAGGTTAATTCGTGCTGCAATGGGGCAGTTTTAAACGTTTCTTTCGAAATGACCCCTCCGGCACCGCAGCGGCGTCGGAGACCCGGCAGCCTCTCCCGCCGGAGACCCCTGCCCGGCCTGGGCCACCCCAGCAAACCCCCAGCGGGTCTGAGCGGCGGTGTCGGCGGCTCCGCTGGACTCGCTCCAGCCCAGGGAGTGAAAATGGGCGTTATTTACTGGCAGGGCAGGAGCAGCTCGGCGGAGTCTATTGCATCCATATGTTTACAGGACGTACGCCGCGCGTTTGCAAATCTCTCGGAAGACAAGTTAACGGGCGTTAGTCCTTTATCTGAACGTCAGGTTTTATTCGTTTCGTTTCCACCTTGAAAGCGATCTGCTGGTGGATTAAATGATAAAATCAACGGCTTTAAAATAAGCTTAGACGAATGCCAGGCTGATCCACCAAACGCGTTTACGTTTGATGCGTGTTCGCAACTGCAACTCCGATTTAAAATTTCAAAGGGAACAAATCCGCGCAAGTGACTTTTTTAGTTCGGGTTAGGAAAGAACCTTAAAAATAGTGGCGATTTCAGGGATGCTGTGAAGGCGTCCCTGGCCAGCTGTGACGGACAGGACGGAGCAGATTGCCACGCACGGGTGCGGCAAAGGCATGGTTCGTTCTTGAAGAGCTTCTTCGTGAGTGGCTCAAAGAGTAAATCTGCTTCGTCCTGCGGGAAGTTAGGGCTCGTTTCAGGACAGTTTTCACACCGCTATGCGCAACCCCCTTTGCGGAGTTACGATCCCGTGTTTCGAGGTTTGCAATTAGTAAACAGAAATAAGGGCAAGCCGCGCAGCAGCAGGACCTACTCTGTCGTTTGCGTTTGCTACCGTCTCGGGAAAGGGACTGCAGGATGTCTCTGAGGTCCTCAAACTTCCCGCCCCGGGGGAAGCGGCGTTTCAGCAGACAGAGCCTTTTGGCGGCTCCCTGGAAGTTTAGGAGCCTTCTCCAAACTGCGAATTTGGGAAACGGCGGTAGAAAAGTGCGACTTTTCGTTCGGCTCTTCAGAGCAAGTTTCCCACCGCGTGGCCGGGCGCCCCTGTCCGCGGCGGGAGGGGAGGTTCCTTCCCCTGCCCGCAAGAAAGCGCAGCCGCACGCCGGCACTTCTGCGGCTCCGTTTGGAGAGACCCGCCGGCGCGACCGACCCGGTGTGGGGAGACAGACGCCTCCTCTTGGGACTGGCCTTGGGTGCTGCCACTGCCTTGCGACGCCGGGAAGCAGGCGCCAGGGCCGGCCGAGGTCCCCGGGGTACCCCGCGGTTGCCCAGCGGGAGCGGGGCGCGGGGCCAGGCACCGCTGCTGACACCGGGGCACCGGGAGGAGAAACTCGGGGGGAGGCACGGCGGGCAGCCGCGCTTCGCCGCGCGTCCTCTCCGCCGCCCCCCCTTCCTCCAGTGGGAGACCCTGTTCCCCCCCAAGGGCGGAGAGAAAGGCTCCCATCGTTTCCAGGCCAGGGGTACCTGCGGACACCCGGCCAAAGGACACGCGGATCCGGGGGGGCTTCAGGGGGGGCGGTTAGAAACACGCTCAGAGCCGGAGCTCGGGGCCGGGCTCTCTGCCTGGGTGCCAGCTACTTCTCCCTCCCGGAACGGAGCCGAGCGGGGCTCCCGCCACAGCGGCCTTCGCCCCGGCCAGCTGGCGGCGGGAAGTTTCTTTGAAAGCAGCCGGTCGGTGAGAGGGCACCGGAGGAAAACGCGGCACTCGGTTTCACGGCTGCACATCGGTTTGCGACGACACTGAAGGCTGCCCGGGCTGAAGGGCGCAGGGCTGTGAGCATCCATCGCTCGCGTGGGCGCCCACGCGAAACGCCACAGACGGGACCCCCGGGGCCCCCGGCCGCAGCGAGCCAGGGCGCTTGCGGGGTCGGCGGCGCCGCGGCCGGCAGCCAGCACCGCCGGGCCGGCAGCACCGAGCGTCCCCGCCTTCCCCCGCCACCGGCCCCTCCGCAGCGCTTCTCGGCTGCTGTTGCCCCGAGGGCTGTCCTTTCTCTCCAAAAAGGGGGCATTAAACGGGTGCGGTCCCGTTCCCCTCCCGCGCGCCCCCCCCCCCACCCCATCTGTGCGCTCTTGCGGGCAATGGCACTCTGCAGAGTCTGCCATCAGGTGTCGACGGGAGTCTCCAGCTCCTCGGCTGGCGCCGGTAGTGGTCTCAGCTCCACCGGGGAGCTGGTGCAAGCCCTCTTTTCATGGAGGAAATGAAAAACAAACAAACAAACCAACCCCAGACCACCACCACCCCCAGCCCACAGCTCCATCAATAACTTTTCGCTGCCACCGCGGCAGCGCCGGGCGCACGGGCTCCCCCCAGCCCGCCGGGCAGCGCTATGGCGGAGCGGCGGGGCCGAGCCGGGCCTGTCGGGTGAGCGGGGCCGGGGCTCGGCCGGGGCCGGGCCGGCCGCGGGCAGGGGCTGGGGAGGGGGAGTGAGGGGGGCAAATCTGTGCAATCGCGCCGGCAAACTGCTCGGTCCAGTCCGTGCGCAGGGGAAGAGGCCGTCGGGGCGGTTTCTCCCCGGCTGAGCCCCGGTCCTCTTTAACCTCCTCAGCCCCCTCCCCAGCCGGGACCCGCCTTGGCCAGCGCAGGGGTCGTCGGCACCGGCACCCCCGGCGGCAGGGGCGGGGGGACGGCGGGGCGGGGGGCAGCGCCGGGCAGGACCGCGGCGGGTGTCGGGGGCCGTTCTGCTGCACCTCCCGCGGGGAGCACGCGTGGCCGGGGCAGTAATTGACGGCAGGCGAGTGCCCCGCAGCTCCTTGTGCCTTCCGTGTGGGGACACCCCCGCCTTCCGACCCCCGGGCTGTGCCTGGCCAGGCTGCGGGCAGGCCGGGTGCTCCGCGACGGGCGGCTCGTCCCTCGGGTCCTCAGTAGTGGGGCCAGCCTGCCCCTGCCCTCGGCCTGGCCGCGGGGGACGGCGGACGGACACGGTGCTGCCGGCATCGAGGGGAAGCGGCTGGGGCAGGCGCCTCCGGGGGGGCGGGCGGCTCTCCGGGGAGGCAGAAGGCGCGTCCGAGGGGGTGCCCCTCGCCGGTACCTCCAGAAAAAGAGCGATTCCCTTCCCACGCGTGTGTGTAGGAGGGATTCAACCTTTCCCACTTCCCGAGCCCCCACGTCGCGGCCCGGCCCCCCGGGGGAGGGGGGGGGGGACGGGGGACGGG
This sequence comes from Strix uralensis, assembly GCF_047716275.1. Taxonomy (NCBI): domain Eukaryota; kingdom Metazoa; phylum Chordata; class Aves; order Strigiformes; family Strigidae; genus Strix; species Strix uralensis. Next base: position 35,438,712 of record NC_133973.1, read on the forward strand.
GGACGGGCCCGGCTCCTCTTCCCGCTCTAACCAGCTCCTTGGTTCCCTTGCAGGTCTGGGCGACGCCTGGGGACAGCCGAGCAGGATAGGGCCCTTGGATAACGTGGCCAAGGAGCTCGGATCCCATTTGCTTCAGGTAGTGGACGCCTTCCTCCTCTCGTACGCGCTGCGCACCGGGAACCTGGTGCTGCGGTGTGATCAGCCTCCTGCCTCTCCTCCTCCTCCTCTACCCGCACAGCCAGAGGAGCCTGGGTGAAACCTTCCTCTTACCCCCGAGCCTCACACCGGCTAGGAGGGGAGAAAAACCGAGACACCAACCGCTTCAGTTATTATTATTATTGTTTTTTTTTTTTTTTTTTTCACCTTTGAGACTAGTAGGAGTAACAGCTTACCACGGCACTAATCGGCTCCCTGTGCACGCCAAGCGTCTCCCAGCCGTAAAAGCGATAATCAGACACCCCAGAGCTGCTGGGGATGTCCCACAGGCACCCCCCGGCGAGCGGCACCGGGGGGCGCCTTCGGGCTGGAGGGGTACCGGGCATCGGGGATCCCCGTTCTCCGCCCGTGACTCGGGAGGGGAAACCTGCGAGGGAGCGCGGGGCTCCCGAGGCGGGAGCGAGCATCTGGATTAGATCTCCCCTGGACGTTAGCACCTGAAAATACCGTTGTTCACAGTCCCGTTGATCTGCTCTGGAATTCCTCCGAATTCCCCCCGCGTAGGGGGAGTTTAGGAAGTCGTAGCTGGGCGTGTGTGCCAGCCGGAGGGGAGGAAAAAAAAAACACCTCAACCCGCGTTTAGCTCCATTTTTTTATATGTGAACTTAATACAGCAAGGGTTTTTCTCCCCCGTTTTTAAAGACCTAGTAAACCGTAATCGTTTAACGGCCGTTTTTATTGTGGGAGGTTAATTCCTGGTCACAGAGCTGGAGCTGTTTTAACGGTTCGCTCGGGTGGGGATAAAAACCTCAACAGAAACCCTGTCGGGACTGTGCGGCCGCTTCCCCCCGCCGAGCCGCCGGCAGGGCTCGCCCGCCTCTGGCCCCGACAGGCCTCCGGGGGCGAGCCCCGGCCCTTGGGCCGCCCCGCGCCCCGGCCGTTGCGCCCCCCCCCCGCCCTCGCCTCGCGCGCCCGCCTCGCGCCCCGGCCGTTGGGCCCCGGCCGCGTGCAGCCCCCTCAGGGAGGTGCCGCCGCTCCCGGCCCCGGCGAGCGGCGCAGGCCGGGAAGGCGCGGGGTGGCGGGGCGGGCGGGCTGCGAGGGCTCCGGCCGCCGAAATGCCGGGCTCGGCCGCCCCCTTGTTACTCCCGCGGCTCTACGAAGCGCCATCCGCCCCCCTGAAGCCCAAAAGAGAGCGTGCTTTCGGAGGAGTGATTTGAAGCAGGCGTTACCGACCGCACACAGGAAATGGAAATCGATAAAGTTCAAAATTATCTCATGTGGAGGTGTTTCTAGTCTTGAAAATTTTGTTCATAGAGGCGATGTCCTATCAGCTGTTTCAGAATCACTAATCTCCCTAGAAAATACTTACCTAGTTATACCACAAAAAACATTGTTGTTACACTTGCTCCTCCTCCCTGTTAGCTATTTCACATTTTGTCTGGCATTAAAAGAACTTAAGTAACATTATATGCTAATCGCCTGTAATACTCATTTTACAGTTCGGTTATTTCTGAATTAGGAGTGCTTAACATTTTAATAAACGCACATTTACTGTAAACTCTTTTTAAAGGGTTCTCAGACTGAAACTGTACATGCGAAGTTTCAGCTTCAGTATGCTTTTCTGTGTAGGAAGCATATAATGCAGTAATGGAAGCACTGACACGGTTTTAGTTATGATGCTACGTAGAGCAATTGCAAGATGACAGTATTTAAAAGCAAAGTTATGGCTAAGGGTGCAATAATTTATTTCCCATTATAATACTTCTACAAAATTTGATTTATGTTCCAAAAAAGGAAAAAAGTAAAGGCAAAGAGTAATCTGGTTTCAATTACATGCTGTAGAATCGTTAGTAGGCCAGAGAATAATTTGGAATATTTTCTTATTGGGGCAGCACTGTAAGAACATGAAGCATACAGGATTTTATTGCTTCTCTCTTGGTTCAGTAACTCAAAAGATGAATTAAAATAGGCGCTTGTTTTATCTGTGTATCTCTTCCAAATGTATTTTCCAATGATGTTTCCAACGATGTATGTGTTGATTGAAGCTTCCTAAATTGGTTAGACATAATGGATACTTTTTGACTGAAAATATCAGATACTTTTGAAAAAAATGCCTCAGGTTGGGCACTGAAGAATCAAGGTACTCCCAAACCGATAGTTTGTGTGTCCAAATCCTGGCCAGTTTTGGCTAACCTGTACCATTTGCAGCATATTATTTTTTCTTGTATGAATTGCATATGACTAAATTAATCTTCAGTTTTTACCCACACAAGTAATATTTCCCTTCCAGTCAATATCCCGTCAATAAGAATTTGTAGGATTGGATCTGAAGTTTGCACTGTGTATTACTGTTAGTCGAGATTCACACACTGTAGGGATACAGCTTAATGGGCATAAATATCTCTCTTCAAGTGTGATAAAGTTTTGAATGCTGATTTATTTTACTTTCTTTTTCTAAGTTTGCATGGTTACATAGCAGACAGTCCTCTCTTCAGAAAGACATTATTAAAAATATAGTCAAAGACCTTTAAAGCATTGCTTACGGTATCATTAAATATATTGCAAATAGCGGTAAGCTGTGTCTGCCAATTATGCCATAAAAAATGGCTTGCATAGTACTAGACTTTCCCCTAAGTACCACATAGCTCAGGATTTGTACTAAGTGCTGAAATAACCAGAATCAACAGGAGAATGTTAACTTGAAGTGAAGTAGTAAAGCTAGCATCTGTAGGGGAATGAATTGGATTTCACAAAGTGTACGTGTGTCGTGGAGTTTGTAGGAACAACATCGGATGAAGGTTTCTGTTCTTTAAATTTTGCTGCTATTTGCTGCTGTTGAAGTTGGATAGCGATCTTCCTCCAAATGACTTTAAATTTTTTTTCACTATAAATGGTTTAAACAGAGTGCTTGCTTTTTACCCTACATCTTTCTCTTTTTCAGACTTTGGATGGCTTTGTTTTCGTGGTAGCATCAGACGGCAAAATAATGTACATCTCAGAAACAGCATCTGTACATCTTGGCTTATCTCAGGTATGAGTGATTTATTCTATCCATCTGTTAAATACAGATACTGGAGTTGGAACCTAACACTGGTGTCTTGCCATGTATATAATGTCATTGGTTTTTAGGGGTATTTGAAGCTTTGACTGACAAATGGCCTTACTTAAATATTCAAGTTTCCTTTACTTACAACCACATCGTGACTGTCTTTATATCTTTTCTCATTCATTGTATTTTACTCCTCATTACCTTTAAGAAGGGTAATAAATAATATGATATTGCAAATTGCAGATATATACAGAGCTTGAAACCCAAACCTGTTGCCCGTGTGGTAATGCTATACGTCTGAAATAAAGTTTAGAATTCACGTCTATATGTTTTAGATTGTGTAAGATATTGAGACTTGCTATGAAATAGAGAGGAAATCTGATGTGGAACATGAGTTTTATGGTAAATGTGCTTTAGGAAAAAAAGGGGGGCAGATTTATGAGTGTTCACATGGAATTCAGGGTAGTTTTTCCTGAGTTTTTCCAGCTCAGTGGTCTTTTCAGTAAAGCGTTTTATATGGTTGTGATAGAACTCATAAAACTCAGTTTACTACTGTTCTGCACAAGAAGTATAAGGGGTTTTTATTGTTTTTTTTCTTAGAAGGACATTTCTAATTTTTTGCCTTCTTGGGATAGGCACAAGGGCAAATAGCCTGAATTTATTGCAGAGTGCAAGTTTCCATGCCTTTGTGCATAAATGTATTACACAAAGTCATTGGTAGCACCTGACCTAAAGCCTGCCAAAGTCCAGTAGAAAGACTCCTAATTAATTTCACTGAGCCATGGATGAGGCTTGCAAGAAACAGAAGTATTTCTTCAGAGCCAGTTACAGCTCAGACACTTGTCAGAGTTAAATAAAGTGAAATAAAGACTTAATAGCAGAGGGAAGAAGAACGAGGAGATCAAGGTGAGAGAGAGCAGGACGTTCTAAAAATGTCTGGGGAATATGTCCTGGGCTATTCCAATAAACAGAGAAGGGGCTGAGTTGTGGGGATGATATGTGTAGTTTAACTTTGGTGGCAACTAATATTTTTCATTGAAAAACTATGAAGTTCTTTGTATGTGTGTTTATAACAGTGATATTAGAAATAGTAGTTGTGAGAAAAATAGAAAAAATAGAAAAATAGAAAAAGCACGTATATAATCTCATAAACACTTCTGAATCCGAAGGCAACTACAATCTCTGGTTTTGTACTCTCTTTTAGAAAAAGCAATTTTGAGAGTCAATACTCTGTGTGGATACTTTTTTTCTGCCAACTTTTAAAAACGTGTCCAGGGAACATTCTTAGTTCAAGCTGTTTGTTCAACTGAGTCTGCTACCGCATAGTATTAGTTGTTTCATAACATTTAATGCACTTTCAAATTACTTCCAATATTGCTTTGTTTTAGAATAAACTTTCCTAGAGAATGGCCATAATTTCTACTCTGAATCGACGGTCTTATTAAAAGTTTTTCTCACACTAACTTTTTGAAAAGATCCACCACAGTGCTGACTGCTTAAATAGATTCATTTAGTCAGTACAATTATTCCAAAGCACTGAGTGTTCCCATCTGTCCTTGCTGAAGTAGACTTTATTTGTCTCATGCTGCTTGCTGTTTGATAAGTGCTAACTGATCTTCCAGGTTTTGTCCAGAAATTGTTTCTTTCTTTTCTTTCTTTTTGAGGAATATCAAGTCATCAGATCTTGTAGGTCTCAGTTGTATCCAGTCATCTGGTGAAATTAAAGAACCACGGGATCAGTAGGGCACCAAATAGACTTTGTCACGTTCAAGGAGAGGGGACGGAAACTGTCATACAGGCTTTAGTCATATTTAGCCCTCACGGCCATCTGTACAGTCTGAATTCCATGTGCATTGCACATTAAGTATCTATAAACCCTTAGTGCAAGAGGTGTCGAGGAAAACCAGAGGATTTGGTCATATTGCTTATTGAAGTCAATTTAATAAGCAAAATCACAAATATTTCACTTTAGCAGAGATCTGTAAATGAATGGGCTGTATCCTTGAACTCCCCAGAAAGCTATAGGTTGGAGGGACAGAGGGATGTGAAATTTAAGGGCATGTTTTAGACTATCAAAACATTAAGTGCTCCAGCAATTTCACAGTGCACAGTTTTTTATTTATAAATAGAACCCCCAGCTAAACAAGGCAGTGATTTTTCCCCCTCTTTCCTCATACTGTTTTATCATCTAATCTGTTCTTGCTATTTCTCAATGTTCTATTTTTGAAGGGACAATTTTGCTTTAAGTAGTACTGGCATTAATACTAGGCTGCTCCTACGTACTAGGATATTAATACATTAACACTAGGATATTCCTGTAAGCTTCCCAGGGCTCTAAAGGAGTTCTTGTTCCTACTTTGCTGGAAATCACTGGGAGTTTTGCCACTGACATCAACAAGAATGAGATTGGTCTGTAGAAGCAAATTCTGCAAGTCTCCCTCACCAAGTCATAATCCCACACTATATTTTCAACAAGTGCTCTTACAGAGCCCCAGCCAATACAAGCTGAGACCAGAGTGATGATGATTGTAGAAAATCTTTTAAAGTGTTCATAGAAAGGCCTTTTTATTAAATAATTTGACAATTAACTAGTCCACACATCAATTTCCAGTTAAAGTGCGATTTGTTTAAAAATATATATTTAAATGAAATAAAAAGTCCATTTAAAAATATTTTGCAGGATATTCTTGGAGACCTGCTATAGTAGCCTTTATCTTCTAGTTGATCTTGCATTTAACTTAAGCAGAAAGAAATTAGAGCTTCTGAATAACCCTTCACTGGCTGGTGTAGTTAAGCTAGTTTAAGATTTAAAAACAACAGAAAGGATTGTGTTTTAGCATCACTTCATTCACTTCTGTCTGCAGCATCAGAGAATCAGAAACAGTATTTCTGAAAAGGCTACATCTTCATTTGTGGACCTACCACTTAATTTGTGGCTTTGGATTTTGATCTGCCTTTGCTCTCAACTGTAACGGTAAATATTGTAAATACTGATGGTTAGGACCCCATCCTCCATCTAATTTCGATTGGCCTCAGACCAGTGTTGAACTGACTTGTACGAGCTGAGAGATCCAATTCCCTGTCTCTTCTTGTCCATGGATAACAAATAGGTTTGAAATCCCCAAATATTTTTTCCCCTTAGAGTCCAAAGACACAAAATGGAGAGGAAAATCCTCCTAGGAAACAATGGTGAAAGATATATATTTTTTAAAAATTTGAAAGTCTGGAGCTTATTCCAGCCATTTTCTGGGTCCATGAGGGAGCCAGGCTTATCTTTGACTTTTGATAAGTCTTGAAATATTTAACCACAAACATCTGAACTTTTCCAAGGGTTTATTTTACTTTCATCAAATAAGTATATGAAAGGCAAAATATGTAATTATTTGCTCTAGAATCCATCTACTTAGTCCTCTGTGTTTATTATGAATCGTTTCTTGGCAGGAAAAAAATGTGCAGCTGAGTTACACATAAAAAAGCTCTTAGTAGGAAACAGCGATATTGGGTAGTAAGCAGGTATTTACAGATATTAAAAAGCTGCATCAAGGAAGCTGGTTTAATAAGCCTGAGGCATGGGACTTTAGAAGGTTTATGAATTGAACCATATAATTTATTTTTTTAAGTTTTCAGTGTTTCATTGTAGGCTTTAAAATAGCATGCATGCACTATGCATAGCAGGAGACTGTGGTCAGTTTCAAAATTATGTATACATATTTTGGTTATTTGACTCTCACATAGCCCCCATCTCTTTGCTGACGGCTTTATGTTTCCACTTGCATTTTTACAGTCAATTTTGGTTTCAGTGTTGTATGTTCGCCTCCCGCTGATTTTGCTGGGGTTGCAGATGCATACATCAGAGTAGAAAATATTCCTATGTGTATAACGAGAAAAACTAGTCATTAGTTTGACAAAGCACTTTAGTTTTCAAATTTTAGATATAAACTCTGGGATACAAATTACAGTTTGGATAAGACTGTGACCTTGGGTCCAGTCGTGTGAATCCTGTGAAAAAACGTGTATTTCTGTGAGTAATCTTTTTGAAATAGGCAGTGACTTTTGGAAAAGCAAGAGATACCCATGAGTTATACTTTGTAAGAGAGTAGATGCGTGTCGATGAGGTTATGATTATGCTCAGTAATAGCAGAGATGCAACAAGATCTTTTGGATTACTACAGTTGATGTTGCTAATCAGGTTGATTGGTGGTGTTTTGTAAGAAGGTCTTTATATTGAAGGGAGAGACTGTTTGCACATAGCCACCCATGAATGATTCTTGGGGGGAAGCTGTATTCTCTGATACAATCATTTTAATTTCAAAGGCAAAACATACCCTTCAGCGAAATCACTATTAGTATCATAAGTGATACTCCTTTTGGTTTGAACACTGACCACAGCTGTGAATTTTTTGCAATGATTATTTTTTTCATGTTCTGCTTTACTAAGCATATAGGCCAATGAAATGCCCATTACCATATGAATTATTAGAATTTTTAAAAAATCAGTTTTATGTGTCTGTTGGTGACTGATAGCTATGGACATTTACAATATGTTTTTCCCCATGTATTAAAAACAAACAGAAGCATTGAGAAGCATGACTACAGTGAGATTGTATATTCTCCTTCCTCCCCTGCCACTAAATCTTGAATATGGGGTCCCCACCTGTTGCAATCCTGAAAAGTAACAGCCAGTGCTTTTAAAGGAGAACTTTTAGAGAAAATTATATAAATGAAGCAAGGTAGATAACCCTTCCCTTCCCTTCCCTTCCCTTCCCTTCCCTTCCCTTCCCTTCCCTTCCCTTCCCTTCCCTTCTTCCTTCATCTCTGTCTCTTTCTTCACCTCTTTCTCTCTGCCATTCTTTCTCTCTCTCCATCTCTCCTTTAATTTTTTTCTTTTTTTCCCTCTCTTTTTTTCCTTATTCAGTGGAATTTTATTGTGGTTAGAATATAAAATCAGTGTTGGTGTTTTTGTTTTTGCAGGGAGGGGCTGTTGGAAAGAAGCAGTGGGGAATAGATGGCTAGGAAAAAAAGTTAGTTTGCATAGTCTTGGGAAGAGACATTCCATGAATAATGCAGAAAATGGAATGATGAGAAACATTTTCAGAAAAACATTGCTTTGTGGGGTAGACAACTTCATTTATTCCAAAGAAAAGGCAACTCATACATCTTAGCAAATCAGTAGGATTGGCTCAGAATAATAGGTTAAATTACTTCACCTCTCAGCTGTCTCTGATCTTGGGGGCCCAAGGCACATCAGGCCACACCGAACAATTGGGCAGCCTGACACTAATTTAAAACACAGGCTCAAAGTATTGGTTCACTCCTTAAATCAATTACTGCATCTATCTGGAGACTTTTGTTGGTGAGTTTTATACGTGGCAAATAGAGTTAGCAAAAAGGACATACGGTGCACGCCATTCATTTTTTTGTGCAACAGTTATTATGGGTACAACAGTGGGAAAGACAGAAATACATTCTTGTGCGAGCAAAGTTCAAGTGAGAAGAGGGAATACAGATATTTAAGACAGATCTAGTCTTTACTGTGCATATTTACTTAAAGCAGCAAAGGCTCAGTCCAGTGCCCATGAAAATCTATGGAAGTCTGCCTTTTGAATTCACTGGCTACTGTTCTGAGCCCTTCACACTGCTGTGGATTGAGTGTGGTGGATTGTCTTTGAAAAGACACAAAGAAATTGTGTAAGTCTAGTGGTTTGGCTCTGAAGGCTCAGCTGCCAGCTGAATGCAGGTGATAGTTTCTGGGAACCTGTAGAAACATTATTTATTTGGATATCTGGCTTCTTGAGAGACATTAACAGAGTTCACAGAGATTTTATCCCATTTGGTGGCAATCTAACATTTCTACAGCTGCTCTAGTTTATCACTTCATTTGCCAGCTCTCTCTGATAGCAGCTCTTCTGTATCTGGATCATCACGGGAAATTCCCACAAAAGCCACTATCACTGCTGAAGAAGGAATTAATTCAGTTTAATGGGTGTTAATTTGGAACACAATTTTGATACATTCAACTTATGTTTTAAAAATGGTGTGTAGTTACCCAGATGCAGTGTATGCAGGTTACTTAAGAGCACTTTTGGGATAGGAAAAAAAATACCCAGCTGCACCACTTCATGTGTTACATGTCTCTTCACAGGTGGAGCTTACTGGTAACAGCATTTATGAATACATACATCCCTCCGATCACGATGAGATGACAGCTGTTCTTACTGCTCACCAGCCTCTTCATCCTCACCTCTTACAAGGTACTTGTGTGATCTGTGATCAAACTACCACTGAAAATTAAAAACAGTAACAGCCCTAGGCTGAAATGTGACAAGTTCATATTTATCCGATATGAAGCTAGGTATGTGAATGGAGGAGGAGCATGAACTTGAAACTGTGACCCAGAATTTTGGTTTGTTGTATTAAAGGGAATAGGGTATCCTAGATTAAATAATGCTTTTCATGCCATGGAGTCCATGCAGTTTTAAACAGATTTTTAGATTTTGCCCAGTGGCCATTTCTTTCATCTCTTATTTTGTCATCACTGCTGAGGTTGCAGGAATGTTGCAGTGGTCTAGCTGTGCACAGCTGCAGCTATGCGGTCTTAGCAGAAAAAAAAAACCCCAAACAATACATTAGGAAATTGGGAAATAGGAGGACACTTCTAATGTTTTAAAAACACCTGTTAAAATTGAAGGTTGGACAAAAAGCCAGATGAAATACCCTCTGCTGTAGGAAGGGCAAAAATGGGTTTTCTAAATGACCTAGATTTAGAAACTCTCCTAAAAAAAGTGAACTCTCCAGGAAAATAATGGCCTCTTGCCTTGATACTGGATCACTGATTCACCAAACTTCTCCACACATCCTGTTCAGGTGCTGTAGATGATTCACTCACACATACCCATACAGCATGATGCTAAACTGGATGGAGTGTCAGGGAAGACAGCAGAACTCTTATTGATTATGTGAACACCTGGATCAGACTGTCCACCCTGGCTGTGCTCAGCCAGCACACATAAATATTAACATAATCCTCTCTGTATTAAGCTGTTACTTTAGTGTTGTAACTATAACTAACACAGACTTGCTCATATTTATGCTATCTTTTTCAGGAACTTTTGTTTCCTTGGGGCCAATTCTTTGTACTTTAAAATATCAGAAATAGTCTGACTCCTTTGTATACATGTGCGTTCACATATATTTCATAATTGCTTAATCAGTTGGAGCTCACATCCTGCTAGTGTTTACTGGCTTTCTTAAGGCACAGCTCCTAAAAGCATGAGGAGTTTTGGTCTCACACAATTCTGTTCAGGAACCGGCATTTTTTTTGCAGTTTTGGTGCCTGTGCATTTTCTGTACTTGGTGATCTCACCACAGTTCTGACTGCTGTGATTCCATCAGCGCAGAACCATGTACCATTTTGCATACAAGGAAGCTTAATGTGCCTGGAACCGTAGGTGCTGCTCTGAGTGGTGTGAATGGAAGAATTATCTTAGCCTCCTTCTCTCTTCTTCCTCTCCAAACAGGTTGTCTTGTGTACCCCTCGGTGTCTTGAAAAACAAATTGGACTCTTCTGTTTCTATTTGTCACTTGACCATTACATGGTTTGCTCATTCCTCTGGCAGGGATTTTTTTTTTAAATGTTGATATTTTTTAAAAACACAACTTTTTTTTCCTTTTTTCTACCTTGCTGATAAGCAGAGGGGATACCTCTGGTGTAAATCCATGACTTTTCATGCAGGTCTGCTGGTATCCAGAACTGATAGTAAGACGTTTTTATACCCACTGTCTTGCCATAGCAGTAGCCTCCTGGTTTTGTCACAGTATTTTTTTTTTTTTAAATTTTTTAGTTGGAGATTTTTTACAAACAAAGTCGTGGGCAACTGGTTGGAATTAATTTCTATGTCAAATGCAAATAAGCCCACAGCTCTTCCTGTTCTCTGTTTAGTATTGTGACTCTGGTTTACTAGAAGCAGTGAGACAGCACACTAGTACTGCAGTTCTGGAAGGTGGTGGGGTTTTTTGTTCAGAACTAGGTACTGCCCATTTCTTGCTTATGTTTGGATGTCTCTGGATGCTTATCTTGCCTAGTAGCATTTGTTTTCTGAAACAATCATGTCTCTCTCATTTTAGCAACTTATGGTCAAATTCTTTATTTCCTTAACAAATTATCATCACTGCTAAGTGTAATTCTATTCTGTTTGTGTTTGAAAAGATTTTACACACAGCTGAAACTGTTAATTTCAGTTTACTTGCAACTGTTTCAGTGTGAAATTCTGCTGATGGTATAATTAGCCCCAGATATAACCCTTATTCTCTGTAGCTTTCTTTACCTCATTCTAATTAGATGCAGTTTGTTATTAGCATCAAGCTCTGGTTTCTCAATAGTGCAAATGTAAAGAAAAATTTACTTTGAAATGCGACCTATTTACGTATGTTTTGGTTTGTGTAAAATTTTGTGTAGCAGAGGAAATTGATAAAAACATCGAAAAAACAGGATCTTATTTGGATTCCTAGACTTGGAGAAGATAAATAAAGGAGTTAAGCTGTGTTCTGGTTTGCATAGGGATTATTTTATGCAAATCTTACTTCTGTGTGTCTCTTCCCCATACAATGCATGGAGGGGGTATATTAAAATATCCAGAATCCATAGCTAAATCTTTTTAAAATTAACAGAGTGACCAAGTATTTATTTGCATTTGTCTTCCCTGTGCCTTTTTCTGCAGTGTATACATTTTATACATATATATCTTGAGGTATAACCTGAAACTACCTGGCCTACAGAAATCAAAGCAGGTTTTTTAGTTTTCTTCAGTGAAGCTCTGAACCTATTTAATAAATGACAGGAATGAAGAAACTTCTGTCTGTATCTTAGTAGAAATTTTGAATATTTAGATAAAACATGGAGTTCTACAAATAACTTGGGCCAGAGGGAAACTGAGTGAAAGTGGCTTTATTTTCTAATAAAAAGGAAAACAGACTTTTCAAAGAGCATTTTTTGTCATTTCAGTTTGATTTTATCTCTTTTAATCTTTTAAAACATGCCTGAATCATCAAGTCACTGGGTCAAATAAAAACTTTCCTTTTATTACTTTATTACGTTATAGAACTCTCCAATCAGTGGTATTACTCAGGAGTAAAATCAATATTGCACTGCAGACAGACATTTATAACACAAATTTACAGCTTGGCTCATGAAACTTTGTTTGCTCAAGATGTGTTCTTCAGCTAATTCTCAGCTATGTATATACATTTTTAGTTCAGTTGCTGTTTCAGCAGTTGTAGCTGGATAAGATCTGTTATGACAGAAATAAAATCACAAATGTGAACATACATATCTATATTTTGTGGTATTCTGTTACTGGTATTGAATAACCCAGAGTACAGATTGGTTTTGACCTCCAGTTTTACAGTCTTTGTAAATTTTGATGCTATCCTTTTATTTATTTCTTCATTTGCTTTTAATCTTCCTCATTGTCCTTCATTATTCTCTTCAAACCTTCCCTTGTATTTTCAGTGCTTCATCAGTTCCATAGAAGCTTTTCTGAAAGACCAAACAACATGAGAAAGGTAGAAGCCTTCCAGCTGTTGAGCTCTAGAAATCTTATTTGCATGAGTTTTATTTCTCAGGGAAATGCAAATTATTGGTAACTGCATAAAATCAGACATAGTGTGGATTTCTTTATATCATGCTCACTGTCACATTGTTTTTCTTCAGATAACTCAGCCTAATACTCAAAAAATGATATATTAGTTTAAAAGGCATAAGTCTTCTTAAATTATAAATTTAAAATATTTTTAAGTTTGTCCTGGACTTCCTAATGTTTCAGGTACAACAAGGCAGATCTTCAAACATAGATGGTAGATACTTTGTTTTTTTTAAAAGACAGTGACAATTCTTGAATAATCACATGCTTCCAGGAGCTGGGACTTCATAGCAATATTAAATGTAGTAAAATTTGGGAAAATGGATGTTGGTGAATTAGTTGTTTTGCCATCACTCTTTAGATAAGCCCAATGTGGCATTATAGCAAGTTATGGTAAGGAAAGATTTTGGGACAGGAAACTGGAAGGCAACAACACTGAGAAGCATTTAAATGTCATAAAGGACAAACAGCTTGTTTTGTTGTGAAGCTGTGGCAAAAAGGGATCATGGAAAATCCTTGTTCATGTAAGCAGCGGAATAGTGAATAGGAATAGCAAGGATGAATAATTGTATTCTTTATACAGCACTAGTGAAACGGACACTGGCTTTTTCTGTATAATCCTGTTGTCCACTTCAAAAAAAAAAAAAAAAAGGCAAATGGCAGAAAGTACAGAACAGAGACATGAAAATGATTGAAGGACTGGAAAGACTTACAGTGAGAGATGAAAGAACACCATCTGTTTGGTTTATCAAAAAGAAGATTGGGAGGTGACTTGATTACTGTGTGTACATACTTCCAAGGGTAGAAAATACTAGGAACTAAAAGGACTATTTTAGAAGAAAAAAAACATATCAAGGACCAATGTCTGTGAAGTGAAACCACAAAAGATCAGATTAGAATAATGCATACATTTAGAACTAGGAGTTTGATTAACCACAGGAACAAAATACTGAGGGAAGCCGTGGTTTCTTCCTCTTTTGAAGTCTTCAGATCAAGGCTGTATGCCTTTATAGGAGATACGCTTTAGGCAAACAGAAGTTACTGAGCTCAGCACAGGAGTAACTGACTGAAGTTTAATGAACTGCAATGTGCAGGTTACACCTAAGATCTATTGCTCCTTTCTGGCCTTTAAAGTCTACAAGCTATGACTCAATGAAAGCCATAAGCCCCATGATCTGTGGAGGCTTTGGAGAATTTCAGCTTTAACTTACAAAGTCTTTAAGCTGCCTTTTTACTTGCATGAACAGCACTGAAAATGTAAAGCAATATGTACTGATCCCTTGCTATGACAGAAGTCAACAGCTGGACTCTCTTTCTGAGTGTAGGTGGGGTGGGCAGAAAGAATAATCTCTCTCATATACACATTAAAAGTAGGGTATGCCTCAGCGAATCACCTCACATGACTCTTTAGGCCAACTTTGCACCAGTTGTAACAAAATTAATCCATTATACTGGGATTAATCCATTACTGGGGCGGGTTAGCAGAAAAAGAAAAAAGAATAATTTGATATCTTTTCAAATGATGTGTACTGGCTGTGCTCAGATCTCATATGACTTCGCTGGCCCCTCATACCTTTCCAAATATTGCTTAATGTATTTTTAGTCTGCAGCATTTTAGTGTGTTCTGGCTTAGTTTTGTACCTGTGAAGCCTTACACCTCAGTTTTACACTTCCTGTACCACCTCTATCTGTTGCATAGGCTGGTACCAGGATTCCTGGGCCTCCATCCTAAGATATGCAGTACTTACCTAACAGGAATATGGGAACTGTTTCATGGTGTAGGGCTCAGAAACTAATTTCTTAGGATGTAGAGAAGTGGTTTTGATGCACGTTGTCTTTCCTTGAGCACTTACAGCTCTCACAGCTTTTCTTTTGTGTTTCTTCAAGTAGTGGAACTAACAAACTGCGTCCATTGGATGAGATTCTCCTTCTGGGGCAGAAGGCAGTCACCCAGCAGGGCAGCTGGGGTCCAAAATGTGGGGATGATGAGATAACAGTAGTTTCTGAATCCTGGAAGACAGCAAGTTTGTGTTTATGGCTGACTGTAGAGACTCGGTGCTTGCTGCATATCTCCCTTGCTTAGCACAGGAGGCCTAGTAGATTGTGGTTGTGGTGCCGCGTAAAATTCTGCCTAGCCAATGATAGCTCCAGAACTTCATGGAGACATGTAAGGAGTCTGTCCCTTTCCTCACCTCACATACAGCATAAAACTAAATGTCTGTCAGGCTAGTAAGTCTAAGCTGCTACACCTCAGCGGCAAAGCATTTTGGTACTAGCATGATGGGAGGTACAGTGCTGCAGAGGCTTGTGAAGCGACTGTTACAAAGTCCAGAGGTGATAAGCATTTTGAATGCAGCTGAAATAATGGCTGGCTTTCAGGGACTGAATGTTGAGGACTGCACCAGGATTATTGACTACACTCATCTCCCCCTAGCATGCTCTGCAGAGGAAAGAACACATGGACACAAGCTGGGATGCACATGCTATGATAAATCGGGACCTTAAACCCTCAAATGATGTTGCTGTCAAAACTATGTCTGTACCAACCATTTCTGCAGAAGGTTTTCTTTAACAGTTAGCAGCATAGAGTGGTAGGCTTGTAGCAGGATGGTAACACTTACTAAACCACCTGGAGGTTTTGGGGAAATGCTGTACCTCCTGATCCATGTCTGTAAGAATAAAGAAAGAAATTTTTGTATGAAATATCAGGGTAGTGCAAGCTGGATATGACTAGCCAGTTCATCTGTCATCATTGCAGCTGAACACAAGCAAGTGAGCGAGCGAAATAAGAGACACTTGCACTGCAAGCTAACTGAGACGAGCAATTAAGCAGTGCTGAGAGGGATTCAGCACTGCGTACTGCTCTTCCATGTGTGTATTTGGAGTCAGACATTGTGTGTCTTTTATTGGTTTCATATGCTTTTTCTGGGATTTTAATCCCTTAAAATGTCTATAGCTTCCTAACTTTTGTGGACTTGCACACCAAGGCATGGTGCACTGAAAGCAGTTTATTACCATTTCCCAGAACAGACAGAGGGGAAAAAGGAATCCTGTAGATACTGTAGACATTCCAGTTGCCTGTTAATGACTGGATAATTCTTATATGATTAGTTATAAGCCTAATGTAAGTTACACAAGGAATGTGGAACACATTGTGTCAGGCTTTCTCCACTCTGGTTGACGTTTTAAGGTCACCGTTTTAGTAAGCTAAGAAGTAAATGCCAGTGCATACTTTTCATCTCAAGGAAGGACATCTTCCCTACATACATTTCGTTCAATATTAAAAGAAGGGAATAGAAAATTGTACATCTGTAAAGATCCTTTCCATACTAAGTTTTAAAGAAATTTTTCTAGTAGTACATATGAAAAAGACAAATGTTGACAGGAATTTTTGTTTTAATTGATTTAAAACTGTTTTATAGGAGAACTGTTATTGAAAGATAATGGTTTAACACGATGATCCTGTTATCACTGTTTTTTAGTGTTACTTTGAACTTGAGAAACCTAGAAAATATTATTATTTTGGATGTACAAAAGTGGAAAAGAGGGCAGACTGCTGGCACCCCATTAAAAATCTTTTTTTATTGGTAATTAACAGTAAAATATACCAAAGAGAGTGTCTTAGACTGCAAAAGCTGTTATTTTCCTTTCTGCCTAGTGCCCTGTTGAGTTTCTTTTCTAAGAAATTTTGGAAGCATCACTTACAGAAGCAAAGGAAAATTTGGGCAAATGCTAGCAAACAACTGAGTTTGGATGACAGGAATGATAATAGAGACAAGTTACCCTCTGCAGCACTGACAGGATTCTGAATACGGTCAGGACACAGAACAAACTGTCCAAATGGGGAGGAAATTTTGGCAGCTCGTGCAAGCTTGGAACTCCAGGGCAGAAGCTAACAACAGAACTGACTGCTTTCCTACCACAGCAAGAGCATTATCAGGGCAAACCAAGTCAGCCCACAAATTTCAGTTTTCAACTTAGTATGTGCATAGGAACTTGCTCTCTCTTTATATATAATTTGCAATTTTGCCACGTGAGGCCCCTTTTCACACTGGCCCTGTTGGTCAGTCCTGGATTCCCAGCTTCAGGGACTACCTTAAAACTGTGTGTGCTATTGTGCAAGCATCTCTTTTGTATGTGCCCGACAGTCTTTTACCTCTTCTTTGTTCTAGAAGTTGGTGTCACCCTCATTCAGAATTAAGGGATAGAAGTTGTGGCATTCTCCCTCCTGTGTCTCACAAAAGCTATAGCCTTGCTACGCTCACAAGAGACTAGCCAAGATATTCACATGCTCTTCTAGCCAGCAATGTGCTGTGTGGGACCCAGATGCTTTGCAGATTACACAAGAATAAGAGTAGAACATGTGCGACTTTATAGTATAGAGGAGGTAAGATGAAAATAACCAACTGAAAGGGCAAAAATATGCAGAGTGTTTGGGGGATGGGCAGTAAAGTGTTATCCAGACATGAACTTGTGGTATCTGTGTTTCCACCCTGTAAAACAGTCCAGCAGGGACATGGAGCGCAGCTTATCACACATGAGTGCCTTGTCTCCAGAGGAGTGTGCTAGCTTGAGGCAGGCACGTGTCTCTGCAGAAGTCAGACAGGAGGGAAGGTAGAAGCAGGTGACCACATGCACAGTGCTTTGGCCTAAATGTGCCCTTTGAGAATAGTTTTCATCTCCTACACTACAGATGAAATTTGACATTGCACCCGAGCTGCCATGCAGAGCGAACATGAATCATTAGATGTGTCAAGAGCTCCCAATTTTAATGCTGCTTCATATCTTTTGTAGTGACAGATGAGATGTACATTCTTAAAACAGCACATGGTGCAGCAGTGTGCAGTTTGCATGCTGATGTATATGAATTTACAAGGTGATTCTGCAACAAAACCATGCCACATTTTGCTAATGTCAAAATCTGGGAGCTTTGGGAAAGATCTATAGAATAGTAGCTTTTACCTTAGAGAAAATAAAGGCACGAGGGGTAAAGCTGTGGAAAAAACTATGATGATCTTTTTTCTCAGTCCACTGTGCAAGCAGCATGCAAACCACAGAATTTTGTGACTGTTTCCTTTCAAAAGAGATGAAAGATGGAGTGGAAAGCAAAGATGGATTTCATAGTTGCACCCCCAGGGATGGACAGTTCTGGCTTCCATAAAGCTAACCATAATTTCACAGAAATGCTTGGAGAATCCTCTTTGGCAGTCATGTGCAATATGAGTGAACGAATGCACAAATTCTTTATCCAAAATAGCAAGTCTAATTTTCTTTGCCATGACATTTATTCTGTTTGTGAGAGTAAGAAAATACAAATCTGTAAAATGTAAACAGGCTATTTTATTCTTGGCTAGTGCTTGCAGATAAACTGTACTGTATGATATACTAAGCTAAGAAAAGGGATTAATGGAGAAGGTATACTTGGTAGAAATGGTACTCAGTGCGGAGAGAAAGAAATACATCTCCTGTATGTCCATAGACAGCAACGATTTCCTATGTTCTCATCCACAGGTTGCTGTGTTTCAGCTCTGTGAGGATGTTAGCATACAGATAAGGTTGGGCTGGGATTTGAATGAAGCCATTTACTCTCTGCATCAGTTATAGCTTTTACTGGATCTGCTCAACTCCGTTGTAGTAGTGATTCAGGGAGGGAGCCTCTGTAAGATGATCAGGCAATATAGTAATATATTAGTAGAATAGAAAAACTTCTCTGAATCTGATAAGGGAAACATGGAGTTTGGCTAAAAAATAAACAGTGATGCATTTGAAATGGACATCTTGGACATGGATATGGACTCTGACTTGCAGTGCCTCCTCCTATAAAACTCATTATAAATGATACCTCAATTTTATTAAAATAACTGCTAGTAGACATATTGAAAAAGTCAAGATCTCAGTAACCTCAGTTACACCCTTCCAAAGAAGAGCAGCAGAAAAGATAAAGAAATCTTCTGAAAATGTATAAACCTTTTAATCACAACTAGTATTTGATTTGCATCAGTTTTCACTTCCAACTATTACCAATCACCTAGTCAGGGAAAAATGGAAAAATTGAATTCCAGGATAAAAACAGAATCTCACAGGTCATTCTTAAAAAGATTTCAATAACATTTTGTGGAGCAGTGGGGAGCGGATAATCACTTTCAAATGTTAAACATTGATACAGGGCAAACAAAATCAGAAATTTACCATCATAAGAAAATCCAAGTTAGAACAAATATTGGGAGTGGCTGGAATAGAAGAATAGATCTGCAATCATGTTGCACATAACTGGATAAAGAAAAACACTATACCAAAAATGGGAGGTAAACATTTAGAAAGTACCCTAAAGATCTGCTTTTCATCTCTAATTCCTGTAGCAGATAAACACAACATCATTAAGTTCTGGGAAACGTTAAAAGCTGTGCTAAGATGGTTGGTGTGCTTTTCAGGAAGCTATCATCAGAGCCTTTCAAGATACTTAGCAATTTAGAAGTGGGGGTGGAGGTTCTTTTTAACCATAGCAGCTATTAAGACATTTTAATGACTCATCTTCTGAAAAAAGCTTGAACAGAACAATGTACAAACTTTGAAAACTATTCAACTCACTTATGAAAAGAAGGATCAGTTTCCCAATTATTTTAAAACAAGTCACATTCACGTAAAGAGGGAAAATAGATGCTGACATAGAAAGTAGAGGGGAAGATGGGAAAAGCAAACCCATGCTGCAATACTTGTACCCGTAAAGGAAAACTGTGTTAAAACCTTTCATAGCGATACACAACTGTTTGTCAGAATTACAGATGTCTATGGCAAATGCTAGAAGGTGCAATTACACAGATAAATTTCTTCATATGTGGTGGACTTGCTGCAATAGTAGGTATTTGAAAGAAATGGTGCTAAGTAAGAGATAGAACAACAGTGAAATTTAGCATGAGTTGCAGCAAAATTTGCCATCTCCATGTGGTGACTGCTCTTTTGAAACCTCAAGTGGCTGGGAGAGGAGTGGCTGGAGAGCAGCCCTGCAGAAAGGGATCTGGGGGTGCTGGTTGATGCTGAGTATGGCCCTGGCAGCCAAGAGGGCAATCTACATGCTGGGGTGCATCAAACACAGTATAACCAGCTGGTCAAAAGAGGTGATTATTCCACTGCATTCTGCATTGATGTAGCCTCACCTCGAGTACTGTGTGCAGTTCTGGAGCTCACAATTTAAGATGGATGTGAAGCTCTTTGAATGTGTCCAGAGGAGGGCAACAAAGCTGGTGAAGGGGCTGGAGGGCATGTCCTGTGGGGACTGGTTAAGGACTTCGGGCTTATCTAGTTTGGAGAAAAGGAGGCTGAGGGGTGACCTCATTGCTCTCTACAGCTTCCTAAGGAGGGGAAGCAGAGAGGGAGGTGCCGATCTCTTCTCCTTGGGATCCAGTGACAGGACAAAGCTGCACCAGGGGATGTTCAGACTTGACATTAGGAAGCATTTCTTTACTGAGAGGGTGTTCAAACCCTGGAATGGGCCTCCTAGAGAGGTGGTTGATGCCCCGAGCCTGTCAGTGTTTAAGAGGCAGTTGGACAATGCCCTTAACAACATGCTTTAACTTTTGGTCAGCCCTGAATTGGTCAGGCAGTTGGACTAGATGGTCATTGTAGCTCCCTTCCAACTGAACTATTCTATTCTATTCTATTCTATTCTATTCTATTCTATTCTATTCTATTCTATTCTATTCTATTCTATTCTATTCTATTCTATTCTATTCTATTCTATTCTACCCAGCTTGTTAGTTTTCCAGTTTTTCAGCTTGCTTCTGGAAGCTGTAGTCAGTGGGGCAATATAATATATAATACCTCCTACAGTGACAAATGTGAGTTTATACATGAGAGATTATTTTACTTCAATCTAAAATATCCCCAATAGCACACTGTGTGAAGATACAGTTGTCTCAGTTCCAGGTGTTGTGAAGGCACGGTTGGGAAGTACAGTTTACCATGGGAGACATTGCTATGTTTAGTGAAATCTCCTTTGTTTCTTGCAGCTCTAAAAATGCTGTTTTGTAAATACATCAAGTTACATCCATACAAACACACACAGAGTACAAACACAGAGATTACAGTGCTGTAATAATGTTCTTTTAATCATTATCACTAATAATAATATGAAGTACATCCTCATGCAGAGAAATGGTATTTCTGTTGTTAGAGATAAAAACATCTTCACACTGGATCTGCTTTTATTTCTTAATCTCCCTTTTCATAAAAGAAAAAAAAAAACAAAACAAAACCAGAGCTGAGCAATATGTAGTTTCCAATATCCATAGGGTTTGAATGGATTACTTTTTCTTCTGTGATACACATGGAAGACAAAAACCAACAAAGATTGTTATTAATAGTTGGGGTTTTTTTGTGTTAACTCAGCTGGTACATCTCTGTAAGACTTTCTAGTCTACTCAGTAGCATTTTGTTTCTCATCCTTCATTAACTGATGTCTGCAACCTGTTGGTTTCATATTTCTTTCTATAACAAATAGATATAGTTTATACATAGATTTTTAACATTTTCTTAATGCTTAAAGGAAACTTGTTGACATCACTTACAGTGATGCATTTATATAGTTAACAGTTCAGAATAATTAAATACAGTGGTTAAACTTTGGTATTAGATGGGATGAATATTCTCTAATAATTAAGAAGGCTATTTTCCTTCAGTGTTGTTTATATTCTGGTTCAGTCATAACATTCTACTATTCATTATTCTCTCAAGTTTCATATATATGTGCTTAACCCAGAGTTCTCTCAGCTTTAAGAACTGTTAGCACTCGATTGGTTTCCTCTCTGATTGAAACCTCTTTTACTTTCTTGATAGTCTAAGATTCTTTCTAGTATTTATATGTGCTGTGCTTACATGTGTGCTTGAAAGAATACTAATGATATCAATAATTACATCACTAGGTCTAGATGTTTTGTGTTGTTATATTTTTGCAGTTTTTCAGAACTTAATTCTGATTGATTCATTAAATCATTCAAGTCTTAAGAATAATTGGTTACATACACCTCTTTCTTAAGATGGAGTGTTTATTTTACATTTACTGTTTTTCTGTCTTCCCTAATTTGAGACTTTTGCCACATCCCTGGACATCTCCAGTCATTCTGCTTTTACAGCATGTGCTGACTATTTATGTTATGGGCTTTTTTCTTGCTTTATAACAGAGCTTTCATGCCTACTATCTCCTCACAATTTTGTTATTAACCTCTGCAGCAGGACAGTCAATTTGTAATCACTTTTCTCCCAGATCATCTGATTTCTCCTATTTGAATATTCAGCATCTCTCTCTTTCTTGCTAAACCTTTAAGTACCTCATTTACTTTCTACATTCTCTTAATCAGAGTACACCATCTTAATTGCATCAGGTACACCCTGGATGTGATATTTTAAGTTTTGCATTATATTGATGGATGTGTTAACATGCAGCGGGATACCAGGGCTCTTTGTTTCCCAATCAGCTTTACAATTACAAATTTACTTTAGTTCTTTTTGGCTTTGCTACCCCCTTCTGCTACTTTCAAGGGTACTGGGGAGTCACACTCGCAAAGGTATCAATTAATATGAATACTAACTCACACTGTTCACAGTCTTGCACATCCAGGTTCTTTATGTGAGGGTTTTGGTTTTACTGTTCCTTTATATTTTGCAGTCTCTTGATCCAGACTGGAGATGGTTTTATTCCCAGTAGGCATGCACAAACACACATATGTAAACAGAGCCCACCGATGACAGATCAACACGGACAGAACACCACTGCTTTTACAGGCACCACATACGCACTAATAGCGCTTAATAAGCACGAACAACATGAACGGCTTGGTCCCGCTTTTCTTTGCCAGTGAGTCAGTCTCAGAACTTGCTGGCAGATGTTATACTCACACACACACTCACAAGAATCTCTCTCTGTTGGCTTTTGTATTCTTCAGCTCCAATCCTGCAAACAAGATGCCGGATGCCATGTAGCACCTGCACATTATTCACTGGGCACCTCGACACAACCATCAGCCTTAACCTGCCATGCATCAATCCCAGCTGGCTGGTTAAAAATGCTGTGGCAGTCTGCATCCACCTGTACTATGGGACATGCTGCATTACTAAATAACTGTGTTAACAGTTGTTATGGCCCCAGTCCATCCAGGAATGGTCAGGCTCTCCTTTTCTCCTTTAGACACATTCTGCTTTTCTGCCCCGAAAATGGCAACTCTCACAGCGACACTGGGCTCCCCCCCCCAAACACAAACAATCACTCTTAATACACACAGGAGGAGGAACGCTTATCATCATGTGTACACCACTTTGGCCTCTTCAGGTAAAAAGGCAGTATGTCACTCAGGGCCCAGATTCTGGTTGGCCACATAGACCATCTCTCCTTTGCTTACTTAAGTCATCTTATTATGTGCTGGCTCAAGCCTCAAAAATGGAAGCTCCCAGAGGAGTCCCCAGTTACCTCATGGGTAACTCTGCCCTTTTTAGATTGCAGGCATGAGATGTAACCGATTTAAGAGACTAGTGTTTGTTGGTTCGGCAACACACTACTAAAACCCGAATAATTCAATGATCGATAATTAATAAACACATATCATTAAATTACAGTTATATAATTTTGTACTTGATTACACACAATGAGAAAGCTACAAGGACTGGTGTTCCAGGGTAGATTGCTTACAATCTACCATTGTGAAATCAGGGAGACAAGATCTCTTGTTAAATAATGAAATAATTACCAATTTTAAATAATAAAGGAAAAATGTTATCTTACAGTCTGGGTACTACTCTAGTTTTATAGACACCTAAAGACCACACTGTACATCATAACCTATTCCGGGTGGAGTAGTGAAGTTAGAGCTGAGCGTTTCTGTAGCAGTGCACTAGTCTGTAGTAACATTTCCAAATGAAACAGCAAATAGAAGGCTAACGAATAAGGTGCCTGGAAGGAGCTTCTTACTGAAAAAGACTCTTTTAGGTCTTGTGGCAGGACATTTGAGAAGTTTGAGGCATTACTTCCAATTCCACTAATCATCTCTTTTTATAGAAGAACGTAAGTCATTAAAATTGCTAGCAACTCAGTCCATGGCCGAAGATGGTCTTCGTCCCCTCATTACTCTGTGTTAATTACTTTTCTCCCTTGGCACCCTTGAAGGGATAAAGTCACCTTTATTTTGTGTGCATGGGACTGCGGCAGAAAGAGAGCAAGCTTTAGTGTTAGGTCACACAGAAAATCTATATCGAAGCCATGATTTGCACCGATGTTCCCGACTCCCAGATCCATTCTTTACTCATGAGATCATGCTTCAGCATTAGTAATCTGTGCTGTATGGCTTCCTCCCACCAAATTGTATACATTTGTATTTAAAACTCTATAGTAGATGTGCCAGTTCATTTAAGTGCCTGTTTTCCCCCATACGGATCTAATTTGCATTAGGAAGATAAATGGAAAATTCAAATACCCATGAAGGCTGATACTAGTTGAGATGCACTACATATTGCATTTCTTTTCCCTCCACACTAAATCCTTTTTCTGTAGTTGTATCTTCAGACCTTTAAACTCAGAACTTAATATAGAGAGTTTATTGGTTTCCAGGTAGTGGTCTGAGGCTCAAACCACTGCAGGTGTGTGGCTAAGGGGTGTTAATGGGGTGATGGATGCACAAAAATTGGGAACACAACTCAACAGTTAAATCAAATTAAAGAAAGACTCCAGCGGAATACAGTGGACTTCGGATCAAACTCTGTGGGCAGTTAGGAGATAATACACATTGCAACAAATCTGAAACCCCCTCTGCTTCCCTGATTTTCCTATTTACAGATGTGCCAAATGAGTTACCTTTTCCCAATATAGTTGTGTTCTGCCAAATGGCAACTTTCAGTAAAAAAATATCAGAACTATTAATGATGTCTGAACTGTTATTGAGAATAATTAACATTAAAGAGAATAGTAGCTTATTCTTAGCAGAAAATGTGTGTACCTGGGCAATATTTAACTTTAAAACATTTCTGGAGGTTATCCATGAAAGTATTTGTTTAAAAAACATCTACCAAGATGGTTTTGGAAGTCAGTGAAACAGGTTGCATATGGAGGTCAGAAGTTCACTAGTCTGGGCATGACTAGCTATGTACACTCAAATTATTACAAAACCTATGAAAGTTCTTGTTTCTCATTCTGCTATTATTTTGGAGAGTACCTTCATTTACCTACACTCCAAAGGAGGTGTCTCCTTCCCTTTGCCAGTATGGGCTGGTACCTAGCTGTTCAGAAACAAGGTGATTGCCTTGTGAAGGGTGGCAAAAAAGGGAATTTGGAGACCTAGTCATGCTGACTTGTCCAACTTTCAAGGTGAAATAATCCTGAGGGCAGAGATTGAATGGGAAAGTAGAATGGCTGGCTTCTATTGCTGCCTGAGGCTGAGACATAAACTCATCTGTCAAATCATGAGAGGCAATGTTATGGGCAGTTTTGAAATCTTCAGTAATAAATAAGCAGTGTGGTTTATGCTTTCAGAATATGAAATTGAGAGATCATTCTTCCTGAGAATGAAGTGTGTCCTAGCCAAGAGGAATGCAGGATTGACATGCAGTGGCTACAAGGTAATGTACATGAGCTTTCCCCTCACTCCAAGTATTCAACAAGTGACAGGTTTATTTATATAGTTTTCTTTACATCTGTATAGCTGAAAACAAAGTCTGTGGTGGAAAGAATCTGAACAGATGCAAAAAATGCCACTACTGATTGCAAATTACCTTAATAATGCAAGTCTAAACTCTCTCACAGTGAGTTGGAGTTTGCTTTGTGGCATAGTCCCACATCCTGATCTTCCAGATTAGGGCACTGGTTGGAGCACACCCGTGGAGGTGCAAGGAAAGTGCACAGCCAGGTCTTATTCCCCTGTGGAACTGGAAGCAGGTGAGGCAGGGACCCAGACACAGGAACTTGGAAGTCTTCCTGCATTCCTCTGCCGCAGTGTTACTGTGCTCCAGCTGAGCAGCCATCCAGTTGCACAATTCACCTCATTGGCCTGACCAGAATTACCTCAACATTAATGAGACCATAATGTTATCCTAAACAAACACTAATATCAACTCAGGGTTGAATTGTACTAAACAACCAAGTTTGTTTATAAATCTTATCGCTTGTATTAATTTTCTATTTATTACATGAAATCAGAAACCACAGCAAATGCTGAGATTCTATAATAACACCTGCCATTCAGGCAGTTCCTATTTTCAGCTTTACAGTTTGCATTTGATGC
This sequence comes from Strix uralensis, assembly GCF_047716275.1. Taxonomy (NCBI): domain Eukaryota; kingdom Metazoa; phylum Chordata; class Aves; order Strigiformes; family Strigidae; genus Strix; species Strix uralensis. Next base: position 35,464,814 of record NC_133973.1, read on the forward strand.
TCTTTGAGCTACACAGTATAATTCTATCACTTAAGCATCAAGAGAGAAGGGTACTTCACATACGGTCTGGTGAGGATGCATTTTGTTTGAGTCACTCAAAACCAAAAAGTAAAGCATACAAGAGAAACAGAGCTCTTTTAAGGAATGTGTAAAGGGTCCAGATAGATATCTGTCTATTTACACTGCTGTCTACCTGGTTAGACTGATAATTCTTCATTATGTGGACCCCTGTTTGCTCAGCTGCTTCCCAGCAAAAAATGATTCTGTCCCAAAGCTGAATCTGAAATCAGGTAAAAGAGTAGAGCTTGCAGTAGTGGTATCTCTGTATGGTTTTTATTTTCCCCGTTTATGACTCCTAATCAGGGGGATCACCTTCTTTCTTCTTTTGCTCACTATTAAACGTTTATGCAGTGAAACATTTAAGAATGCATTCATCTAGAGAGATGTTGGCCTAAATTCCCTTTCTTTGTACTTAGAGTCAGGACTTAATTTCAAAAATATCACTTGAGTAGCTGAAGCACAGAAAAAACTCATGAATCAAATAGTATAGAAATTAGTAGGATCTGCTGATAGATCTTAAATAAGTTTTGCTTACTTCTGTACTTTTGCTAAACATACTAATCACATGGTGATTGAAGAGGAGGGAGGAAGGTTATACAGGAGGAGCCTATTTATAGGTGACTGTTTAGTAGGTTGTCCAGGAGTACTAAATACAGTGGAAATTATTTTCTTTCCATTGGACACAGTTAAAAGTCAAACAGAACCAGAAATTAAGCTGAAGGCTGTATAGTATGCCTGCTGTTTGGACTAGAAATTTGGTTAGGAGCACAAATTATTTCCAAACACCAGCACTACATTAAATAAATCTTATGTCATGGAAAAGTCCCCAGGTTACAATTTTCCCCCCTCTTTAGCTGACATTGTGAACTTTTACAGTCTAACACTGAAGTTACCACTCCTGTGATTAGGGATTGTATCTGGAGATTTAGGAATCTGGTCTCAAGACCCTGGGCTTGGTCACATGTCAAATGAATGCCATCTGAACTTGATTGGAGAACTTAAAACTCATTTCTAGTGAATTTACATATATAGCAATTAATCATTATAAATACGCTGCATTAAACTGTCTGTTTTTCATCAGAATAATAACTCATTAAAATGCAAATGTTTATATATACCTGTGTGCGTGTGAGACAGTCATTTAAAAAAGCATCTTCCAGATTTTTTGACTAATGAATAGGAATTCTGGCTGTGTCTACAAGATATCTATATCAAGGAAAGTTTGAAGTATTAACTAGAAAGCAGTTTAGATAGTCCCAAAGAGCATGTGCTTTAATACTGAATTAATTGTGTTAGCAGTAAACACAAAAAAACTGCATTTACTGTGTTTTAATCTCCATTTATAAATTAACTGCACTTCTGAAGCCTTAACAGACTATGCAATATTTAAATATTACAAGGGTGTATTGCTTTATAACCTCACTGAAACTGGGTGGTCAGCTGACTTGCAGCCTCTTCCATTGCCATCAGATATTGAATGTGTTTTCTTCTCATGCCAGGTGATCCATTGCAGTGGCTACTTGAAGATACGGCAGTATATGCTAGATATGTCTTTGTATGATTCCTGTTACCAAATCGTTGGACTGGTGGCTGTAGGTCAATCTTTACCTCCCAGTGCAATCACTGAGATCAAACTTCACAGTAACATGTTTATGTTCAGAGCAAGTTTGGACTTAAAATTAATATTCCTAGATTCCAGGTAAGCAGCTATTTCACTTCTGGCATAAAATGTTTTCAAAGTCAAGTAGTATCATAAGCTACAGTGGTTTCCAAACAGATCAATATATCCATGAAAACACAAAGCATTCCAAAATAGATCTGGAACACAAAGACCATGTGGGTCTTCAAAGCCCTTCAGGTAGCTGGATAGATCATACTTTGTCTTGAATGTCAACATATAAGAGTCTGTACAATTTAACCTATAGTTACCTACAGCTTCAGAGAGTCAACTAAAGCCTTCTTGCTGTGAGTAATAGGCAGATGAGCAGTAATACATTTTTACCTTAAAGGACATAAATTTTAACATACAAAGGTAGTGAAAGGAATAAGGATGTACCATCATCCATAATTTAAAAAACCCCACAACTGAAATGTGGAGGTCAAATGACTTACTGGGGTCATCCGGAAATCTTTTTACAGAGTAGTAAGAAAACAAAGAGTCACATCCCACTCAGATGAGGGAGACAAGTGACTCAGATTCTCAAATCCCCAATGGAGCGGACAACAAGTCTCCAAGTCCATTTATTAACTACCCACAATGTACTAATTGAACACACGATAATTGGCTAAGTATGTAGCAAGTTGTGGCAAGCAACTTGCTTTCTCAGGCCGTTTTTCTTAGTTTCTCACAGGCCTGGTTTCTTGTCTCTCACACAAAGTCTTCTGCATTTTAGTGTAATGTGTTAACAATGAAACCAACCCTACTAATGGGGTAGTTAGTATGAAAACTAATTCAACAGGCTACTACATGAAAACACAGCTTTTTTAAACAAAACTTAGGAAAATGGCTGTTGCTGAGGAAAGAGAACCCTGCCTCCACTCTCAGCCGATACAGCTCACATATCAGCTGAGAAGAGCACAAAACCGGAACCATAGTAGTTGTGAAATGATTCATTCCTCTCTTTCTGAAACATAGTATCTTTTAGTATACAATGATACTTTGTACAGTGCAGCTCAAGATACCTTGAGGGGAAAAGCCCAATTCCCAGACTGTATAACAGATTTGACTATTGACAAGATGATCATTCCTCAAAAATTCCTGCATGTGGAGCAGTCTGTCACATACTCTCTCATTTCCCTGGCATCCTGGATTTGCAAGAAGCAGAAATTATATTCATGTGTAACAGCAAAAAAGAGTCTGTATCCAAGACAGCGGGGAAGTTTGCATGGCAGGTCAGCCATGCAAGAACATGCTCTTTCTCCATGCTAAGTCAGTGAGATAGTGGGCCATCAGCTGCTAAAATACAAAGACCTAGCTGTTTCTGGAATATTTCTTCTTCTTTTTTTTCTTTTTTTTTTTTTTTTTTTTTGGCATGCTTTACTTAATGTAACAGCTACAAAGAAGCACAAGGGGTTCAGCAACATGTCTTTGCATGTGGAAAAAAAGGAAATGATGTGCCTAAGAGGAACTGCCGGGAGACATAAATGTCTTCAGAGGAGACAGTATAACCAGAGGTGTTGACAGGAGCACAGATAGAACCAGTACTGTTGCATAGCTGTGTTTACCAAAGAGCAGATGGGTGTCATCCACACACAGGACAATCAGCAGTATTAAGCATTACCAAAGCCCTTTGCTCTCCCAGCTGAGCAAACCAAATTACATTTGCTCAGAGCAGCGACATATTAGGAATAAGGCAAAACTGTTTTCAGGCTTGCTTCTGGTATCCATACAAGGAAAAGGGTTGCTAGACCTTCGGAGGTAACAGTCACAGCAGACAGGCAAGTATTAAAGCCAGACGAAGGAGCAGTGAAATAAGCCTTTCTGGACACTTGATACAATGTAAAACATGCAAGAGTTCGTTTATCAAGATCACTGGAAAAAGGAGACAGTTACTTCCCTCCAAAGTGATCTGCTGCTTCTGGTTTTCATGCTGCATCCTATTTATTCATTGCTACTTTAGAGAACTCTAGAGGGCAGAACTGATCATTGGGGCAAGCTGTTTCCTTCTGTCTGCCCTGTCACACTCAAAGAACAATCTTTTGAGCCCGGGCTCCCTACAGTGGCTTATTGAGGAGTTGGGTTTATGTTAAGTCAAGCAGGTCAGTTTATTTCCAGAATCAAACTTTTCAAAAGTTTGGGTGTCCTCGTAACTGTTAATGATGTTTTTTGGCTCATGGGAAGACCAGCTTCAAAGCGAGGCTGCACCTCCAGAAAAATTAACACCTGGCTTAGGTTTGCAGCATTTTGTTTGGTTTTGGATTAGCTGTTTCTGTACTCGCCAAGTGAGCAGGATGAAACTGCCACCCTTGTTTTAATTGCACTGAAGTCAGAAGGAGCACTGAAACCTGAACAGGACCTTTCACCAGTATTTCACCATGCTGATAGGCCTAAGGGAGAATTTGGGCCCCTAGAATTGTAAGCCAGGAGAGACAGTGCACACTGCAGAGGAGAAACACAAGCATGTATCCACATATTCTCTTGCAGAATGACAGCACATATGCTCACTCCACATTGGCAGTCCCTTACTGAGGCAAAGGTGTGCCAGAGTTTCCCAGATGAAGCATAGCTAGGGGAGGAATGCATGTATTTGTACTGTATTTATAATAAACCAGACTGTGAAACCTCCTTTTTTTTTTTTTTTTTCCCAATTTCCTTCAGAAGAATCCCACGCTCCAACACTCTCTCTCAAGTAGAATGTAAAGTTCCTAGTCTCTGTGGGGTCCATATGATTGCTCAGCATTAGGGTAAGAGTAAAGAAGATGCATAATAGTTACAAAAGAAAAAGAATAAATCAAAGTTTACATTATCTGCAACCCCCAATGAAACATTGCTGGACACCCCTGTATTAATTTCTGTAGATACTACTGTGTTATTCTCTAATACAGCATATCCTCATTAGTGTTTAAGTTCAGATCAGAAGCATCCTTTTGAAGGGAATGTTCTGACTGTCCCCACTCAATGCACTGCAGTTCATGTCATGAAGAGGCCTTAAGCATGTGAACCGGATTCTTTCTGGATGAATCTAAACTGGAAGACAACCTCCAAGAGCATGTCTAAGGCACTCCAACTATTACAAAGCTTTCAGTCCACAGGCCTAAACTACAGCTAGTCCCAAGTAAAAGTCCTGAAATTAAAATATGCACATGCATCTGCTGCTGCAGAAGTAGATCCTCAGCAGTAACAATCTCGCTCTATGGGTTGCCTGCTAATGGAGTGTTTTGCTTGTTAATGTAGACATGCCTTTGTATGGTACCTCTGTTCTGCCTTTTTAGGTGAAGAAAGTCCAGGCCAGCATAAAACACCCCCAGCAACACTAGGTAAACAAGCCATATTATGGCTGAGTTGCACAATGTACTTTAAGGAATTTTGTTCTCAAACAACAGTGCTAAATAAACAAAAGTCCATTTTGAACCATGAAGTTTGACTCTTCAGGTCTGACCCAGTGTAAGTCTGACCAGTGTAGACTGGTTCTTTAACATTTGCAGAGATGCTGCTCTTTCAAATTTGTTCCATTTTTCTGCTTCTCATCATGTGAGGACGTTTTTCTGAAGTCTAGCTTCAGTCTTCCCTTTCTTAGCTTGTGACCTTCCTAGTTCCTTGTCTTTCCACATTCTCAGCTGGAATAAGCTCCTGCTTACTTCTTCTGTTAGGCGTTAGCCTGAATTTATTTATAGACCATGATCAGAGCTTCTATGGACTGACATACATGCTACACTTGTATGTTTGCAAAAGCAAATGAAAAAGTGTCAGCAATCCACAAGAGTAGTTTTATTGTTTCATGAACGGCTCCTCAACTGAATCTTTGTGCAAAGGATCATGCATGGCAGTGGCAAAAGCCCAAAGTGGAAATAAGTAAAAGAACCCTTTTTCCTGCCTGTGTGTAAGGCTGGCCAGGGAATAGCTGCACCTTGCTTTGGCTGGGTTGAGAGAGTTTATTTTCTTATAAAGATGAGGATTCTGTTTCCAAAACTAACATTTTGTCCTGCAGTTTTTAGCACCTGATTTATTGGCACAATCAAATGTTAGGTTAATGAAACTGAATATTCCTAGAGATTTTGCTTATTATGGAATCTTCCTTTTCCAGGGTGACTGAATTAACTGGATATGAGCCCCAAGATCTGATAGAAAAAACCCTCTACCACCATGTTCATGGCTGTGATGTGTTCCATTTACGATATGCTCATCATCTGTGTAAGTAAAAAGAATGCTAGACTGAAATTTATTAAGTAGAGTGAGAAGTTTTGCAGACAACAGGCACTGTGCTGGAAAGTAGAGAAAGCTTTCCAAATCTTGACTGGAGCTAGATTTTCAAAAGTGCTTGGCTATCTCTTAAGGAAACCATTAGTTCTGCAAATAAGCTAGATACTCAATATACTGTGGTTCTGAAAAAAAAAAAAAATCTGGCCACTTTTATCATTCTACTTAAAGGATCTAGGCTCTTTCAAAAATTTGGACTTGAATCTGGGTGGTGAACTCTTGACGGAAACAACCAAAAGAGCGAGTGAGTGAGAGGGGAAAACCTGAACTTTACTAGCCTCTGTTGTTAAAAGAAAAATTATGCAACAGCTCCCCATTCCTCTGAAATATGTTAGTAATAATCATCCCATGTTTGAAGTGAATACAAACCCAAAAAATCCTTAGATGGATGTTCATTAATAGCATGTGGATGAGGTTTGGAGAATGGCGTGTCAGGAAAAAAAAATTACACATTTAATAATTCCCCATCTGCCAACAGAGACACTAATCATATCTTCAAACATCTGGATTTGGGAAGTAGTTCATTCAGTAGCACATTAATTTGAGAAGCAAATTGCGGGAATAGCTGAACTCTGGATTTGGCTCAGTCTGCTGCAGCCCATACGATGCAAAGATGACATCCAAAAACCAATGTCAGTGGATTTTTTTCCAGATTGCTCCTGTGGGCTGAAGGCAGCCAGAGTCAAATCCTTCTCTTAGGCTTCCTGAAGGAGAAAGTAGTCAGTTCTTCACCTTAATATGTGCTGTTCATAAGGATCTGGAATATAAAGGAGGATGTACTTGTACTTGGCAGGTCAGTGCTGAAATTCCAAGTGCCGAATTCTGTTGATGGCAGTGTGTGCTACACCTGGGAAAGCAGAAACTGATCTTTACAGCAAATTCATATTTACCAAAACACCACTGAATACTCTGGGTCATTGTAAACTAAAAACTAGAATGACCAGAGTACACAGTAATGTTCTGTTGGGGTCATCCTCTTTGTAGTGTTAACATCTGGATGTGACTGTTGACTTGTACAAAATATCACTCATTATTTTCACAAGACTATTTGAAATACCTGGGTCAACCAGTATAGAGATGATTCCATTATAGCCACAATCAACTCTGGAAAACAGTTTTCCATTTTAGAGCAGAATGATGGATAATTCTGTATGCACGGTAGAAGACTTGTACTTTGGCTGCTAGTTTGAATTCTGTGTATGACTGGAGTTTAAAATAGAGACACATCATGTTTACTGAATTAACACCCCCCACCTCCTCCCACAAGGAAAAAAAACCCTCAACCAAACAGAATAACTAAAAGCTGTTCTCTAGATACTGTATCTGAACTACAAAGATAAATTATTGTAAAGTTTAAAAAGAGAAAAAAAATGCGAGACATATGCATAGAAGTTTGTGAAAGTCTCAAAGCAAATAAATGCCAAGAAGCAAAAAACATTGGCTCATGCTTGGGCAACAGTGGGAATGGTGCAGAATCACAGTCAGAATACCAAGTAACAGGAATTATTAAAACAGATGTAAAGTGTACAAACTTCCTCTGGGGAGCACTGTTATAACTCCCCCACCACCCATCACTAAACGTCTTAGGAACATGAACAGTAAAAGGTTGGCAAGTTTGACGCAGCATTCTATAAAGCAATTTGATGATTAAGTGTCATCTGATGAAGAAATCTGGAGAGAAACGTCTTACACCTAATAAGGGTATTAAGAAAAAAGAAAAAGAAAAGAGGGGAAAAAAAAAAGGCAACCCTAAATTAGGGTAACAAATTGCTTTTTCAAAGAGGAAAAAACCCAATTCCCAAACTGAAGACCTAAAGCAACTGAACTTTAAGTTAGGCAGCACAGAGAACAAAACAAAGGAAACAGTGAGGGGAACAAGTTAGAAGGGGCATAACAAGAACATCAGACTATGAGGAAAATGTAGATGTGAATATTTGCCTAAGGTGTGCTGGCAGCAAACAGTGTTTCCTGTTTTAAACATTTGATTAGCTTCCAGCTATATGAAAAAGCTTTGGCTTTTGAACTAGTGTTATTTATTTCTGTAGCACCATCAATATACACAGTGTTTGCTCTGCAACTGGGGAAATGTGGCCACACAAATAATGAGTCCCTGCTTAAGGATCTTGCATTCTAAAAGATGGGATAGAGAAGCTGTTCCAGTACAGACAAAATATTCCTCTGTTCCAGTATAGACAAAATATTTTTCCGGTCTCAGAGAAATCACTGCATTTGTACCATAGTCTCTCTGTGAGGAGGATTTTGTGCATCCCACATGTTCTAACATCATTGCTCTTCCCACATAAACTTTTACAAGAGCCACATCTCTGTGCCTTAGCAAGGCAAGCCCCAGCCCCAGCTGATGTCATCACCAAACTCTTCTGCTGCTTCCTGGAAGTCAACCTATGTATTTATAGAACCTATCTTATAGCAGAGCACAGTTTACACTGTCCATGGCACTGAGTCTACTTTTGCTCACCCAGCAATCAAACCTTCCAGCAGAGCTGCACTATTTTTTAAGAGGGCAAAAGAACTGTAGACTCTGCTAGGGCACCATTCACTGACCACGCCGCTTGAGGGCTGGACCGATGACATGCTAGATTGTGTGCACCATGGAAGCTAAAACAGTAACTGCTGCAACTGAGGAACCAAGAAGTCCATTTCTCTTGGTATCCTTAAGTGCAGGCTAGGAACACCCAGCCACATGCCTGTGAGCGTGCTGGAGCCTTTCAAAATAGCCATCTGTGACAGACCAGAAGGACCAGCCCAGCCAGCCCAGTGCCTTTTTCAGCTTGCCTGCTAAACCAGGAGGGAACCACAACAGCGGAACACCCAGTTACAAATGGCACATCTAAGAGCCAAGGCTAAAGCCACTGAATCCTCCCCGTTTGATTGCAGCGGAGGCCACCAAGAAGTTTGAGCCTGCACAGATTGTCTTGGTAATGGATTTACCTCACTCCCATTTCTGAGGTTTCCCAATCAGCATCAAACAGGGTAATTTAACACAGAGCCAAATGGAAACTGACCTCATTTACTGTATCGGAAGTGCAGCTACTGTCCCCTAGCCAAGGTCAGACTTTCCCCAGATTGCTAAAAATGCAGGAGACATCCACCATCCCAGGAGAAATATTGGTTTATCCATATAATTAGGAAGGAAAGTTGAACACTGTAGTCCTCAGTGGTTTTCACATCTTTTAAAATACTGTCCTAACTGGAGAGCTAAAACAGGGATTTCAAAAAAATCAGTGAGAGAGAGAGAAAATCACAACTAGTCCAAAAGCACCCGGAAGAACTTTGTTATAGCTAGAGATCCAGTACAGCATTAATTTCTCTGTTGGAAGACTAAGTAGTAAGGCATTTTGAGTTCAAGGAAAACCTGACCATCAAACTAGCATGAAGACTTAGCTCTGAAAAGCCTAGACCACATTACAAAAAATATCTGTTAGATGATCTAGGCCAAAATGTAAGCATCATTTCCTAGAACTGGGCCATTTGGATTATAGAACACCACAAAACACAGTGATTCCATGGCATATAGCTGACTGTTAACAAATATTTTTAGAACAGACTTATTTGGCATTGTTATACCGAATCTTTGAGTAACAGCTACAAGACTTTTACCTTAGAGCAATATATTGCACTTAAAGAGTACACATGCCTTTATATTTTGTAGGTGTGTTTACACACTTACACACATATTCCTTATGATTTTCTTAAATATCTGTATACATACACACCTCCACCCCGTAGACTATTCCATGTAGAAATGTAGGTGTGATAAAGGACACCAGTAAGCATGAGGCAAAAACCTGCTATCTAAGAGAGACTTCAAACTCTAAATACCAGTGACTTGGTGTCAGCGAGGATGGGTTTTTGAATGTCCTACAAGATCTTGTTATTTATCTTGTTGCTTTCTGAACAAATGGATACCATATCCTGCAATGGAAGGAGAACTGACACTTCCAGAAAGAATGTCTATAGCCATTTTGTAAGAGCCTGATTTTCTTAGGGAGATTAAGTGGATTTGAAGAAAAGTTGAAATATGCTGTGACATGTGCAGATGGATAGGAGGGTAAGAAGTCCAGAGAGATGACCTATATGCTACAGACTTAAGAGGACCTTTTAGCAAGAACAAAACTCTTGCTCTTCTATTTCTGTCAGTCTTACATTGGGCTATTCACATTATTCACATTATTGCGGTCTATGATTACTATTGAAATTACAAACCCCTACTTCCTCAAGTAACAACTGAAGAAAAAAAAGCCAACCCCAGTGATGACTGATAGCCATATAGTTAATTACCAAACAGTAAAGAACTCCCCAGAGATTATGCGCTCTTTAGTTCCCAATTTAATATTGGATGCCCTCCCTGTCAGAAAAATCTGCTATGAACACTAATTATAAGGTCATATATTTTCACCTCAGGAGGTCATTTGCTATATTAGAGTTGGCTGAAAGAGAAAGTTGTTGTTTAATTTCATGATTATGTATCTGCTTCTCCACCAAGAATGTACAATGAGAGAACAAAATTACAGTGAGCTTTGCTACCAAGTTCAGTCTAGTACTAGCCCTATATTTGCAAGCAGTAATTCCATTTCTTAATCATGTATTATATGAAGGAATTGCTGCTATTGGTTACTTTTTTTTGGACACAGTTTGTGTAGCAAGCTCAGTTCCTTATTTCCTAATTTAAAAAAAAAAAAAACCCTGATTGTGTAGAAGAGTAAGAAGATGGAGTTTCCTAGAGGAATACTCCAGGATTACACAAGAGAAGAACCACCTTTGAAGGCTGGCCATTATCTTCTAGTGAATCATTAGATAAATGCCTGGCACTGAACCAGAAATATTTGTGGCTAGATTAAATATTTAGAGATTCTGCACAACTCCTATTATAGCATAGCCTTATGCCAAAACGTCTTTGTTCACAGAGAATCCAAACTGATGTACAGAGGATTACATTTCCAGTGAAATCTATCAGATAACGGATTCACCTCTCTGTTCGTATTTGTGTGCTTAAGAACCAAACAGCATTTTAATTTTATCCTTTTAAATCAACCTTCAAAATGTAGAGCTTACAGAGTAAAAAGCATCATAGCATAAAATACATTGCAAAATCCACAATAATCTGTCAAGCTACGAATGTCTAAAGTGCTTCCAAATATACTGGAAAAATTCAAGCTAGTTGTGTCCTCTTCAAAATATTTTTGATGCCTCAAACTTTTATTTTTCAGTTAGAAGATTAGAAATGGTAAGTGTTTTTGCAGAATGTAAGCATAAGAGAGCAGGGTGAACTGGAAAAGAAGGAAGACAAACCTTAATAGTTTGCAACATACTATTTGTAAACAGTAACGTGACCTTGTGAAACAATGTAAAGGGGCAGGACAGATACCTTTGCAGGGGAGCTATTTAAAGTTTGCTGGGAGAAGGAGGAGGTCTAAGGGAGGGGAAGAAGGGTGAAAAGTCCCTTCCTTGCAAATAAATCTCTCCAGGAAATGGTCACAAGTCCAGGCGATGTGAAATGCTTTTTTAAATTGTATTTACAGTGTTGGTGAAAGGCCAAGTCACAACCAAGTACTATCGATTACTGTCCAAGCATGGAGGCTGGGTTTGGGTACAGAGCTACGCTACTATTGTGCATAACAGCCGTTCATCACGGCCTCACTGCATAGTGAGTGTCAATTATGTCCTTACGTAAGTCAAAATACTTTGTACCATTACGTGTTATCAGTAATAGATTCATTTAATGTGTTATCAGTAGTTGTTTCATTACTAATTAAATCCTTTAAGTTTGCTTTACCTGTGTCTTCCAGTATTGTTCTGTGCTTGCATGTTACAGCCACTTTTCTCTCCTCATATCCTCCCTCTTTTAGTCACATTGAGCTAAAAAGAGCTACTATTCCTGATGATACCTTGTACACCGTATGTTTGAATGTAATACCACTGGCAGACATTTGTGTTAGACCTGGACCCCAGTCCTGTAATTGGCATCAGAACTGTGCTGGGGCTGCCCAGACACAGTGAAAGCTACTGCTACCCAGCAGAGGTCACAGTGTCAGTTTGGGAGACAGGGACATGGTAGGAAGCATGACTTTTCAGGTGAATCACCAAGAACTCCCTCAGTTGTCTTGGGCTGCACGGATACTGAGGGAAAAACTACACTCTCACAATGGCAAGTAGCTCCCCCTGAGCTGGTGAACATACAGTGGTTTTGACCTGCAGTTTATGAATTCTAGTTCAAGTTATGAAGGTGTTACAAAATTCCTATCTCATCTAAACCTGAGAGAGACAGAAATCTATATTGACTAAGAGGGATAAGTGATAGTGAAAAAGACCGTGACTGAAAAGACTATCTGTGAGGGAAAAGAAAAAAAAAGGGATAGTGGGCATCCCTTGTGTTGAATAGTGTAAAAAAGCAGAGACTATATGCTCTTTTCTTTTATCTAAACTGGTCCATTTCCTATCTGGTTTGAAAGTAAAATGTGTTTGCATAATGTGTGTGGTAGGATCGTGTGTGTTTGCATATTACAATGTTGTGATACCTGCCTTTGGGGAGTTAAAGTGTATGAACTGAGAAACCATAGGGTGTTTCTTTAAATTACTTGAAGTAGGTACTCAGCCCTAGACACACTGGCTAGTGCTGCCCTCATCCCTGTACGGATGTGAGAGGCAGCAGCATGAGGTAAAGACTGAGCCATGCAACCTGCTTGCAAACCATGAGCTGGGGCAAGTGATTTGAGTTAAAGAAGGACACTGTGCCAGGGATATAACAGCATATTCTTGAGTTGAATTTACTTCCAGGTTATTCACTATCAAAAACTGATGAAAATGAGTTCTAGATAGAAATTGAGAGAGAAGTAGGTTTTTTTCTAATTATCCTTTCAAAAATATGCTCCACTGTTGCTACTGTCAAAACCGGGGGAGACCATTTAATCACCAGAACTGTATCAATTAATGCTTCAAAATACGATGCATAGTCTGCTCTTGATTTGTTTTTTAGCCTCTTTTGTACAAAAATCTGTCCTGTCTGTAGGGCAGATAAAACTGAACAGAACAGAGCAGAAATGAGAGTCTAGAGACTGTCAGAAAAACAACATTGCAGCTTCCGTGGTGTAGTTACAAGCACATTGCGCTGACAGGAGGGGAACATCGCTCTTTTTCCTTTCCTCAGGACTAACTGGGAGAGCCAGGGCAGAGACCAAGTCCTGACTGAGGATGAGACAGATTAATTGATCTGTGTCTTTCTATCAGCTGACATGGCTGTGAGTCCAAACTGCAGGGTGCCACAGATGGCTGAGAAGAAGTTGGCACAGCTTAGGTTCAGAGAGTGGGGACACTTCAAAGATGTTAACACGGTTCCCAGTAGAATGTTTGTGACAGAGTTGCGCGGGGACGGGGTCAGACCATAAGAATCACTGCCTGCTGCCATCCCAGACTTGCACTGCAGACTCAGTGAAAACCTTGGAAGAATGAAAATGAAAACATTGTGAAAGCTAACATGTATTTTCAAAGGAGCTATTTTGGATTTGTGTGGTATGTTTGAGTATGTAATTTATTGGACTGTTCTTTTGCAGAGATATTGAGTATAAGGAACTTCAGTTGTCACTGGACCAGGTTACCATTTCTAAGTCACAATTTTCATGCAGAAACTCAGTATCTACCTCACAGGAAACAAGGAAAATTGTAAAACCCAAAAGTAATAAAATGAAGGCAAAACTCAGAACAACGCCTTACCCACAACAGGTAACTTTTTCAGCAATATTTACTTACCAACTGTTGTTGTAGATTGCTTGGGAGAGGACAGAGATCATCCAGAACTGAACTTATTATAAAACTGGCCATAGTATGCTCTGGTGCAGGAACTCCCTTGTAGGCTGGAACATAATTAGACCTGTTTGTTCTGGGGGTGGACAGCACAAGTAGTACAAACCAACTCCAGTGAGTGATGCAAACACAAAAACTTTTGGATATGGAGTATGCAAAGTACTTAAAAAACAATGTGATTTCTTGGTAAAAAGAAGAAAAACATGTACTAAGAATAACTGTTGTGAAAATTTGCACTGGTGTACAATGCATCTCACTCACTGGTGATATGCAGGGTTCTTAATGTCACATTGGTATTAGTGGTTTACTATGCTGAAGAATGTGTCATAAGGATGAATCCTAGCAAACAGAGCATTGGAGTGGGATTTGGAATAACTCTCACTGTCACTGGGTGGGCTAGAACCAGGTGTGAAAGGAAACTATGAAGATTGTCCATAAAACCGGGTTGGTGAGACTGACACCCACCATGAGACATTCTGAAACTTTGCAACGAATATTGTTGGAAGGGGCTATTATTGCCTTAAAACAGTAGTGAATGTGGCTAGCACATACACTGCATTTAAAACAGTGAGAGCCCAAAAAGCATTTGGAATCTGGGGAGGAAGGTAGGAGCGAGGGGGAAGAGAAAATCATTGTGATAGAAGCTGATGCAAAGGACAGATTTTGTCTTCCTGACATTCTAAAGCTTGACATGCTAACATATGCTAAATCATATTCATGGTCTGCTACTCCATTTATCTGTGACTTCCAGTGCTTTGCAACAACATTCTGCCCTCTAGTATTTACAACTGTCTACACTTACTAGCTAAAATCCAACTGGCAAAATTATCAGATAAACCCATAACGTTAGGACGACAAAATAGTTCTTTGTTCCCATGTTAAGTGAAGTTATCATGAAGACAGGGAGCTTTAAATGCACTGGTAAGCCAGTCCCATTAGCCAGTGAGATTGCAGTTCAAGGAGGCCCAGCTCTGGGTGCCTGTATGATACGTTATGCAGTTTCATATAAAAGTTAGTCATTTAACTCTCTTCCCTTCCTTTTTTTTTTTTTTTTTTTTTCTTTCCCCCAGCAATACAGCTCATTCCAAACAGACAAACTGGAATGCAGCCAGGTGGGGAACTGGCGATCCAGCCCTGCAGTGAACGCTGCCACCATTCAAGAACAAAACTTCCATTCAGAAAACAGTGAACTTTTATATGCCCCATCATATAGCTTGCCTTTCTCTTACCATTATGGACACTTCCCTGTAGATTCTCATGTCTTCAGTAGCAAAAAGCAAATGCTGCCTTCAAAGTTTGGGCAGTCTCAAGGAGCACCTTGTGAAGTGGCTCGATTTTTCTTGAGTACACTGCAGACAAATGGAGAATGCCAGTGGCATTATGCCAACTCCTTGGTACCCAACAGCCAGTCATCATCCAAAAATCTTCCTGATCAGCCAGTGAACATCATTCGACACAATCTTGCACAGAGTTATGAAGGTGGGTATCATTTTAAAAAAAGAAAAAAAGCAAAGCAAAGGTGTCTAGAAAAGATTTGTAATTGTAGTTTGAAAACAGAAATTACGAGATGTTTAGGAAATACAGAAAACAAGAAACAGTGAAGTGTAACAACCACTATGTTTATAGTATTTACATGTTCATCCCTCTTCCCATTACCATCAACACTTGATTAGGAATATTATCAAAGCATCAGCTGCAAAAATGTATTCACCAGAATCACTTTTAGAACAGAGCAGAGATACCACCTCCTTTAACACTGGCACAGTTTACCTTCATGTTTTGCACTATCAGAGTTTTTAGTGCAATTGCTCAGGTAAGTAATTGCTGAAGTCAGAAAGAAACAACTGTACTTCAGCTCACATACAGAAATTAAAATAAACATGTTCTATTTCCATAAAAATTGAAGGTTGTCCTTCTAAGCATGAAGTCATTCTGAATGGCTTTACCTTACAGTTACTACAGTGAATGAGTAAATGAAATGCACCGTCTTCTGTTTTATTTGAAAATGCCTTCAGTGCTCCTCCCCAATCAGCTGCATTATCTCTCTATACAGATGGTCAGCTCAAATACTTTGAAGGAAGCACTGAAGACATTGACTTCTCTGAGGTGGCGATCTATAAGAAATAACCACGCTAAACTATAGAGTAACTAAATGTAAACAAGCTCAGGATACACTCTAATCCTTAGATCCCATATATGTTACATCTATCTACATATACCATTTTGATTAGTTAAAAATTACTGATGAGGACTGACTGGTTGACAGACTGTTATAAAATTAGATGGAAACATTCCTTTCTTTTAGCTTCATTGAGGATGGGACAGAGGAAGCAGTAGTGAAAATTTAAAATTAAAAATAGCTAGAAAAGATAGGCTCAGGATTCTTGAATACCAGAAACAAGCATTTATTCACTTAGGGACTTGACATCAGATATCCTAGATCTGAAGGGAATATCTGCAGATGTTAAAAGCTGAGCTTGCTATATCAGGCAGAAGATGGTACCAGACATCAAATGTGTCTCCCACAGAGGAGTAAATAACTTCTGCCCAGGGTTTTGTCCTTCACAGGATCGTTTGACCTCACCCAGCTGATTGACCTCACCCAGCTGACTGTAGCATTTTATTTTACTGTTCTGTGTTTAGGTTGAAAATGAGCAAGACTGAAGCACTTCTCACAGCTTAGTGCAGGTTAAATGCTTTTTCTGAGTTCATGCTCCTCTAATGTGCTGGCTTCCTTTTGTTGCTGTTGTGAACGGGGTGTGAAAGGAGTAGCTTTAGACCAAAAATAAGAAATGGTTTTGTCCTTACTAAAGATGCTGTATCTTTGTGGAAAAGAAAAAAAAAAAGCTAGATCTTTTGAGGATAAGTATAAAGATTGAAGTAAACCCTGCAGATCCCCAGTAAGTCTGCAGGAACAAAGCTGTTCTAGGCATACAGAAGTCAGCCCAGCTTTTCTTCTCTGCTTCCAGACTAACAGATGCCATGAGACTGATCGAGAAAGTAGATCCACCCCTTGCTGGTCAGAGGGTGCCATCAGATACACTGAGAGTGGATGTGGAAAGAACAGTCTGTTCAGAAAATAGTCTGTAAAATTGATTGTGGCCATAACATTTGCCAACAAAGCCCAATGAGCATAGCAGCAGACAAGCAATTTACCATCAGTCGGTTGATATGGGCAGATAACTCCAAGTAAATATATTAAGTCAGAAGGATTCCACAGGAATAGTGTTAAATATGTTAGGATAGAAAAAAGCCCAACAAAAAACTGCAAGCAACTGCTGGTATTTTTCAATTTCATCATGCATGCATACCTTCACCACTTCCTCATGAACAGGAAAGTGGAGCTGTGATACCAGTGGTTCTTACTTCTGGTTCTACTTCTGCTTAACATTTTGTTGTTTAAGTTGGAATATATTGGTTCTCTTTTGAGCACAGATATATTTTAATGGATGTTTAGCTATTGGGCATTTGATGAAAACTGACTTGGTACAATTAATTCTCTGCAAAAGCACTTACAATTGTACTATTTAGGAAGGAAAAAAGAATATGGTGAAACTCAGACCTGGTCAGAGATCATTGCTTGAGTTTACACACAGTGTTATAAGAGGGGAAAGAAAAATGGAGCCTCCACTGCAAAAAGGATTTATATCTAATTGTTCCAGAGTTTGTTTCCTCCTGAGGCAGAATTAGCCCTCTTGTACTTTTGCTGAGGTTGGTGGCAGAAGAGAAATCTGAAACTTTGGAAGCAGCTTTTTGCTTTGAATTGAATGGGGCATCTGATCTTCCTTACGTTGTCAACTGCTGCTTTTTCCAGTGGTTCACTGAAAAACTGACAGCCAGTAAGCTTCAAAGCAGAGAGGATCTGCTTAGCGTCATTATCTTCAATCCAAAGGCAATGCCAAATATGACATCTGGCAACCGGGTTGGATGGAAGGGCTATTCCACATCACATCCATAGAAACATCTGCCAAAAATGCCGTAGGCCAGAGACATTTTTCTCTATGGAAAATAGCTTCTTTTGGAGAGATCAGAGATTTTAAGATGATCGTGCCAAGCCATCAAAGCTCTGGAAAAGCACGTAGCAGATAAAACTGCCTGCCAATCAGATGCTGCCGCCTCAGAATCTGGTTTTGAAGCTTCTTCCACTTTTTTCCAGCTGACCTAGTCAGCAGAAAAGAAACTCACTTCAGAGAAGGCAACTGTATTTGGAGTCAGGGAAGTTTTCTTTTTACACTTGAATGGATACATTACTACTGTGGGTATCACAGTACCCACTTCTCCTTAAGTTATGCTGTTGGCCAGTCTGTACTTAGTGCCACTAATCACACCAAAACTCAGGAAATTATGAAAATACTAAGAAGATCTGTGAAAAAGCTCTGGTTTATCTTCCATCCCCAAACAAACTCCCCAGGTTTAGCCAGGGACTACTGGAAGAAATACATGACATCTTTTGTGAAAAGTGTGTTCCACTAGAGACAAAGAGGGCTTGAAGATCACGTTGCCATACTATTGTTTTTGGAGGGAGAATAATGGAGAACATAGTAATTACAACATCAGCCGATGCCTCAGATTGTTTGCAATCAGGGTTCAGATCAGGACACAGCACAGATATTGAGCTAATCTAAAAGATGTCTTTTTCATGGGCATGGACAGTATTAAGACCTGTTGTGTCTTTGCCTTGTTTGACATGGAGGAAAATCAGCACACCTTTGTGACACAGGAACGTGTGACCTGAGCAGTACAGGTCTGCTCATTGGTCTTCAGCAAAACTCAGTGACTCAGCAATTGCTCCTCTAGTCTGAAGGCCTTCTTGTACAAAGGATCAGGAAACATACTGAAACATCACGGGCTACATGTCAACATTCAAGTGGTGGCATATTGTCTTTTCAAAACATAGAGTAACTGTCAGGAGTACACTCTTCTGAAATTAGTGTAGATCAGAGAGCCTGAGAAAAAACGTGCAAGACAAAGCATGCATGAAGAGGGTTTCAGTTGTGTCCTAAAAACAGACAAGGCTTTTTACAGACAGGATGTAAAACTCTGCTGATAAGGCCTACATACCTTTTGCACGAAGATGAGTGCTGAGTACCAGACTTTCTTTGCTTTAACCTGGTTCCAGGATGCCTTTCTTTCATTTTTACTGAAATAGATAGGGGCAATGGGAGAACAAGGAGCAGCTCTACCTACTAACGTCTTGGTACAGAAAGGCATGTTTGTGAATGAAATACCTTCTCTGCAAGCATCTTTCCCAACTGAGCACCATCTGATCTTTGACTGCACTATTTAAAGGTGAGGAGGGAATGCTCCTTGCTTCAGCACTGTTTGACAGGGAAAAGGTCGCTCTAGTATACTGTAACTATGAATAGACATGTGTTAAACAAAGACCACTACCTGCTAGAGTAGCCTTCCCGTTCCCACTCGGATGGTTGGATGCTGAAATCTGAGCAGCCTGCCAGGTGATGGGGCTCTTATCTCTAGGTTTTCCCTCCACTTGCCCAAGCTGCACCCCGTGTGCCAGTGGGAAAGCAGAGCTACTTGGCAAGAATTACAGAGACATGATGCCTGAAGGACTGAGTTGACTGTTGCAGTTGTAGGCTGCTGTGAATGGAGGTGGTATAAGTAAGCATAAAGGGCCTTCTAGAAAGCTGCTGTCACTCTGGTATGATATAAACCTTGGGTGTGCAGTGTATCTACCTCACTTGGCACAGCTGAGTTGCTCTGGCAGAAGAGTGGTCTGGAAAGCACCCCAAATTAATGCACTGGCTTCGACGACTGTAAAGCATTTTCAGGGCTGGAGCAGTGCAGAACGCATGGGGTCCCCGTGCACCTGCTGAGGCAGGTACGCTGGCAACTGCCCACACGTCACATGGGTGGAAGCAATCCTGGGGTGCTGCCCTTCTACAGCAATACAAAGCAGCTGGTCAGCTTTCTAATAACTTCTGTATGAAAAACTCCCCAGGAGGAGTCTGTCCCAGGGCATCCTTGGGCTTCTGTCTGCAAAGGAAGACAAAAGCAGATTTAAGTCTAGCTCCAGTAACTGTTCTGAATGTCAGCGGACAAAAACAACTGTGCTCTGTTGCACTGCAGACATGACTTGCTTAACTGTCTGGTCTAACTCCATGAATGTGCTGACAACTTTAATGGAAGCCTGCAAACAATTAACCAGACGCTTACCTTCTTCCTCTGCAAAAGAGACGAAACCCATGTTTGAGAAACAGCATATAACAAAATGGATATCCTGTAAATCTCCCAAGTATGCAAATTACTTCTTGGTACCAAGAAGGAAGCCACCAGCCCAGCAGAATTTGAGATTACAGAAATAAAGATAACAAGACAGGGGTCAACTGTTTGCCATGATGCTTCAGCTTCTTACCAGTGTGGGCTCTAAAAATGGAAACAGACAATCTTTTGTCAGAGATTAGAGGACAGTCATGAAGTAACAATACTCCATGCTGCAGTAAGAGCACAAACGCATCGCTCCTGTGGATGTCTCAAGTGGGAAAAACACTAAAAGCAGTACACCAGATTAGTTAAACCATATTAGTTATGTGTCAGTAGCTCTTAGCATGTATACTTATTTCATAGTAAAAATGCCAAACATGAAGTTAAAATTATAGTAGTATAATTACACTGGTAAAATTTCCAAGTATCAAATCGAAATGGCTGAATCCCCATTTTGATTTGTGATCTAAGAGGGCCATTTTTCAACAGCTGATGAGAATTCATTTTACTTAGGATTGCATATACTTCTTGGTACAAAATATATACCTGGAAATTAAAGAGAGTAACTTGAAAGGTTGTTGTTTCTGGGAGGGTGGTGGGTTGATCAAGAAGAAATTGGATCCAGATTCCTGTTTAAATTCTGGTGTTAATTATGTGGTGCAACTCCCTCTGAAATTAATGAAGCTCTGCATATAAAAAAAGGTACAATTGAGCTATTTCTGCTTCCTCTGTTATACACGAAGGCTTTGCCAGTCTACTATAGCACAGGGAATATTTAATTATTAGTGGGTACAGTTACATCAGCAACCACTACAGGGGAACTCCAAAACTTTTAAGATGTTGAATAAAATTTTTAGAAGAACAGAAAATCCCTTTTGTAAAAGGCACTTTGGTGTCCAGGGCTTTCAGTGAGCATAACACCAAATAGAGTTTAGGTTTAATTTGAGAAATTTGCTAAGTGCCTCATTTAACCTTTAACATAAAACTTTCAAATATGCCTTGGAGGAACAGTGTAACTGTCAAACTGTTCATCCTACCATTTGTACACCATTTGTACATAAAGGAAAAGCTGAGCAAGCAGAGCAGAAAATGATAAAAACAACTCAAATTGTTTAAGGGTTCAGCTACCATGCAGAAACTTAAGAGAAAACTAAGATTACTCAATATATTTTAGAGGAAAAGCCTGAATAGAAATCCTAGGTTCATAATCTCTTGAAAATTTAAGAATCTAGCTTCTGATCTTCCATGCACACCCAGCTTAGTACTCCTGCATTCAAACAAACAGTCTCAGTGTGTGTTGTAAATTACAATTATACATACAGCTTTATTACATGATAGTACCTTAAAAGCAGAGATACAGCATTACTCAAGAAGTATTTATGTTGCTTTTCAATAGATGTCTTTAACATCTGACGCTAGTTTTTCAAAGAGAAAAAGCAAAGCCTTTAACGTGACACAATCTAGATATTACGTATATCACAAGTAGGTATCACAAATTAGATACTGACATGTCAGTATCTAATACTACACAGTCTCTTCTTTCCTTACAGGGGCAAGTGTCCAATACATTTCCACAGTGACAGGAAGAATAAATTGTTTTATTCTAATCATTGAATCATCGATATGTAATAAATATTACCCATCCTTTGGTAAATAATTTGATATATCTCTGAAAAGAGGTAACTTAAGGTCAATGTTTTTGATAGCAGGTCACATTTCCAAATATTTCTTTGGTTTAATTTCCCCTGATTTAACTACATCAGTAATGACTGATTTATAATTATTCAGTCAAACAAATGGGCATTTCACATAGAAAACCTTTCCAGAATTGTTCAATGCTGTTGGCCCTTCTGAAGGGGTTGGTTTGTTTTTACTTTTCAGCACTGTCTTAAAGAGACTTCTCCAAAGCCACTGAGGCAAATGGGAACGTCTCCAGTGTCTTCACTGGGACTCGGATCTGGCCCAAGCCAAATGCGTGTTAGAGTTCCGTCATAAAAAGTGTTAGAGTCTATTACATGAGCTCACTGTCAGTAATTAACATGTTTTCTCTTTCCTGCAAGTGCCCATATCAAACAGAAGATACAGCCAAGATGCTCTATCTGACAACTTTACAAGCTGCACAGCACCCATGCCAGGCAGCAGATACAAAGAAGAGATTTATGATTCTGGCATCACAAAACCCAACAAAATAGAAACCAGGATTCAGGCACCTCACCAACTCATTAAAGAAGAAAACAAGTTAGCTTTTAACAGAGACCTACAAGAAAAAATCAGTATTAATGAAAGTTCTTTTTCAAACTCAATAGCTAACTCCTTGCTGCCAAAATCAGAATGTTTCCAGTCTAAAACTATAGGACAATTAAGTCATCTCCTGCCAATGCCCTCAGTGTATGAGCAAACAAGAAGGATTTGTGTGAAAGAACCCAAATATGGGCATATTAGTCACCATGCTACAAATCTAGATGAACTGGACAGCGATGAAAGAATGGCTGTAAAGCTTGATCACGACTCCGAAAGTGAATGTGTGATGGATGTGAGACCCTCTGGACAAGTTCCATTTGTGCTTCTAAATTATCACCATGTTTTAGCCAAACATGGTACCTTTCAAACTTCATCATGTACAGCGACAGGACACGTAGGAGAAAACTACGGATATAATTCTGAGGAAGTAAATACCTTTATTTACAAAAACCAAAGCCCCTCCTCAGCTTCTTCTCCAGAAACCCACAAAGAATCTGCACTACCCCATTATATTGGAACTTCTGTAATAATAGCCAATGGAAGGTGACGTTAATAGAGGAGTATTTACATTTAATTAAGAAGCCAAACTGTAATGATTTTCAAAAAGCATGAGAAAACATGGTTACATTTACTGAGCATAGCTGAAGGTCAATGAGGGACAGACTCATGTGTTCCTGGCAAGCCATGTGTAACAGGACCTTCAAGGTCAGGAAAAAACCCTACATCTAGCTTCCGTGCTTCGTTGTCACAGATTAAGCTCTGGTGCCAGTGAGAAGACATGTTACAGATCTTATTTTTGTTATTTTATAGTGTGCAACGACATTAAATGATAGGTGTTATATGCAGAGATTTATATGAAGAACATTTTTTTCCTTAACCCCTCCTTCTCAAAATACATTCAAGATTTTTTTATCATTATCATAAACTATGCACTCTAGTTTAGGTATGTTTGACAAACTGTGTGAAACCTTACATCAACTCTCCGCCCACATGTTAAACACCCTGACAAATTAACTTTGTTTAAAAAGTGGTGATTTTTAGTATCCGTAACACAGCTGTACTAACTAAGCAGAACTCAGTTTGGGAAAAGCTTATTTATTAATTATCCAAAAGTTTTTAAACTAAATAAATCAAATCTAAATTTGATTTATTTAACATAGATTTCAGTGTTCTCAGATGGTTACCACCACCATTTATCTTGACAAGGAACGATATGACAAATTAATACATACAAAGATATGTATTAAAGGGTTACAGGTCTTGTCATGGCAAATTGGGACAAATCACGTAGCAGGGACTACAGACTATACCCCTTAAAAGGTTGTAATAAGAAAAAGAAACTTCTAAAACGTGTGTTTCACCAAGTATTCTGGGAGAATGCTGTGCAGATTTTCAAACCAGCTAGTCAAAAATACATCTTAATAATAGCACCAGAAATGTTTTCTTTATAGTCAAGGGAATAATGAACATTTATGCTTTATTTTAAACTTACCAGTAGACTTCTGAAGTTTGAAAGGTTCAGCTTTTAACACACTGAACTTCCTTAAGCATAAATCTCATTGTCAACACAAAGGTAAGATTAATATTTGACTCATTCGTGCACTTCACAAATAATGTCAGTGGACAACCCGAATACGGAAAGTCGAAAGTCATTGCACAACCACAAAACCCAAAGTTGCACTTGAAGTAAAGCAGAGTTTGAGTACATCGGGGTTTGGAACGGATTGCTTTGCACACATCTCAATTTGGGCTGATCAACTGTAGCAAGCGAAAAGCATACAGCACACATTTACCTTTTGTCCAGACTATTAGGAACAGATTTCCCCCCCCTTTTTTTACTTCTTTGTAAAGTTTATGAATGAGGAGATGTCCGGATCTGTGTGTGTTTAATTGACACAGCCAGTCCACTTTGCTTTTCAACCACTTCCCCAAACATTGTGAGCTCTTGATAAAACAACAAATGACTCCCTAAATAACAGCTGTAAATACCAACAGTATCCAAGTCAGCTATACGTAGCTATATTTCTTTGCCTAATTCAAGGCTAACTTACACTTTAAAAACTTTCTCTATCAGACTCTCTCTAAAGAGACCTTTGCTGAAGAAAATGCTTACCTGGCTTGTGCAATATTGAAAAACACTTGCTCATGGATTGCACCTTGTCAGATAAAAATGTAACAAAATACACACTTTTAAAAATTATGTGTTTTCCATCTTCTATATGCAGCAATAATATTCAGTCACCTCCTTGTATGTATGAATATTTATTGCTATGAGTACACAGAAATACTTTTAAAATGTATGTTTGAAAACAATTTTCAGTATTTTTATTGCTTCTTATTAAAAGGTTAACAGAGAAGGCTTTATGATGAAGTTAAATTGATGTTCACTTGGAAGCTCATGGTTGTCTGACCTTTTCATTTGCTAGAAAAGCATGAAAAATATCTTTTGTGATAAATATAACAAAAAATACCTAATCAGCCATTACCAGAATACTGATTTAAAAAACCCCAGCAGAACCAAACCATCATATTCACTCACTCAGTATGACTGTGCTCCCTGGTTCGTCTAACGCTCGAGAAGCCAGCAAGCCTACAGAAATGTCATGAGTGAATGTTACTGTCCTTCTGACTTTATAAACTGAAGTGATGAGACACAAGTTGGCTCTGGTTAAAAGCCTTCACGAAGAGACAGCGTTACTAATTAACGGGCCCAACTCTTTAAAAGATACAATTATGCCAAGAGTTGTATGTTAATTTCGTTAAATTCAAACTACGCTCTCTAAAGGAGTAACTGTCACTCTTTGCATCATTAAAAAGAAACCTGACGCACAACTCTCATACCACCCTTTTCTCTATACCTCATTAGTGGCACTGCTGCACACAAAGTCAGTCTGGTGTATTTTCTGTTCTTGTAAGTACTTCTCACTATAAAAACATGTTTTCAGGAACGTACAAATTAGGCTTTGGTTAAAAAAAAAGCCATTGATATTTTTCAGAAAATACCACAAAATATTTTTCCAGCGTCTACCTTGTTATTCACACTTCCAGGCTTTATGCAATGAGCCTGAGCAGAGGAGGTGTTCCATCATTTTCCTGCAGATGTTTTACAGTATGTGATATTCAGGTACATGAACTTTCCCTGTTAGGCAATAATGAATCAATTATGCATTCACATATGATAATAGAAGGTAGGTTTCAGAAAAGACCTGTGATTAAAAAAGCAAACGTGTGAAACATTTTTCCTGCCATTCCAAAATAGAAACAGCAATTGCATGTTCACATCTGGAACGTGAGTAAATTACACTGAGAGAAAAATAGGACTTTTAGTCCGTTAAACTACAGATGTTCATAGTACACTCGTACTGCAGAATGTGGCACAGCCACTGACAGTGGCAATGTTTTTAATAATTGGAAAAAATTATGTCACAGGAGTGGAGTGTGAATTGGAATATATTATGAAAAATAACCTCATTTCTCTCTACCGTACCTGTTTGAGCCGCTATAGATACCTTTGTCATGCAACTTGATAGGATTTCAACTCTTAGGGGAGTTCAGACCTGGCAAGTAAACAATACGGAGAATGAGAGAGAGAAAGAGAGGGAGAGAGGGAATATTCTACCAAAATGTAAAGTTTGAAATGTTAATCCCATACTGAGGCCTCAAAGTTTTTATCCTATTACTAGAAACACCACAGTGTAAATAAGGTGACAAGGGAACAGACTTCTCTCCAGGTCGCAGTAGCCCTGTAATCTGAAAAATGGTATTGAAGTAATTCAATGAAATTAAGCACAGTGGACAATAGATGTAAAATCAGAGAATGTATCACTGAGAAAGTGCAATTGAATGGGAAACCTGTCCAATTATCAGTATTTCTCTAAAAATCACAAAACAGGAGGACACCAAGTATTTTTTCAACATTTCAGTCATACTTCAAAAACACCACAGAGAAAATTTCATTATTCCATTTTTTCCTGAAGATTAGATTTTGCTTTTTTTATATGATACAGATAAAAGCTATTTGGCAAATGTAGGTGAAAAAAGCACGCAAAACAAACAACCTATTAATGCTCAGAATTATATATGTATTCCCTAAAAATGTAAAGCATTTTTGCTTATTTATTATGTAAAACAAAACTGTTAAAAAGTTAATAAAATCCTGTAGCCAAAGGAAAAGTGAGTTGAATTTCTTTTTTACTACAAAAGACAGGGTTTCACAAAGAATAATGTTGCATATTTGAAAATTTATTTCAATTGTAGTATGTACTATATTTGACAGTTAATGCACTATAAAATACAAGGATTTTTGTTTTATTTATTCTATTTTAGCCACACTGCATTTTAAACGAAGACTCTCAGAGAACTGAAAATAACACAGAATCACTAATGAAACGCGCTAATGCAAGATGCTCAAACACGACATCAGTTTACAATTCTTCCCTGCAGTTCTTTTTTCCCAGCTGTGCGTGACGTGACCGCAGCCTGCGGCACGCCAGCATTTTCTGACCTCTGTTCTTTCCTCAGTCCAGATTTAATTTCTTTGGTGTCTGATCAGCGC